>NC_137923.1:24508675-24526175 GCF_963457725.1 Sprattus sprattus | reverse complement strand
GGTAAACAGTTGGCTGTAACTCCAACGAGGGCACAAAAGGGCATTTCGTGACACACGCACACACATACACTCACACACACCTACACAGACACACACACACAAACACACATAGCACACACACACACCCTCTCCCTTCCACACATATAATTGGGGAAACCCACAGATACCAGCAAATGGAGATGCACTGGAGAGCACAATGACTAGAGAGAGAGAGAGAAAAAAAGAGTCAGAGAGAGAGAGAGAGAGAGAGAGAGAGAGAGAGAGAGAGAGTCCTGATGGATGGCCCCAGCTAAGGATTGAGAGGTAACAATTAAGCTGTGTACCAGTGGGACTCAGGTAGTGGGCTGTATGAATTAGACCACACAAAGGAAGGTAAGGCCCCGCAGTGTTCCCATCGGTGCTCCCACTGACAACAGAAAGAATAGCAGGAGGAGGAGGAGGTGGAGAGAGACATCAGAGGTAGAGGGAGAAGACAAGGATGAGTAGAAGAGAGAGCAAACAATGAAAGAGAGGAGAGAGAGAGGTGAGAGGAAAGAATAAGGGGGAGGCTTCAGAGTGAGAAAGTAGAGCAGAAAAAAGACCAAGAGATGGGGGCACTAGAGAAAGACATCAGACATTGGGAAGAGGATGAAGGGCCAAGAGTGGGACAAAAGAGGAGTGGGGGAGGACAAATGGGTGTGAAGTAGAGGAAGTGTCTTCTTCGCTGCCTTTTCTGTGAGGCTGTGATGAGGTGGGAGAAGAGGGAAGAGGCAGTGTGCTGTGAAATGTAATCAGTCTATCTCCACTCCACCGTGTGGCTGATAAATCAGAAACAAACACACTAACACACGCTAATGCCAAACACTCAAACATGCACATGCCAAAACATTCACATGCAGACAAACACACACACACTCACACACACACACACACACACACACACACACACACACACACACACACACACACACACACACACACACACACACACACCTTGTGTCATTTACATGCATACATATCAAACTCTACCACACAATAATAAACACCCAGCATTGAGTGACATACTTGATACCACCAGTAACATTATCAGAATGGATTCACGTAGACATCCGTACTAACACACACTCACACACACACACACACACACACACACACACACACACACACACACACACACACACACACACACACACACACATACTCACGTACATACATGTTTAGTGAAAGTATGACAAAGTGACAAAATGTCATTGCAGGCACATACATTTGTCTGGGTATTTTTTCATTTTTCTTTTTCTTTTTTTTTACTCTCTTTCCTAACATTAAAGGATTTGAACTACAAATACATCTTCCTGCATTCACTTGGCAATCCACCACCTATCATTCTGCCTGGTACCACACCCCTCTATTGGCAGGTTTAGAGGGAGAGTCTGCACGGTTCTTTTCTTGTGTCCTTGGAAGGAACTTCAGTACCATGGACAGTACCATGCTCAAGCATGCTTTATCTTCGCTTGCACTGGCCTCAGTCACGAAGACAATCACAATACATGAAACTATTGCAGAGCAGAGGACTCACAACCAGAGTCCACAAGTGAAAGGACAAGCTGAAAAAGAAGAGGAACGAAGCAGAGAGAGGAGTGGAGAGGGAAGAAGAAGAACGAAGCGGAGAGATGAGTGCGAAGGACAGAAGAAGAGAATAAGGGAGAAAATAGTGGAGAGGTGGGGGAGAGGAAAAAGTAGTGGAAGGGCAGGGATAGGAGAAGAGAAAACATTGGAGAGGAGAGAAGAGAAGTGGACTGAAGGAGCAAGGATTGGAGAGAAAAGAAGACTGAAGAGGTGAAAATATGTGAGGAGAGGTCAATAACCTCTTCAGTCTTGGTACATCTGTTGTTGTAAACATATGATACCAAATCATATATATATATACTGTATATATATATACATTACATGTCACACAGCAGGTCATTGACTACTCACCAACACTGCGTATTAAGAACCTATAGAAACTAACCTGCGTAGGAAGGTAGCGTGGGCTACACTGGGCTTTCTGCGTCTCTGTCCAAAAGTATTACAGGGTTATTGCATTACCCTTAAAGACTTTTTTCAAGGGTGTCCCAAACCACCCCTTCAATCATACTTTGAAGATCAAATACTGTAATGGTTTTAGTGACTCGAATTGGTGAATTGGTTATGTTCTGTATTTTGTTTCTGAGATAGCTGGCTTTGAGGACTCTTTTCAGGGTTCAGTTATTGGGTTTTTAGTCTCTCTCTGTCTCTCTCTGTCTCTCTCTCTCTCTGTCTCTCTCTATCTCTCAATCTCTCTCTCTCTCGCTGTTGCTGTTACAGCTTGTTATACCTCTCAACATAATGATAGCTTTCAGTACAATTATTGTTAATGGTAACATGGGACTGTTGTGCATTCACTGTTATGACCACTTATAAGAAGGTATGACATCTGCAGCGACACATCAGTGGCAGGGTGATGTCAATCTTATGAGGGTAGGGTCGAATAAAATGTTCCGGAGCTACACTTGATTGTACTTAGGTCCAGTAAGCACAGAATCACAGACTATCCCCTTGGTAATGTTTCTGCTTTTCTGCGACTGTTACTATACTACAGGGATTTCTCTCTCTTTCTCTTTCTCTTTCTCTCTCTCTCTCCCTCTCTCTCTCTCCCCTTTGACAAACTTCAGTCGTCCCATGAAGGTTGCCACAAATTAGGGAGATCACAGGGTGCCATTTCCATCAAAGAGGACACACAACACGAGAGCAGGAAACGGCAACTGCTGTTGTTTACTGTGCGCTGACTCTTTTGAGTCATTTCATATTTATCAGGTCTGGGGAGATACGAGCGATAGAGGAGGAGGTTCCTACATCGATAGAATACTTGTTATGTTGCTCCAGACAAACACTTGACACAAAAGGGAATTACTTGGCAAGTCTAGGGAGCTGCTCAACTCTTGTTTTGCGTCTCCCATACTTAAATGACAGCAGTCTCATCTGTCAGCTCATCACGCCCGTGTGTGTGTGTGCCCAGAGGTTTGGTACTGTCGTGTGTACATATGCACAGCAGGTGTGTGTGTGTGTGTAACAGTTTATATTTGAGTTTGTTTGTGTGTGTGTGTGTGTGTGTGTGTGTGTAGGGAGGTGTGTGTGTCCACATCTAATATTTGTTTGTGCATGTCTGTGTGTGAGTGTGCCCAGGGAATCAGCTATCTGCTGTTGTCTTGAGCCCTTGATCATATCTCCCTCATATTCCCGTTCCCCACGGTGACCAGTCACGGTGGCCCCCTCTCTTGACCCCCACCACTGCTTGTGCTTCCAGCTCTGCTTACCCCCTCGTCCCCCTCGTCCACCTTCTCCCTGTCCTTCACTTGCCCAAGTGCACCCCGCCTCGCCCATTCTGCCCATCATTTCACGGGAGACTTGTAAGATTTGTATCAGTCAGCACAAGATATCTCTCCTGCTGACACTCCGTGTCAAAACACATCTCTTGAACAACATTTTGAAGAAGTACTAAATTAATCCTTTAAAATGCAAGTACGTTTGGGGTTGCTAGGATGCAGGTGCGGTGAAGATGCTGTGATTATGGCTCAGTGCATGGGCAGTTCTATTTTACCAGAGAGTTTGTTGTTGGTATGGTGCCAGGGATGGCTGGTTGTTGCTGGGGGGTGAGTGGGGGGGGGGGGCTGTGTACTGGGTAGTGGAATACCTGCTGCCATTTCTCCGTTTCGTGAATTACAGTGAAGAAGGCATACAGGGTGAATTGATTGCCAATATTTAGAATGGCACATTTCAGCCTCTTAGCCAGTCAGCGGAGACTTCACCACCAGCAAAGTCTCCAGACGCTGCTGATCAAATGTCCAAGAAATGGATCTGTTGAGCCCGGCTTCTCCCACGGATTGAGCAAGAGCGTTCACAAGCAAGGATTCAGGCATCAGCCCCACCCTTCACTTCACTGTGCTGACGCCCTTTTCTCTTGCAGTGTGTCTTTCACTCAGCAAATAATTTCTCTCTTTCTGTGTTTACCTCTTAATCATTCCCTCTTTACCCATCCCTCAAGCCCCCTTGCTGTCCTCCACTCCCCGTAAGACACCCGCTTCTCTCTCCCTCTCACCCTCGCCCTCCCTGTCGCTCCAGCTGGCCGTGGCGTCTGCGTGCTGGTGTGGCTTTCCCAGGTAATTTAGCCGAGACCTTTCATGTGTGACAGTGCTGAGCGCCTTCACCTCCCCAGTCTATCATTTAGCAGCTGTCTGTGCCAGTGCATTAATCAGTCAACAGCAGCCTCCGCTGACATTTGTCATCCCCAGACAACTCTGACAAGCAGGAGGGGTGCGGCGATGCAGGGCACTCTTTCTCTCTCACTCACTCACTCTTTCTCTCTCTCACTGACTCTCTCTTTCTGCCTCATGCAGTCTCTCTCGCCCTCTCTATTCTCAATCATCATTCTCTCTCAGTCTCTCTTGCTCTATCGTGTTGTTTTCTTCTGCATCTCTCAAAGTGCCTGTCTTGATTGCTCCCTCCCTTCATTTGGCTTTATTCACTGGTCTCCAGCTCTCTTCTGCTTAGATTTGTGCCCTGTTTTCTTTCGTATCTCACCAAATGCATGCTGTCTCTTTCTGTCTTTTTCAAATCATTCTCTGTTGCTTCAATCATCTGGCCGTTTTTTATTTCATTGTAAATTCCCTTTTCCTGTCTGCTTGTTATGCATATCGGCTTCTGACTATTGGCTCTCTCATCTTCTCTGTCTCTCTCTCTCTCTCTCTCTCTCTTTCTCTCTCTCCTGCTCTCCCTTACATTCATGCAGACCACATCTCTGATGGCAAATCCACTTCACATCCTCATCTCATCTCTCCTCTTCTCTATCCCCTCCTCTGTTTCACACACTCTCTCCAATCTCTCTGCTGAATGCTAATTGGCTTAGCAGGGGTCCTTAGCAAGCTCTCTCAGAAAGAAATGAATAAGAAGCATAGTCTCAGCCAGCCACCTAAAGATCTTGCCAGACTGTGGCCAGACCCCACGGAATCTCCAACTGCGACGTTTTTCGAATGTACCTCTTTTTCGGGCTCAAGCGCTGTTTGCAGGACAACCTCGTACAAATAGAAAATGTTCACACATTTTTCTTCTGCTGTGGGGGTAAGGGGGTTGAGGTGTGTGTTGCTGTGTGTGGTGGGGGGGACGGGGGCAATTTGAGACCTTGATGAAAAATTGCACAAAATATGGCAGGGGCGAGGTGACAGCTGGGGTGGATGCGGCTGCTGATAAGAAGCACAGCTGCCCGTGCGTAGAGGAGCGCAGAGCTGTGAAATGCCGGCACTGCCAGGCAGCCTCACGAGGGGGCCACGGAGCATCGCGGCGAATGAAAATTGAGTTTCTGAAGTTCAAGGATACACCGTTCTGCTGCGTGTGTGTGTGTGTGTGAGCATGTGTGGCTGTGTGTATGTGTGTGCATTCCCAGTGCACACCCTCATTTTAGCTGGGAAATTGAACATAAGAATTTAATAAAGTGAATGCCTCCAATATCGCAGGAAATGCAAAGGGAGACAAATAAATAATATTTTAGAAAACATTATTGTTCTTTAGAAAAGATGACTGTAATGGGAGGGAAAGGTAGGCAAACGTGACTCAACCTGAGCCTCTAATCTGTATTCCAGCAACAGCCTCAATGGTTAATCCCTTCTTTGACCCATTGGGTTAAATCCTCAGGTTCGAACCCCCTGCCGAACTATACAATCATCCTGGGACTAGCTGTGTGTCTGGCATGTCAACAGTTCATTAAAGTGTGTGTGTGGTTCTGTATGCTTGTGTGTCTGAGAATAAAGCTTTGCAACCCAAGTCCCGCCACAGTTGTTTACACACTTGTCAGTATTGATTTGGACTGACTTAATCGTCAGCCATTTGAGCTATGTGTTGGTTATTGCACTTTGGTCATTTTTCTGTTTCAAACTGCTTTTCCGAAACTGGCCTTTCCAGCCCACCCGCTGTCTCAATCCAGACATGCCTGACACAGGAGATGCCTGGATACTGACCTAAGGTGAGCAGTAAAGGAGAAAAGTCTGTTTTTCAGCTCTGGTGATGTTGTCTGTGCACCTTTTGAGCTACAACCTCTTGTAAGTAAGCTATTAAACTTGACAGAAAGACAGCATCCTTACCCATAGCTGAGTGCATGTGTCAGAAGGCTTTCTTTGTCATGGGAAGACAGCTCTGAATCAGAGCAGCTGGCAACCACAAAAAAGGGTTCCCCTGCCCCCTTAATTCCCCTCTGTCTGTCACTAGCTCATCGCCATCACCCCACCTCTTGCCGCGTCTGCAGCAGTCGTGCAGCTAAGGGCATCACCTCTTGCCGCGTCCGCAGCAGTCTTGCAGCTGAGGGCATCACCTCTTACCTTGTCCGCAGCAGTCGTGCAGCTGAGAGCATCACCTCTTTCCTCTCCGTCTATGTGGGTCCCTGGCTGGTTGTTTAAACCCGGCAGCTGCTAGTCGGCCTCCGAACAGATTGTTTTAGATCACCGGGTTTAGGTCATGCACACAGCTGCCATACACGACTAGATACAGCAGTGGATAACAAATCAGAGAATATGCTCTGTGCTCAAACATGATGCCTAAAGACTAAAGGCATAACGCAAAAGCAGAATTAGTTTCTGAGGCATCTCTCCACAGCAGCTCCAGACAACTGACAAGCACAAGACATGACACAATTAGACAAGACTGTCCACTAAGGTAAGTCGTGAACCAAACTAATATATCAAGCTGTTGAACAGATCTTGGCACAATCTGATGCTGATCCAGGGTTATCAAACCCGCACTCCAAATACAGTACATTTGTGGTCTCATGCTCCTCGGCTCCTCCTGAGTGGATGTCTAAGAGCCGCAGAGAGAAATGAAAATACAAATGCAGGCCTTTTGGAACGCACTGAATAACGATACGCTAATACAGAATTTCAAGTGCACATCCTTTCCATTAGTCCGCTCCCCTGCTGGAGCCAAACGGAAGTTAGAGCTGGCTCACTCAGTATGGGCTAGCCACGGATGAATCCCCCCCCCCCATTGCAGCCAAGTTTTCAGTTAAGCTTTATGTGCCTTTTCAAGTCTTCAGATCCTAACAGTTGGATTACTTTCATGTATGTTTGACTCAGGATTTCAAAGATGATATCCAGAAGGCTCAAACTAGTATAATTAAAGATTGAGTCCTGTCTTGGGCTTGGCCATGGAACAGAGAGCTTGAAAGGCAGATGATGTAGTAGCGGAGGTCTTTCTCTGGCAGTTCTCCGGGAGAGGAAAAGCGGGAGTAAACTGCCTGTAAAATGGCCGTTTAACTCTCTGGGCCCGTTGAGTTTTAGTGGCTTGTGTCAGTGCCTCATCTTGTGGCAGAGGTCCATCTTCCCCTCTTTCTCAAATCCCAAACACCAAACTCTCTGACAGAGAGAAATATCACCCTTAAAAGCACCTGTCTCTCTCTCTTTCTCTTTCTGTTTCTGTCTCGCTCTTCACTTATACACACCAGTGTGATTGTCAGCCTGTCTTCCTCACTGTCGCTCTCCACACTTACTCTCTCTCTCACACACACAGGCACACATACTCACACTAACTGAATTTAGCTCATCCAATGAGCAGGCAAGGAGAGACAAAATGCTAATTTAATTAGCTCAGGGTTTATTTGTAGAGATAGAGGCAGTTTTCATTGTGCTTCAAATTAATTGCAAGAGAAAGTGGGGTGAAAGAGAAGCAGGGAAAACGAGGCTGCCCAATATACCCACAAGGCTTCAGCTGTAAGAGATAAGACAAACTGGACTAATAGTTTTAATTGTTTTATGTTCACTTTAACTGATGGAACTAGAGGTGTTTTATTATGTAAAACACTACATTACACCAAACCGTCACGTGGCTACATTGTCTTATACACAATATTAGAAGACCACCCACGATGACTGAACAATGAGCCCGTCCACAGCCACAGACAGACAAGCACACCTGTGTCCAAGCCTTCGCATGAGCAGGAGCTAAGCATTGTGTGCCCCTCACCTCCAGTGCATTAGCTCAAACACTGTGGTCGCTGATCAGCACTTTCCATTCAGCACTTAACTGACTGATTAGAAAAAGTGAATGACTGGCTAGTTCAAAGATCTGCCTTTAAAACGTTGCCATTACATGCCCATTATGAGACTGAGCTGAATGCCAGCAACGTAACCCAAGCCATGCCTCCAGTCGATGAGGTTGAGGATGAGGTCTCTGCTATGGCACACATTCTTTGAGGACCATCACCTGACGTACGCCAAATGAGGCTGAGGGTAGGTTCCCACTCTGATTGCTATGCTAATGCTATGGTCTGAGCGATGTCCGTTAAGTGTGCCTTTAAAAAGTCACCCCGGGGCTGTCTGTGACGGAGGGCTGCTTGGCAGAGCCTATAGGATCCATACGGCTGAGACGAGGAGAGAGGCGAGGAGAAGAGAGTGTTGTATGGCTGTTGATTTACTCCGAGCATCCTGGGAAATCAGTGTGTGAGAAACCTTTGTGATATACAGCCCTGTGCCGGCTTACTGCCACTGGACACTGGCTGCTCTGTAATAACAGCTCACAAAGTATAGCCAAATAATAAGACTGACTCAGTGCAGGTCCACGGATGCCAAGGCCATTCCCAATTTTGTGAAATAAATAAAAAAGAAAACGGCAAGGTTTTTCTTCCCTCCTGTCTCACTGGCCTTATATCATTCTGCCGATACAGAAGCGTGCTCGCACACACACATAGCCAAACATAAGCCGACGTACACACATGTATTTTGTTATAAGACTGAAATTATTTAATTCGGCGTGGGTGGGTTGGTGTTACTCAACAATATTTTCAGTTCTGATTAATGTGTCTCTGAGAAGAAAGATCTGCTTTTTGGCAACAAAAAAAAACAATTAAAACGCAACGTTAATTTATTATCATTAATGCAGTTATGAGTAAACAGATCTGGCAGTTTGAGTTGGCAGACAGGCTGATTGTATCCCACCATTCTCACTGCACCCTCATCTTTGCTGTGCACTTAAGACGGCAATCTTGTGATCCCCTACTATTACTCTCCTTTACAAATTGCCTCTTCCCTTCACTACAAGTTTGCTGTGTAATCTGCGAAGGCCCAGAGGGTGCGTGTGTGTGTGTGTGTGTGAGACACACAGAGAGAGAGAGCGAGAGAGAGAGATAAAGAGTATGTGTGTGAGCTTTTTTCTGAGTGTGTTTGTGTGTGTTAAGACAAAAGCCATTAAAGTGCAGCATCAGCAGTGGATGTGCCTCAGTGAGTGCTTTAATGGGATCCCGGTGTCTCAGTGAGCACGGAGGGCGGAGCGCACACAGCCAGGTCTTAAAGAGTTGTGCATAGCTATAATGGCTTCAAGGAGGGTGGAGGGGGGCAAAACATCCACAAGACACTACAATGTTGCTGAGGAGATATTTAGTGAACTGTCAGACAGGCAAAGTCCCTGGGTTGTTTTTTGAAATGGCTTGATAATCATGAAGGTGAAATAAAAAGGTAGCAGTGGACATCTTCAATAATATCTTATTTTGTAGTGTACTGGTTTTCTAAACCAATGCACAAAACGCAGCCGTTAATATAGTGAAATTATCCTGTTACAGCACTTTTTTCTGTAGGCTCAACCAAAATGCTTTTGCAAGTATGAAAAGCCAAAAGTTACAATTTAAATATACCTTAAGGGGAGCTACTGCCATAGAAATTAGCATGTAATGCATAATCAAGCAGCCAGTTGCTACAGTACAATGAAGTGCAGCATCATTCATCTCTCCTCCCCACTTTCTGCCTCTCCTCTCCACGACTAAAAAGGCCTTTGGCCATTTTGGCAGAATTTGTTCTTCTAAATGTACTCATTTGTAGATTATTGACCTAACCAGTCATGCCACACCCTGTCTCGCTCGCCCCCCTGAGGGGTCCCATCGCCAGCTGAGCTCCCTTGGTTGAGGGGCAGGGATTCAGTTATGACACATTTCCACAACAAGAAGGAAGAGATGTCATAACAGAGCGAGCAAACAGATCGTGCTAACGCATATTATTAGCCAATCAATCAAACAGTCATAGGGTCATGATGGGTTCAGTTTTTTGGTACATCATTTTGATGGCCCATTTTTTCAGATAATCTCCTGTTGGCAGTAAGGAATGTAACTAAGGTTAGATAAGATTAGATTAGATTCAATTAGATTAGATTAGATAAGATTAGATTAGATTAGATTAGATTAGATTAGATTAGATTAGATTTTGATCTTTGTAATTTCCGAGTATAGTTAGATAGATAGAAAGATACTGTAGATGGATACTTTATTGATCCCGAGGGAAATTATGGTCATCCAGTAGCTTACACTTACAAACAAACATGAAACACAATAAATACAAAATTCACAATAAATACAAAAACAAAAACAATACACATAGGGAGAACATGTACACAGGGGGTGGGGTGTTTACATATAACATATACATATAACATTGTGCATTTCTTGTGACAGAGCTGCCAAGTAGTGGAAAAGTAGTAGTGCAAGAGTGACTTCCTCAGCCTGTCTGATGAGCATGACAGTGACAGGAGTCTGCCACTGAAGATGCTCCTTTGTCCATTAAAAGTACTGTACAGTGGGTGGTGGTCATTGTCCATGATGGTCAGCAGCCTGCTCAGGGTCCTACTCTCCGCCACTGTTGTTAGGCAGTCCAGATCGGTGCCAACAACAGTTCCTGCCTTTCTCACCAGCCTGTCAAGTCGCCCTGCATCCCTCTTCTTTGTGCTGCCACCCCAGCACACCACAGCATAGAAAAGGACGCTGGCAACAACAGACTGGTAAAACATGCGCAGGAGTTTGTTGCAGACATTGACACCTCACCCTCCTCAGGAAGTAGAGTCAGCTCTGGCCCTTCTTGTAGATGGCATCTGTGTTAGCTGACCAGTCTAGTTTGTTGTCCAGGTGAACTCCTAAGTACTTGTAGGTGCTGACCACCCATGATCCCCAGTTAGGGGAAGGTGCAAGTGATGGTAAAAGTCAGTGTTCCTGTGGGATGTGGCTGAGGGTGGGATCATGGTCAGGGTTCAGTGTCAGGTAGCTCAGAGTTAGGGCTTGTTTAAGGCTATTCAAAAGTTTACAGTGATTCACAGACTTCTTGGGTTTGCTCAAAAATTTACAAATTTACAAAAAGAATTGACAGACTAAGATCGGATGTCTATACAAACTGGATAACTCTTTGCTGGATTAAAAATAAACAATCCACCGCCAGTGAAGGAAACATTGAAGGGAAACAATAAAAGTCTGTCCCATTTTGTTTCATAAATAAGGCAGACTGTCTGGTGCGTAGGTGGGTGGGATTTGGGATTACTAGTAATAGTACAGTTGAATAAAAATGCAGGCAGACAATACAGTAGACTGGATGAAAGGTCCTGGTAGAAAGCCCATGCTGAGGGGGTTTGTTGAAGCAGAGGTCTAGTGGAAAAGCAATGAAATAAACAAGAAATAGCCAAAGTTTACTCCACTTTATTGACCTGCACACAGGCTGAATTTTGTTTAAACACACACAACCACACATCCACACACACACACAAACACCCTTCCTTTTGGCTAGCATTGATTTCCTTTACCTTTGCACATGTTAATCATGCAGTAATGTACTCTAACAGCTTTCAGAGGGAGTAAATCCGAGTTTGTCTGCATGCAAGTGAGGACATGTTTACATATGGATCTGGTAGCCTTCAGTTTGTCCTTTCACATGTGTGGTTCTGTTGCATGTAGCCGTGTGTGTGTGAGAGAGTGTGTGGCTGCATGTGTATGTGTTTGTGTGTGTTGTGTGTGTGTGTGTGTGTGTGTGTGTGTGTGTTTGTGTGTGTGTGCGTGTGTGTGTGTGTGTGTGTGTGAGAGAGTGCACAAGTGTTTGTGCATGTGCATATGTGTGTTAGTGTGTTTGTGCGTGTGTGCGTGTTTGTGAGTGCACGATTGTATGTGCTAATGTGTTTGAGTGCATGTGTGTGAGTGTGTGTGTGTGTTCACATATCAGCGAAAAGCCAAATAGCATTTTCTGGGCCTCACTACTTTTTAAAGTCTGGTTCTAATTAATTCACAGCAAATGACTATTGAGCCCTTTTAAGCACTTTGTTCCTCATTAGATTCAACAAAGGCCATTAATTACCCTGCTCTCTCCTTGGCTACTCCCAGAGGACCGCATCACATGACTGCTGTAGACAGGAAGTCCACAATATGAGCCTTCAAGGACCGACACATCGTTCTGCCTGCCAGCCCAGGGGTAGTCCAATCTGATTAAGTTCTCATTACTCTCTACCTAAGGCTATGCAGCGTTAAGTATTTCAAACACGCTGCCTGCGGTTAGTGTATCAACCAAAAAGAAGAGAGAGGAAGAAATCAATACAGACTTCAAACAAAGACAAACCACAATGTGCATGATGTTCCTCTACACAGCTGTAAATAAAAAAAGACCAACACTGTTTTTGGAGAAGCAACTTGGGGCGGGGGGGGGGGGGGGGCTGGGGGGGGTTATGCCTTCTAAAAAGGCAATCCACGGCACTGACAGTGTCCCTTAAATGCAAAAGTATGAACAACAAGCAGCTATTGTGATGAATTATGCATGTGCAGCAGGTATGGATGTTAGGATGAACCTTGCCACTTGCAGACTCATGAATTGCAGTTTTCATGTAAATCCTTGGGGAGAGTGTAAGCCCAGGTGTGACGCGACACTGCAAACAGGCCTCTCACAACTGTTACGAGGGACCTTGCCATGATACAGCCGTAATGAATTGCTCACATAAAGCATTTGCAAAACATTTTTTTTTACCCTTTTTTTTGTTTCAGCCCACTTTTCGGGAACAATGAGGGAGAGCCTCACCTTCCCTCCTCCGCCCATACACACACAAGCCCATGTGTAAATAAAAACACTTTTCTTTCTCTCGTCCTCTTGATGCTGGGGGGGGGGGGGGGGGGGGGGGGGGGGAAGCATGCTGCTAAATATTTACATTTATCTTTTTTCCCGTTTTGTCTCACCATCCCGTGCTTCCACGGCCTTGCTGTCAGAGTGAGATAAGCGATAACGGCTGTTGGACAAACCCAGATTCCAGAGAGAAATGGCAGCAACCAGAGAGCGAGAGAAAGAGAAAGAGAGAGTGAGAGAGAGAGAAAGAGAGAGAGAGAGAGAGAGAGAGAGATGGGGTCAGAGAGAAAGAGAGGGAGGGAGAAAAAAGAGTGGGCTTATTCCAGCAGCGGATATGAAATGGCAAACATCCATCTTCTCAGTGACAGAGCAAAGCTTTGCCCCATGTATATAAAACAGGCCAGAGAGATAGGGGGAAGGCCTGCTTGCCTTCACTGTCCACCATGTTGGATTGATAAGCACCTCTGAGGCACATGCAAGTATTCTTCCACACACAGTCATGCACACAAAAGGTGTTTCTTCATTTGTCTTTAGTATGGGCTGGTTTAGATTTGATCCCAATATATGTAGTACAGCATAATTGACTAATCAGTGCCATATACAACACAGCCAGGGGTACACACATAGAGCAAAATGGAGTAAAATATATATCAGTTGTGTCACATAGCTGGCATGTCAGATGAGAAACTGCAGATTGATCGGGTTGCACTAAGGCTGTTGTTAAAGATAGCATACACTTTATCACAGTTAGGATCACATATTCAATTAAGTTATTTATGAAAATGACTCAGGAGCTTTCAGCAGTTTGTGCATTCTGCCTTGGCTCGGTTTTGAACAATGTACTACATACTGAACATCTGTCACGTGATCTATAATTACCTGCTTTCAAACTTTCAATTTCAGACCGCTCAATCTCGCGTTTTAAGGGTGAGGAAACGCAGACACACACAGACGGTCCGTTCTCAGAGCGAGTGTGGCAAATCGATTCCATTTATGAGCTCTTGTTGGTGTTGTATACTGCATGTGATGCTGTTATTATACATTTCATCTTCATCGCCCAGACAAGCAAGAGCAGGTCGGCCTCACATACGCGGGCTGGACGAGGTCAGGCATGCTCACGCCGCCCCTGCGCCTCTCTACTACTGAAATCTAATAACATGCCGCATTAGACACACATCGAGCCCAGCCCGCTAGCATTCAAATAGCGGCCTGCTTTGAAGGTGCAGTTTCTTTCGGCCCTCTAACACCCATGAGGGGATCTGTCTTCAAAACCGCTGTATGCTTGCATTGACCTTTGTGGGTTGAACATGGAGACTGACCGCAGTGCTACACAGCTACAAACGGAGGGGGTTGAGGATGTAAAGGGAGCTCAAAAGCATACACACACACACACACACACACACACAGACACACACACACACACAGACACACACACACACTCACATTCACACACACAAGAACATATACACTCACATACACAAACACGTACTGACTTTACGTCTCTCAAGTAAACCTCAGCTTCATTTGATCATTCAATCAGCGGAATTAACTGATTACTGCAGCTGTTAGGCAAATTAAACCACTGGAGTCTGCTCTTGGACATTTTAAATGAGCTAGAAATCCTCTAAACTAGTTTTCTATCCTCACTAAATGAGCACTTATGTCTAATGACTGTAGAAAAGAAACAAAAGAAACCAGCTGTGAAGGGAGGGGTGAATCAAAGAAGAAGAGATTGGTTTGGAGGATGGATGGATAAAGAAAAAAGAGAGAGAGGGAATAGAAGAATAAAGAAATTAATTCAGTCATGTCGAAAGCCTACACCCTTTATGTCCAAAAGTGTAAATACAGCATTACTGTGTGGGAACTGAAGCTGTGTGTGATAACAAAAGACTGAAATATTACACAGTGTTTCTGCATTTATGATTACTAGTGCAGTGCCCGTAGGAATTATGCATTCTGTAGTGTTAGCAGACGTAGGTGTAGGCTAGCTGTTGTTCAGTGTGTGGGAACTGAAGCTGTGTGTGATAACAAAAGACTGAAATATTACACAGTGTTTCTGCATTTATGATTACTAGTGCAGTGCCCGTAGGAATTATGCATTCTGTAGTGTTAGCAGACGTAGGTGTAGGCTAGCTGTTGTTCAGTGCAGAACTGGGAGGATAACATGACGACGTGGCCCGACATAACTTACAGCGAGAATTGCGCGTATTTCGTTGACTCCATAGCAACAGATGGGAAAGCAATGTACAATCTGAAAGCCTCCGAGGCTTATCAATATAAGCTACCATTTGTAGCGGCCACTCTTGCGTTGTGATTTTGATTAGCACCCAGCCGTTTATTCATACACTCTGACAGGTTTAATGAACACAGAGCAAAGGCGATCACACACAGTATCTTCCGAATGACAGCCTCTCCCAGCCAGGGTAAATGCAGACTGAGGTTTATAATATTGCAATAGGCTAATGAGAAAACAAACTCTACACACGAATTACAACAGATACATCGGGACACATCTGAAAACCTCTCATTGCGTCAGTAGATGCATGAACGCATGGTCACTGGTCTAGGCTTACCATCAACATTGAATAGAAAGCTAACTCTTATACAAATACATCAAACTACAATATAGCCTACTACTTAACATGGTAATGAGAGTTGGTTACATGCGAGGCCCATACGCATCAACTTTGAAACTTAATATAAAGAAGCTTAAAAATAAACTAAACGAAATCAATCACTGTCTTTAGATTATAAAGAAGCTTAGAAATAAACGAATAGATAAAATCAATCACTGTCTTAAGACTACCTGAGCAAAAGTCTGTATCTGTTCACCAAGAAGAATTTGAATGCGGACCTCACCTCCTCTATCCAACGGTATTCTGAACTTTGAGTGAAGGCAGGATAGTTTAATAACGCTACGCGTTTGATTGTGACTTCACTACCCATAGTGCCGACGGGACGGGAGACGATAACCCATTGTTTCCTACGGGAAACGGTAAAATACAAATATCTCGAAAACTATAAATTCAAAAATCTTCAAAATCAAGGATGCACAGGTTCATGACATGCGTAAGGTACATGCGAAATCTCATTGTAACCTTGTGGTAGTTAGGTCTTGGCTCTGCGACTACGCCACTTGGTGCCTTTCACACCAAGATATGTTTTTGTTGTAATGGTACCTTTTAACAGAGACAAGCGGGTTCTCACCCAGGTACGTTCTAGTGACAAACAGAGACAATGTATTCCAGTATAAAACAGTATTTATTTATACACAGCTAAATGAGGATAACATCCGGCAATAGGGAGTGGGTAATGGCTGCCACCAGAATGGAAGGGGATATAGGGAGCAGCTGTTGCAGGGGTTACCTGTCCTGAAAAAGGGGGTGAGACCGCCACGCCACCCGTGTTCTGGATTCTGGTGCCTACTCACACACACAAACACACACAACACACCTAGGCACAGGCACTGCAAAGGAATCACTGCAAATAGTGAGGTGCAAGTTACCACTCCAAAATACTGCATGCAGTGCACGAAGAAGAGGATTCAGATCGAGGGACCTGCCCTGTAGAACAGCTGCAATAGAAGAAGGGTTGAGGTTAAGCCTAGCTGACTAGAACAGGGCAGAGTTCAATCTTTAAGGTTTAACTTCAACAGGGGAAGAATGCTGGGACAGCCAGTACCACCCGTATCACTGCCGGAGGGGGGAGAGGGGACAATAATAAAAGTAATAAAAGGTAGCACGCTAAACCTACCTCACACCTAGGCTAGGTCAAACAAACAAATATAAAAGCAAACAAACCAAAACGACGGAGGGCAAAGCTGAAGGAACAGTAATTTTACGACAGGCAAAGCAGCAGTGGCAAATCTCCTGAAGAAAGGAAATACGATGATCTACATCTGTTATGCATCTAATCATAAAATATCAACATGTATTTAATAACAAATCAAGACATAACATTGTCTCACGTTACCTTCATGCAGCACGGACAGAACAAACATGACAATAGGCTCTCTGGCGTCTTACAATCGAAACCTTGACCAGTCTTCAAGGGAGGCTGTATTCACTTGTTGGGCCCTATCTTGCACCCAGCGCAATTGACATTGTCACCGACGCATGTATCATTCCTATCTTGCACCCGGCGCACAGCGCGATTTTCCCTCCAGAGGCGCGCTTCGAAATGAACTTGCGTCGACATGGGCGGGGGCGGAACAGAGAAGGCGTTTCTCTGGCGCAAGTGGTATTTTGCAGTTTAAAAAAAAACGCCGTGCGCCGTGCGCCATTGACCAAAAAAAAGCTGGTCTAATGTGAGGCGCAATGTCTAAAGTCTGTAACGCGTATTCAGAACGCTATTTTAAGGGCGCATGTGCTTGCCCGCACAGTATAGGACCTGTAGGCTACACTTTACTTCTGTCGTCTTCACGAGAGATTTACACCAATTGTTTGGCAAGCCATATAATTACAAGGAAAATAAAGTATTTACCACATGAGGAAATCATTGTGATATCCGTATCCAAGACATTTAAAAACTAGGCATACATCTAGCGTACACAATTGACCCAAATGATTCAGGTTAATTGAAGCTGCGTGACATTTGATTTATTGTATGGCTTTGTT
>NC_137923.1:24491175-24503675 GCF_963457725.1 Sprattus sprattus | reverse complement strand
TTTTGTGCAAATAAACACTGGGATTGAGCGGGCCCTGAAGTCTTACTTGTTCTGCTGGCTTCTCTGTTATAAACGCCATACACTAAGATTTGTTTTCTCTCCCTCTATTTTTCTTTTTATGACAGGAATCCATTTGTATAGAATTGTATTCAAATTGCCTACAGCTGTCAGGGTCTGTGAGATGGGCAGACATCTGTTGTTGCCTTGGAAAGAGCAACAGTTTCTGTTTTGATATTTAAGAACAAAATACATAGAACACTATTACATGTAAATGTACTTACTACATTTTTTGATTGGCAGATTGTCGAAGAAGCCAAGAAACACAGTTGCACAAAACAGGTCTGACAGGTACATTCTGTTGTTTGGGGCTCTGCATGTACAAAATAAAAAAAGATGTGATGCTAGAAACAACAGAAGAAGGTGTATGTTCAGTGTATGGGCTTAAAGCAATAATGAAAAGGTGTCTGTGTCCAGAAGGTGTGTACTCATAAGCCAACAAACCTTTACAAAAAACTTGCTCTTGATCTTGGACATGATTTGGAGTGATTTCCGGACCATGTACTGCTTTGATTGCTTGTTTGGAATAGTGGTTGAACTACTCATACATACTCTATGTGTTCAGTTAGGCCATGAAAAAATGAAATACTCTCACTCTGGAGCTCACATCCTTGGAATAATAAGCTGCTGTGTGAGTCTTTTCACATCTGATTTCACTTTGTGTCTTTGTCATTTAGCGTCATGAAGGGTGTTAGGGAGAAAGAGAGAGAGCGAGAGAGAGAGAGAGAGAGAGAGAGAGACAATGTGTAGGTGTGTGTGTGTATACATAAGTGCATGTGTGTGTGTGTGTGTGTGTGTGTGTGTGTGTGTGTGTGTGTGTGTGTGTGTTGCACATGTGAGGAGTGATTCCCATGTGCCCAGCAGTCAACAGTCAGTCGGTCCCGCGGGCAGTTTGCCTCAGGCTGCGCTCCTGCCTGTCAGGTCTGTGTGATTCCTCACTTCCTAACACAACACGGCAGGCTTCATTTATTCAGCAGCAAATTAGACCACAACTTCTTTCTCTGTCAAAGAGAAAGTTGAAATCCCAAGCATGCATCTCTCTCTCTCTCTCTCTCTCTCTCTCTCTCTCTCTCTCTCTCTTCTCTTCACACACACACAGCAGGACCAGCACACACAGACAAAATAAACACACCTAAAGAAAATTATTCTCTCTGAAGACAATAAAGGACTTGCGCATGTAAGCCAAATCTTGTTGGTAAACCGAGTTGTTCACAGTGATCAGGTTTGCATTTTGTCCTCCCCTTTACCCCAACCAACCCCCCCCCCCCCCCCCCCCCCACCACCACGCACACACACACACCAACACCTACTCCCTCACAGCTCTGCCTGTCATGGTGACAGGCGCTTACAGCAGCCGCTTTAATAAGTCCCACAAGCCTCTTGGTTTAAAGTTGCCAATCAAAGTGTGTGAGATGAAGTGTCAGGAGTCTACATGCTCCTTTGTCCTGTTGAAAGGTCAGATAAATGTTTGCTTTTCTCAGCAAGGAAGAGAGGAAGGTGAGAATGGCAAAAAAGAAGAGAAGGAAAAGGGATGGAGAGCAATAAAGTAAGGAGAGCAGGAGAGGTGAGAGGGGTGGAGGTGCACACAATAGAATGCCTCAGTCCAGGCGGAAGTGTAATGCTTTTCGTTTCTCGTCGTGAAATCCTCACACAGCGTCGGGTTAGCACCGTTTACTCCACTGAGCACGCTCATACCTACGATCGTCAATCAGAAGCCCGCAAACACGTTAAGAATGCCATCAATATTTGAGCAGCACTCATTTTTCATTAAGTGGTCGTAAAATGTTTATGAGGGAGCAGCACCGCCATGGACCAAAGGAGGCATTTGAATTTGAACTCGAACCGGCACATTGCGAGAATGTGTCCGCAACGCGAGAAGACAGTCCCCGGGCGACATGACATGCCGTTGTCTTGGGAATCCCAAGCGGCATGAGCGGTGAACGTTAGACGGAGCAGAATGTAATCGCAACCCAATCTGAATAGTGCATCTCTGCCCGTGCCCTTTCCCCAGCCTTATCGCTAACAGAGGGCCGGGAGGGAGGGAACCTAAATGCCGAGGTGACAGAAAAGAGAGAGAGAGAGAGAGAGAGAGAGAGAGAGAGAGGGAGAGAGAGAGAGAGAGAAAAAAAGAGAGAGAGAAAAATGCTGAGATGGAGAGAGCAAGAGAGGAGATGTATGGCATCAGTGACGAGGCTAAAAGAGTAAGAATCAAAAGGATGTCATTTTGGGTTGTAAGAGTTTATTTTCATCTCCAGTACAAACTGATGTACAAACTGACACTAGCACACTCACATTCACGTGCATACAAAGGACAACACCCATAAAATCAAGAGGAGTGCTTGCAGGTATTATCTTCATAATATCGGAATCCTTTTCCTACATGTAACGTGTGATATCAACTCCTTTGTATAAATCTGCAGCATATCTTGCCACAAAATGCAAGTAACATTGCGGACATTTGCCACATAAGCTTATAATGGCCGCCGATGCACCGTTTGTCAGATTTTTCACAGATGTTTTGGTCGACAATTTCACATACTACTTAGACTTCACTGATCCACATGAAACTGGCCATGGCTTTTATGGAATAAGAGGTTATGTGGGCGTGTCCCTTCATGCAAGGGCCCCCTGAAGTGTAAAGCGGCACTTGCTTTCATTATTCATCAATGCTCCTTCTCTCGCTTTTTGCAGTGGTCATATTACATGTAGTCTAGTTTTATATTTGATCTCTTAAAGGATTTTAACCAATACAAACTCAGACAAGAGTGTAACCCCACTTGCAGCGGTGCAGAATATAATACGCTTGTTTATATTTGAAGGGAAACAACAGAGGTAAAGGATTTACAATTGTCAGTCACCCAGTCACCACAGCCTTAGCCCTTCATCTGAGCTGTCAATGGAGGTAAAGGTGTCTGTTAAAAACGGTTTGGCCATTTCAATGTGAAGGTACATACTTTACAGTAAACAGTGTTTACAGTCGGCCTGAGAAAAAAGCTTTTACACTTTTCACTTTGCCCAAGTCATACATTCTATTTAGTGTGCTTGCCCGAAGGGAAGCACAGTATTGTTGTTGTCAAGTTTTCTTTATTACAGTGCATGAAATGCCCTGTATTGTTATTCATAGGCTTCTTCTTCTTCTTCTTCTTCTTCTTCTTCTTATTCTTGTTACCTTTTTCTGCGATTAATTCAGCCCGAACCGCTTAACGTAGAAACTTCATTCAAACTTTGTCGCGTAGGTATTGTAAAGGACACTTATGCTATGTATTTTTCACTTTTCTAAACTTTATACTTTTTAAGATATTAAATAAAAACGAAATTTTCCCATTGACTTACATTGGGCCATTATGACATCATAATAGGGTCTTTAAACTGGCTTGCACCTGTGCTTCACTGACAGCTGCGCCAAATCAAAGGAACTTCTTCTCTGTCCCTCTCAATTTAACTGTAACTAGGAACATTAAGACACCTTCCATTCTCTACTTTTTTTCTCTCCATCTCTCCATCTTTCTCTCTATCTCTCTCAGTCTACTTTCTCTCACACTCAATCTCTCTTCTTCACTCCATTTTTATCTCCTTTTTTCAATATTTTCACTCTCTTTTTCTCTTTCACTCTTATTTCCTTCTTCCACTCATCTTTCCTTCTTCCACTCTTCTTTCCTTCTTTCACTTTTCTTTCCTTTCTTCACTCTCCTTTCTTCTTTCCTTTTTTCACTCTTCTTTCCTTTTCTTCTTTCCTTCAACTATTATTTCCTTCTTTCACTCTTCTTTACTTTCTTCACTCTTCTTTATTTTCTTCTTCCACTCTTCTTTCCTTTCTTCACTCTTCTTTCTTTTCTTCTTTCCTTCTTTCACTCTTCTTTCCTTCATCCTCTCTTCTCTTCTTTCTTCACTCTTCTATCCTTTCTTCTTTCCTTCTTCCACTCTTCTTTCCTTTCTTCTTTTCTTCTTTTACTCTTCTTTCTTTTCTTCTTCCTTTCCTAACTTTTGCATTTCATGCACTGGTATTTCCTTCAGGAAATGCATTTTCTAGTTTATTTATTCTCCCTGTTTTTCTTGCAGCTAACTACTCCTCGCCCGATTGAGATAGAGACGCCGTTCAAACACCGAAACGTCCGGCCCGATCCGGTGCAACCTGCTATGACTTTTCGTGGCGGTACTCCTTGCCACTCCTTTTTTATTACAGTGCATGAAATGCCCTGTATTGTTATTCCTAGGCATTTTCTTCTTCTTCTTCTTATTACAGTGCATGAAATGCCCTGTATTGTTATTCCTAGGCATTTTCTTCTTCTTCTTCTTATTAGTGTGCTTGCCCGAAGGGAAACACAGTATTGTTATCGTTAAGTCTTCTTTATTTATTCTGCCCGATTTTCTTGCAGCTAACTACTCCTCGCCCGTTTGAGATAGAGACGCCATTCAAACACCGAAATGTCCGGCTCGATCCGGTGCAACCTGCTATGACTTTTCGTGGCGGTACTCCTTGCCACTCCTTTTTTATTCCTCTTTTTCATCACCCTTTTCTCTCATTGACTAACATGGTGGAAGGTTGAGCCATTGTGACGTCACCCACTAAGGCGAAGCTCTGTATTCTCCTGTAACGGCAGTTGACGGCCAGCGACGACCAGCATACAATCATGGATATAAACACTAGAAATGCTGTTGCTGAACTTCATCTACACACCTGATTTAATTCTTTAAGCCTTATTGGACATATTTTTATCTTAAAAGCTATATATATTTGTATTTAACTATTTTGAGAAATGATAACGTTATTACGTGATGTGCCTTCGCTGCAGAACAGGATGGTATAAGAGAAAGAGAGCGGAGATTCTCCTAACTAGCTGGCTAATGTAGCCATCCCATTTAAGCTATTCATATTACCGCTAAGCTATTTGTGACATTGGTAATTATACAGTATAATTTGTTACATTTCACTCTCAATTTTTCCCGCTACAAACTGCTTAGTATTCCACTTTGTAGCCTTCTCTAATCACTCGATTACCTCAGCCAGCCAGGGCCTCGTTTCCCGATAACGATGTATCTTAACGGCCTACGTGGATTTTCGCGACATCGTACACTAAGTAGCACTTTGTATTTACGTGCGTTTCCCAACCATCAACTTAAAGTCAGGTGCACGAGCGCAACGTGCACGAGTTCTTAAGTAGCTCTTAGGAGCTGTTTACGTCAGGTTAACCTGTTTACGTTAATTGCTGTGAAATTAGCTAGCCTATGCGTGCATCGAACGTGCAATGTGCACTAAATTCGGGGCGGGGATAGTAACGCCATCTCCAGCAGAGAAGCCTATTTAAACTGTGTTCCCATTGTAAGGACATTTATTACGATCTGTCTGAGAGTGGGCTGTCAAAGCTAGCATCATCAAAGTCATACAGTACAGTAGGCTACATACATTCAATAAAATTAACCTACATTTGAGTCCAACTGCATGACCATTCTTGCCCTACACTTACCCTTACAATAAAGAAGTGATCCTATTTCAACCATAACTTCATTTTAAATAATGTCTTTCTTTATGACATTTAGTTTATAGTTTAGACAGCAACGTTGACATCTACAGTATATTCAACTGCATCCACTACATAATCTCAAACTTTATTTGTTGGTAACTCTCCAAAAAGGCTACCATTAACACATTTCTTAATGAAAAGGAAACATGCATCACAATAATACTTCAGTGTAACCTGTACCTATGTGGAGTGCAAATATGTCTTGCCATTACACTACCCAACAGCCCTACGTCTGCTAACACTACAGAATGCATAATTCCTACGGGCAATGCACTAGTTTTGTATAGCCTAATCTTTATTTTCAAATACTCAATATTCTTTATTTCTATTTTGATGGGAATAGGCAGGTGAAACAATGACATTCTCATGATGTGCTATACACAGAAACATCGTTTGGATTTCTTCTACATAATATACAACCATCTAGCTAGAAGCTACCATATAAGCCAATGGAGTGGTGGCATAAGCGCTAAATGTGCCATCAAACTACTGTTTGAAAGCTTCAGTCAAGACCTAAATACTCTGCATTGGTCGCGTAGCACATTTCCGATCAAACCGAGTCATTATAAACATATAAAAAGTTGTGTAGATAGCTTTATTCATGTAAAATATTCCTCGCTTCAAGTAGCCATGTTTTTTTTTTTTAATTCCCGTTTCTTCCGAACGACGGTCGAACGACGCCCCTGGTGGATTACATCGCTAAGTGTGAAGTTACTACTGGTCCTGACCACACGTAGAATTCCTCTCAATGAAAGATACACTTAAGCTAAGTGTGGCGTTGGGAAACCCGTCTGCAACGTAGGAATCCTCTTACGAGCGATTTCAAGTGCTTTTTAGGCTAAGTGCGCGTTCGGGAAACGAGGCCCAGATTGGCAAAATGACAGCACCGAGAGGTCCACTTATGTTTACCCTGGAGGAAGCAGTAGTGCTTTGCCAAATTGAGCCAGAGATTTTCGAGTCGAATGACAACGAAACTAATGTAAGTTGTAAAATGAATGTTGATGGATAACAACCTAAATCTGAGCCATAGTTGCCAACTCTGGCATCTACAACATTTCTGATTAGCTACGCTAATAGCCTACACATAGCCTCTTACTCTATAAAACATTAAAGCAAATATGGCGATTATTATTTACCTTATCTGCTGGTAACCATAGAAGATCGTGAAGTAGGCCTACTAGTGATTTGAGTCCAAGCCCATATGTATTGTAGATGAGGTAATCCACTTGGTGCTAACAAGCACATCAAAACTCCAGTCAAAACGATGGTCTGTCGACAACGCAGATTTCGCTAATATGTTTATCCTACTTGTAACTTGTTGGTTGCTAGAAAGCTCTCTGAACATATGACCGGTCTTACTATACTGGTAGTACACAGAGTATTCCTATTTTATGGACTGCATGGCTTATGAACAAAGCTCATGTAAAGTGACATTTCTAGTAACGTAATCTTGGAATGCAGCCTGGCTCACGTCGCTGTCATTCTTCCACACTGTCAGTGGACGAGCGTTGGCTCACTGTAGATTCACTTTGTTTGCGTTATTTCAGTGTAGTATTTATTTATATATTTAATTTTGCAATTAGGCTATATAGGCTGTCAAAAAGGTGTTGTATCGCTATGGCAGGGTTACATGAAGTAAATATGAATGTAATAGACTACTTTGTGCTACTGAATAATGCAGCTGACATAATAAAGTCTTTGGAAGATGTTTTGTGTCATGTCTATAGGTTTATGTCTGTAAATGTGAAATGGTTAGTGGTAGGCCTACATCTCATGGCATTTCAATATATTTCTAGTTTAGTGAGCTACACTTTAGATATTTTCTGAGAGTCTTCGAGTTTAGCTGCCCCCTCCTTATATGGATAAAACATATAACAAGCCAGACATCACTGTTGAGAGAGAACTGCATTAAGTCTAACATATAGGCCTATCTTGCAATAAACTTTAAGTAAAGCTGGCTATGTAACCGCATTCATTCCAATATTGTTGCAGAGATGTTTCCTTTTACCAAGATAACAATTTCAACAATTCACTTAGCTCAGTAAGTCAGTATAACGAAACTCTGGAACTATTAGGCTATGACCAAATGTAACACACTACACCCTTTCACAATAAACAAGCAAACAAACAAACAAAAACAGAACAACAAAGATACCCTCATATGTCTAAACGTCAGTGGAGCCAAAATATAATGGTTGAGCTTGGTTGCTTGCTAAAATATATTGGAAGAAGGCCCCACTACACTGATTGAGTAGATGTAAATACATGTTAATTCATTGGCACTTGTTCTCTCTGTCACAGAGCAAGCACACTCTCGCAGTTCGTTCACAAAACGCATTCTAGTTCTTCTTACCTTTTTCTGCGATTAATTCAGCTCGAACCGCTTAACGTAGAAACTTCATTCAAACTTTGTCGCGTAGGTCTTGTAAAGGACACGTATGCTATGTATTTTTCACTTTTCTAAACTTTATACTTTTTAAGTTATTAAAGAAAAACGAATCTAAATTTTCCCATTGACTTACATTGGGCCATTATGACATCATAATAGGGTAATTAAACTGGCTTGCACCTGTGCTTCACTGACACCTGCGGCAAGCCTCCAAGGGTCCTCTTCTCTCTGTACCTCTCCATTCAACTGTATAACTAGGAATATTAATAGACACCTTCCATACTCTACTTTTTTTTCTCTCTATCACTCTCACTCTACTTTCTCTCACACACTCCATCTCTCTGCTTCACTCTTTTTTTCTCCTTCTTTCAATATTTTCACTCTCTCTTTACTGTCTTTATCCAGAGCCACTCTTGTTCACTCTTCTTTCCTTACTTTGTTTCTTCCTCTCTTCTTTCCTTCTTACACTCTTCTTTCCTTTCTTCTTCCCTTCTTCCACTCTTCTTACCTTTTTCTTTTCTTCTTTCCTTCTTCCACTCTTCTTTCCTTCTTCCACTCTAATTTCCTTTCTTCACTCTTCTTTCCTTTCTTCTTCCCTTCTTCCACTCTTCTTTATTTCTTCCACTCTTCTTTCCTTTCTTCACTCTTCTTTCCTTTCTTCTTTCCTTCTTCAACTCTTCTTTCCTTCTTTTACTGTTCTTTCCTTTCTTCCTTCCTTCTTTCACTTTTCTTTTATTCGTTCTTTCTTAACTTTTGCATTTCATGCACTGGTATTTCCTTCAGGAAATGCATTTTCTAGTTCTTCTTACCTTTTTCTGCGATTAATTCAGCCCGAACCGCTTAACGTAGAAACTTCATTCAAACTTTGTCGCGTAGGTCTTGTAAAGGACACTTATGCTATGTATTTTTCACTTTTCTAAACTTTATACTTTTTAAGATATTAAATAAAAACGAATCTAAATTTTCCCATTGACTTACATTGGGCCATTATGACATCATAATAGGGTCTTTAAACTGGCTTGCACCTGTGCTTCACTGACAGCTGCACCAAATCAAAGGAACCTCTTCTCTGTCCCTCTCAATTTAACTGTAACTAGGAACATTAAGACACCTTCCATTCTCTACTTTTTTTTCTCTCCATCTCTCCATCTTTCTCTCTATCCCTCTCAGTCTACTTTCTCTCACACTCAATCTCTCTTCTTCACTCCATTTTTATCTCCTTTTTCAATATTTTCACTCTCTTTTTCTCCTCCACTCTTCTTTCCTTCTTCCACTCTTCTTTCCTTTCTTCTTTCCTTCTTCCACTCTTCTTTCCTTCTTTCACTTTTCTTTCCTTTCTTCACTCTCCTTTCTTCTTTCCTTCTTTCACTCTTCTTTCCTTTCTTCTTTCCTTCTTCAACTATTATTTCCTTCTTTCACTCTTCTTTCCTTTCTTCACTCTTCTTTCTTTTCTTCTTCCACTCTTCTTTCCTTTCTTCACTCTTCTTTCTTTTCTTCTTTCCGTCTTTCACTCTTCTTTCCTTCATCCTCTCTTCTCTCCTTTCTTCACTCTTCTTTCCTTTCTTCTTTCCTTCTTCCACTCTTCTTTCCTTTCTTATTTCCTTCTTTCACTCTTCTTTCTTTTCTTCTTCCTTTCCTAACTTTTGCATTTCATGCACTGGTATTTCCTTCAGGAAATGCATTTTCTAGTTCCTCTTTTTCCATCACCTTTTTTCTCCATAGACTTGCATGGCAGAACTTTGAGGCATTATGACATCATAATAGGCTCATTAAACTGGCTTGCACCTGTGATTCACTGACAACTCTCACTGACACCTGCGCACGGCTCCTCTTCTCTCTCTGTCCCTCTCCATTCAACTGTATAACTAGGAATATTAAGAGACACCTTCCATACCAGGGCTCTACTCACTCATGCATACTCACTCATGTTTACTCACTCGTGCATACTCACTCATGCATACTCACTCATGCATACTCACTCATGCATACTTACTCATGCATACTCACTCATGTTTACTCACTCATGTTTACTCACTCATGCGTACTCACTCATGTTTACTCACTCATGCATACTCACTCATGTTTACTCACTCATGCATACCCACTCATGTTTACTCACTCATGCATACTCACTCATGCATACTCACTCATGTTTACTCACTCGTGCATACTCACTCATGCATACTCACTCATGTTTACTCACTCATGCATACTCACTCATGCATACTCACTCATGCATACTCACTCATGCATACTCACTCATGCATACTCATTTGTGCATGCTCATCCAGCAGGGAGAACTGGAGAGCTGACACCTGCCCCAATTCCAAGGCACTTGTTCTCTCGGTCATGGCCGCAACAGAGCAAGCACACTCTCGCAGTTCGTTCACGAAACGCATTCTAGTTGCAATAGCACCTACTATTCGTCAGCAGTTAGTTAAGATTATAAACAGGACAAAGGAGCATGTAAACATCAGTGATTCCATTGAGTTGTGTTACATACAAGGACATATACACACACATATTTACATGCATTTGTATTTTCAATTTCAATAGTTAAGTACTGGCACCTGCTGCAACCTTATGGGTGCAGGTCCTTCAGTAGGGGTGGGCCTATCTCTTTAATTGCAATGGCGGGGAGCCCGTGCAGAAGAAAGAACGGTGATTATGTAAAAACTGTGTGAGGTATCTTTAGAGTTGCAGCAGCTGAAATTGTTCCTTTGTATGGACGAATAAGTATGGTGTCAGGGTACTCCAGAACGGAGGGTTTTCCTCAGGCCTGTTCAGCCTAGAGGGAGGTGTGTTAGCTTGGCTCCACGGCAAGTGGGTTTTTATGATAATTTTCTTTTTCTTTTTAAGCCAGCTAACCACCTGTAGCCACACTGGGAGAAGTGATTCACTGCATTTACACAAACCACACGGGGATACCAAGAGCTGGAAGCACCGACAGCATTTTATGGAAAGAAAAAGATAAAGATAACAAAAAAGACTAAACAAACCAAACTGAAAGGAATACAACTGCACAGGCTCTCTGTGCGTGTTAAGACTGATGGGGGATGCTGGAGAAGGCCATCCTTCAGGGGGGTGGGTGGGCAACACCATCATTTGTTTATTTTGTTTCATAAACGCACATCTTAGATACTGTCCTACTTTCCAATCTTTTGAGTGCAGCTTAGGTTTCACGAGCAGGGAGAGTAGCTTGGTACGAAACAGAGACCCTAAATGTATCAAACACAAAGACAATATTATGTGACAAGTCAAGCAGTGGGGTTGGGTGTGCAGTGTTCCAGTTACCACACTGATCTGCAAGGAGACATGAACTTTCCTGTGATGGGGAGAAATATCACTGTCATGGATAGCCTATCAAAGCAATATGATGCCTTACTTTTGGAAATGAGCAGCCAAAATGTTACCAAAGACGGAGAAAACACCAGGATAGAAGGTTTAAGCATGTCATTTGGCCTGATAGGATGGGGGTTGCTCTGAATACAAGCAATGGTCTGTTGTGAGAAGATCAGATTGAATTCCTCTGATATACTGCCTTACACCTGCACAAACTAGGATAGGTGGGTTTTACAAATACTGGACCAAATTGAAGAAGTTTGTATATTCTCTCTCATTAAATTTAAATTTAGAAGGTTTCAGACCTTCCAATGGGAGAGTCCCAGTCCAGCATTTTCTAAGAGCATCTACTTCAGTGACAGTTATCAGATTTATCAAGGATGGCTGAAAGGGAACCCCTTACAGAGAGCTTTAAGGATGTGGTCTCTAAATCTCGTCTCTCACATAGTTTAGTGTAATTTGAGTCAAGGAGTGAACATGCTTAGCATCAACATTACTGGCAATTATATATGCCAATATATCCTTCATAGGCCAACTCTATGAGCAGTTAGTAGGAGTAATACTCTTTGTGTGCATGCAATGCAGAATATAGGTCTCCATCTTCCTTTCTTCCTTCCTTCCAGATCCTTCACTCACACTTCCTAATGGTGATCTAAACGTAAAGACTCGTATGTGAAGTTCTTGAGGCTGCGATGATGTTGTATGTCTACACCGTGTTACTCTATGTTACACCATTTTACTGCAAGCACCACTCACGTTTTTCCGATATGAAACAACTGTCAAGAACTGACATAGAGTAATTTAGTTTCCATGCAGTGCACACAAACATATGATCACTGTGCACCATTTGCCTAGCTGGGGGGTTGGGGGGTGATGGATAGATGGGGGGGTGGAGGGGTGGAGGTGTGTGTGTGTGTGTGTGTGGGGGGGGGGGGGGGGGGGTGGACAGCAGCGATTGTCATTAATGTCTAGCATTTTGCCCACTGACAGAGGCTAGAGGTGAATCATTACCATGCATACACACACTCTCTCTTCCTCTCCCTCATAAGCACTAACAAGAGCAGAGCCCATTAAAAATAATGTGCCTGCCGTACAAGCCCAATGACTGGCACAGAATTTGTTTATTTTACTCCATGGCTGAGGAGGGTGTTAAGTGTCTCTCATCAGAAGTGAGAGAGGGAAAATGAATG
>NC_137923.1:24458675-24488675 GCF_963457725.1 Sprattus sprattus | reverse complement strand
CACTCTTTCTCCCTCCCCTCCTTTAAAACCAACTAGGAAGCCAGGCACTGCAGCAGCTTGCTGCTGTTACCGGGTGATTTCATGCTGTTTGTGAGCTGTTACAGCCAGCATACTAATACACTGATCCAGATCAGGGCTACTTACTGTAACATCTGCTTGGGCTCAGAGCATCTCTATGTGTGTTTGTGTGTGTGTGTGTGTGTGTGTGTGTGTGTGTGTGTGTGTGTGTGTGTGTGTGTGTGTGGTTGGGGAGTGGGGGGTTGTGGTGGATACATCTCAGGAGTTATCAATAAATAATTGTTTACAACCCCATATATAAGCACACATTATCATTTGCCCCTCACACAGACACACTATTTTTTTAAGATAACAATTGCTCCAATGGACACATTGAACACTGATGGCTTAGTTATGGATGATGTGATTAGAAATATGCACTCCTCGAAACTGGAGTGCTTGTAAACTACAGCCTAATCATGTGACTAATCTGGTTTCCAAAGTGACAAGTGCATAGAGCATTTTTCCTCTCTATAATTTTTTTTACAAACAGACCTTTACCTTTGGGTCTCCTGTGGTGGAAGTCTGATCTTATGGAGGCCATTTATGGCAAAATGAAGACGAACAAGTCCCTTAATGCATAAAGCAAACTCACCTGCTGTGATGAAGTGAACAGCAAAATTAGTTTTGCTCTCCTCATGATATGGCTGTGTTTGATGGAACTGCCTGCAGTGCCTCAGACGAAGCACGGAACTAATAGCTACCTTGCTGCTTCCAATAGTCATTAATGTGATGTTAATGGAGGGAGCCATTTGTCATAATGCTAATGATTTGCAATACCCAGGTAGGGCCAGTGCAGCCTGTGCTTCAGCAACAACAAATTTGTTGTCTCAATGTGTCAAGTTTGTTTTACTTCTTAATTCTGTGTAATTTCTCAGCTTTATTATAGCAAATTTGATCTAAGAGAACACAGCAGCGGGATTGAAGAGAGGGAATAACAAAACGAGAGAAGTAAGAGAGATGGAGAAGAAATAGGAGAAAGAAGAGAGAAATCAAGGATAGAGGGATAGAGAGAGTAAGTAAGTCTGTGAGTGCATGGGGCATTACAGGGGGCTTTGGTGCAGTCCTCCCTGCTAAGCTAATGTTTCTATCAGTATTATGAGATGTGAGACCGCACAGCTAGTCTTTCCTGAGATCAATTGATGAAAATCTATGATTTTGACTACCGCTGTCCAGGGCTTAGATGTATACACACTCACACTCACACTAACAGGAAAGTGCACACACACACACACACACACACACACACACACACACACACACACAACAGCATCAGCCAAGAGCCAAGCGACAGCTATTTATATGTACACACATAACCACAGGACTTTACATACATCAGTGGGCATATATAATTTGGCTGATTGACATACAGTAAATATATATAAAGATCAGATGTCATGGGGTAATCTCACACTGATAAAAGCCTCAAAAGTCCTCACTTCAAGCCACTGTTTTCTAATTTTTTTTTTTTTTACTTTGAGCAGAAAAATACAAGCAAGCACTTAGGTCATATGGACTTTGCTGGTCTTGGATCTATCCCACAGCTCTGTGCTTTTGAGAGTGGATAGTCTGCCACAGGCTGGCAGTTGTCCCACTGCACACTAATAGCCACTGACATAGCCAAGCAGTTGGCACCTGTCTGGGATCCATGGCTTCCTCTTGGCTGACTGTGATGTCTAAACGTCTATATGGCCCGGCACCTCTCAGGATTCCATTGCTCTACTTGGATGGCCATAACACACATGCTGTTGCGCGTCGCCAGACCTTCTTTAGAAGGCTGCCATTACTCTGTCCCTCAAGTGGTGGCCGCTGACATACATACAGTACATGCACCAAGCGCATGCCTAAGAGGTTGGCACCTCTGGTTGCCGGCATCTTTATTCCTGGATGGCAGTGCCCCCCCTCCCTCCCCAAAAAGGCTAATAGTGATACACGCTAAAAATGCTGGCAGCCGCCCCCCATTAAAAGCCTCTTTAATCCAAATGGCAGTGCTGGTCTGGGCTCGTTTCTGTTGCCTGGGGGTTGTGGCTATCCTCCCACTGTGCTGGCTAATACTCTAGATAACACACGCGCTGCGGGGGGACGGTCACTACAACAATACATCAAGTACATCAAAGGAGGCTGGATCAAAGGATCCCGGTACTGAGACCACAGAGACTTCGCTGACGATCCAGCTTGTGTTCGGCCAGCCCACGGAGTCTCTGTGGCCTCTCGGCTCAGCTGCGGCCGCAGCAGCCGACGCGGGATCTGTTGCTCTGGGGGCTGGGTTCCGATAAAGAGTGGCAAATTAATGAAGAGTGAGTGTTAATGAACACCTGACGAAGCAGATGAGAAACAAGCCTTCACTGCTGTCTTTTATCTAGTTTGGGCATGGATCTTGTTTTGGTGGGATCGATTTTAAACGTTTTAGCAGAAAGGACCTAGAAAGGGAAGGCTATATTGCTGTCATCCGCTGGGTCTCGATGGGGATGGGTTATTTTTCCTCTGTCGTGCAGGTCTTGTACACATCACTTCATGGCGAATTTTTCCTATCGCCACCCCCCCCTCCCCCCGGAAGTAATTTCGCAGTACCTATGAGAAAGACAGAACCATCAACATCCCTTCATGACTCAACTGTTTTTTGTGTGTGTTTGAATGTGTTTTACTTGTTTAATGCGTTTTATAATTACGTTTGTTTGTTTTTCTTCTTTTAAATTTAACTTTTTTTGTTCAGATGCACACTTTATATTCTATTCAATTATGTTTTGTCCTGATGCCTGTTTGATGTTTTTAATGCCCATCTCTGCAGCAAATCACTTGCCCTCTGGGATTATACAACAAACGGGAATTGAGTCTAACAATCCCAAAATGCTTCAGCTAGAATGAAACCTTTCAGATGTATATATACAGTGCAATAGGTGCTGAATTGCTCTGTGTAAACACTCAATTAATCCCTGCAATCTCACTATTTATAATCATACAAAGGCAATAACAGTTCTCCCCTCCATTGATAAGAATTTGTATATGGAAAATACATATGCAAATGACACAGGCTCATGTTTATGAACATGGCAATGTTGTCCATGGCATAGTTATAGTAGTTGGTTGAACTGTGGTATGCCTGTTAAATATTTCAATAATGCACCCCCATCTCTACCTTTGTCATATCAGTATATGCAGTGGACTCGACGGTTCAGGTTCCCACTTAGTCCTCCAACATCCAACAGTGCTGTCCTTCATCGCCCCTGTTCGTCAACACTAAAAAACCATGGTGAAACAATGGCTATAGATTTACAATCATCTTCCTTAAACAGTACTTTTTAAAGGGCATCACCCAGGCTGCTTAGCCGCGCTGAGACAGTAAATGTGAGGGTCAGACTGCTACGCTGCTCATATTTCATCCTAAAACACAATGGCTACCGATAGCTCACTTTAAGCCTAAATGGATCTTGGACAACTTTACAGTGCCCTTCAAACTTCTTTGAGTATTTTGGTGAGACTGCCAAAAGTAGATTAATACATTATAAAAACTTCTGCGGGAGACATAAAAACAAGGTGGCCCCTTATTCTATGGCTTGGTGGTGAGACTGTGGAACGTTCAATGAATCATTGAGAAGAGTGGCATTTTAAAACCATGACCTTCTATTCCAGTAAAAAGCACAAAGCTGAAAAGGGAGAGACATGTGTGTTCATTATTAAGTCACAATTCTTTTTACAAACATGCATAATGGATACAACAAGGCTGTGATTCAGGACATCAAAGGGCCAGACGGCATGATGATCTTTTTCAGAATGAACTCTACCTTAGCACATACACAATGGTCTGGCCACATGTTAATCTGTGGAAAGGGGTGCTATTTGTGTTTTCTTTTTTTTGCTGATTTCCTTGAAATTGTTTGTCACATACTCTCAGCCACACTGTGACTCAAGTTAATTAAACACTGCCTTACTTTTAATCTTTCAAAATGTTGCTAACTATCATTTGCTGACTTAGCCTCTCTCGTTCCATCCAAAGGTGGTCGATAAGCAAGTGTCATTTCTTCAGCACACATTCTAGCCGCAAAGTGCATTATTCTGCCAGCAGTTTGGTTTGCCAGCAACTGTGTATTATTAAGTATGGATAGAACATGTTACATTTTTTATTTCTCCAGACCTCTTTCTCCATTTTTGAGGGCAGCATTATATAGTTCACAGATCAACTCCCACAGAAATTAAACTTCTTCCAGCTGCAAGAGGAAATTCTGCTTAAAGAACACAAGGGCATCCGCCAGGTATTTGACTCTGACCAAGATTAACTACTATTAAGACTTAAAGGTTAATTGATTTGCCACTGAAATGCCTATTTGCATGCCTTAGTGTGTGACTGTGTGTGTGTTCGTGTGGGTTTTCTTTTTTGTTCCTTGACACATTTAAAACATCTTCAAAACCAACGTGGATATAGAATTAATTTTTCTGTTTTTGCTCTGTATTGTATACTTTATGTCTTCTTTAAGACCAAGCTAGAGAAAGCTAATCAAGCTGTATCAAACAATACAGGTAACATCCTGTACTGCCCTCCATCATCTGTTACAGCAATCCAGTCGGTTCCGGAAAACAGAAGACCTTCCACCTCATCAGCATGGCATTCTGAGAAACTGAAAGATCTGCCCCATTTCTCAATTCAGGATTTGGCTAATTATGGCCAGGGCAGATGATCTGACATTTGCCCGCATTTGAAAGTTGAGTTGATCCATGTGGAGAGAACTTTAAATTGATGACAGTCTGATTGTCCCTTGTAGTCCCCTTATTAAGTTCCAGTTGTTACAGGCTTCCGTGGCTTGATAAGGCAGGGGCTCCTGTGATCCATAAAAAAGAGAAACTCAGCATTGCTGGACAATTTAACGTGCAACCTGTCCGTCTCTTTCACGTAATGAGTAATGCATAAAATGTCAAGGCCACTATAAAATAGAACTGAGTGGATTATTTTATTCCTTACTTTGTTGTTTGTCGCAGAGGATAATAACTGGATGCTGCCCACTTTTTCGGCGGGCTAGCAATTGCCGTCTGAAGTAATTTAATTTGTCTGTCCTTCGGTGGAGTGACTCTGCTCTAACAAGAAATATAGTGCTAGACTTTGATCAACAGAGCCAATAAAACAGCCTGTTAACATTTGAAATAAAATAATAAGCGGCTGTAATTTTACCTGCCCTCTTCCATTTGCATTCAGACTACATTGATGTGATGGTTACACAGGCAGGTGGGAAGAGGGCATGGTTGGAAGGGGGGGGGGGGCTGCCATGGTAACCAATGCAAAAGGTTTTGAAATGCTTTGAGAAAAAAAGACTGTTTCTTCAAAAAGGCAGAGGGTGAGGTGGGTTCATGAACACCAAACATAAACTCTGCTGAACCAGTTCCTGAACACTTCTGTCAGACAAGCTTACCCAAGGCCTATGCTATAATCAGTAGCTACTTGAGATTCTAAGGTAGCTGTTGTATAGAGCAGTGGTTCTCAACCGGGGGTACGCGTACCCCTGGGGGTACGTGAAGGTAGTCCAGGGGGTACGTGAGATTAAAAAATATATATATATAAAATAACCCTCCATCCAAAAATCATTTAAAAATACTTATTATACGGCTCTTCAGAATGTTCCAAAATGTACGTTGATTTGTATGGGCCATATGTGGGTTAAATGTCTGCGTTCGCAGGTTTGCAATTCCTTGATATTCACTGCTGCGTAAAGTTTATCACCGCTGTCATTGCATGGCAACGGGTTTTTTGCTTCTAATTCACATTGCATATCATTCCGCAAGTAGTCCGGTTAGTTAACGTAACGGAAGGTCATTGAAACTTGAAGTCAGAAGGTGGATTGCTCAGCATTTGCGTTCAGAACTATTTTTTTCTTAGCGGAAATCACAAAAATGGCAACAAACTCATTCAAAAGAGGTATCCTGGAGGAATGTCTTCTATCGTTTTGGCAAGTAACTGTATAATAAGCGTGATTTTTTTCGCGAAAACATGGGAGCTGAACACACACAACTGCTGCTGCACACAGAAGTGCGTTGGCTCTCTCAAGGGAGAATACTCAAACGGCTGTTAAAATTACGATCTGAAGTACAGACCTTTCTGATTGAGCACAGATCCCCCAATGCCACACAGACTGGCTTGCAAATATGTCTGGCAGATATATTCAGCAAACTGAACGAACTGAATATGTCTGCAGGGAAAGGACACCAGCTTTTTAAACCTGTATGACAAGGTGGGAGGCTTCCCGAAGAAAGCAGAGGTGTGGAGAAGAGCCTCTGCACAGGGGGATTTCACTTGCTTTCCTCAGATGGATGATTTTCTCTCTAGTGAGGATGTGGACAGAGCTCCGTGCTCAGTGCTGACAGTTTAATAAATCAGACAATGATGGCATAGAGCTGTGTATAACATGTTTTTTTTTCAATCAAAAATGCTTTGCGCTGGTTAGGGGGTACTTGGCTGAAAAAATATTTCACAGGGGGTACAAAACTGAAAAAAGGTTGAAAACCACTGGTATAGAGGGCCAGTGTCCTACTCAACGTGACCACAGACCGTCTTCCAGATTGCAAAAATGTTAACCCTGTAGAACAAACCAAGGGTGGTCTATGCATAGGTGGGGTGTCTAGTTCGTGGTTTGACTTTGCGTAGTGCAATGAAATGAACATACTAATTAATTAACTTAGTTGAAATAAAATACATACAACGATGCCTCTGCTGGGGAATCAACCTGCGAAGGAATCTGGCGTAATAACCGTCAACCTGCCGTTTCTAACTTACTCCCGACAATTTTCTTGCCTACTTCCTGTTCAACTCGAAAATACATCGTCAAAATAAGAGTCTGGATAAAAACGTAATTTTACAAATTCAACAATTCAAATTAAATTCCTGGAGGCAGAACAAGCAACTTCAAAGTGAAGTCTTCAAGGAGATGCCAATTTAACCACGTTTCTTAAAGGGGTAAGACAAGCTCAGTGTGTTTAAATAACAAGATTAAGTACGTGAAATTGCATTGCCTCTTTAAGAAAGGTGGTTAAATTTGCATCTCCTTTAAGACTTCAGTTTGAAGTTGCTGATCTGAACACACTGAGCTTGCTTATGTTCATTTCATTGTTTACAAAAACAATTACTATTACAATTTACTATTAAAATGTGTATGCTATTAGGAAACGTTAACAGTAGCTTTACATGTGCTTTATTTTCTTTATGGAATTAGGTAACGTGGCTAATTGCAACACTATGTTTGTGTTCTAGTTTCACTCTCTTCACCCATTTCTTGAGTGTATTGTTGTGGATTCAGTTAGAAGAATAAACCTGCAACGAGAACAAAGCATTCTTCATTTTAAAGAATAGAAGAGAGTTTACCTGTTAGCACACATCACCTCGAGGACAGCATATTGCTGATCTGAAAAGAGGTATGCTATACTAAACATATATTTATAAGTGATAAACCCACAAAGATATGGTATAACGATGACATAGGGGTGTATATACTCAAAGATTGTGAACTGCAACATGTGATACATACAATGTGATATTTAATGCATGTATCTTGTTTGTCATACGCCATGAGGGCTAGCATACGTTTTCCCTCTGCTAACAGGCTAATATCCATTGTGTTTGACGACTGCATGTTACAGACTGTCTCGTTGTATGTTAATGTGTTCAGTGTACGGAGCTCCACTTCGCTGGAACAAAGCATCAGAACTTCAGTGCGTGGCCATTTTCTTGCCCAGCAAACAGACACAGAGCGCAACACAGGACACAGGTTGTTCAAGTATATACGAAAAGCCTTTCCAGTCTGAATCTCATAATTTCTTTCCAAATGTTTTATTGATGTCTGCGTAAAGCTTTAATGTCTAAATATAAGCATTACTTGAACTCAACAGTATATTTGTACGTTTTCATCAATTTGGCATTTCTTTCCCTTTTCTTAAAATAATACTACTTTTACTTTTGTCTCTTTGGTATCTGCTAGCTTTTGCCACTCATTAATAAATGCCTTGTAAAGCATAGCAAGTCCTCAATTTAGATGGGCTCACACCATGTAGTCAACTAATCAGTAGTAACTAATGAGTTAAGCATGAATTTAAGTCTTTTTAAGTGCTTGTTAAAGAAGCATTAACACTAACTATCCGTAGGCATATTTCTGTCCAAATAGAAGAATACATGTGTGTGTCCAGGTTATGTTTGCAACTCATTTATAAATGCTTTGTAAAGCATAGCAAGTCCTCACTTTAGATGGGGTCACACCATGTAGTCAACTAATCAGTAGTAACTCATGAGATAATCATTAATTGAAGTGTTGTTAACTGCTTGTTAAAGATGCAGTAGCACTAACTATCCCTAGGCATTTTTCTGAAGGCATGTCCAAATAGAATAATACATGTTTGTGTCAAGGTGATGTTTGCAACTCATTTATACATGCTTTGTAAAGCATGGAAAGTGCTCACTTTAGATGGGCTCACATAATATACTTTACTAACCAGCCGTAACTCCTGAATTAATCATGGATAACCTAATTGGTAAGTATTTGTAACATATGTATTAACACCCCAGCTATTAGTTGAGGCCTATTTCTAAATCATAACATTTTATTTAAGGCATGAACAAATGTAGGTCTAGATAGTCTGTTAATCATCAACGTCCAGGTTTTAACTCTATACATTCCTAAGTACCTAGATAATAATGATAAAATTACTTAATTTACAAATGGTTAATGCATCATTCATGAATGACGGAAAAAAAAAACACTCTTAAACCTTTGACATGGGCTTGCTTACTATAGACATACAATTTACTAACTATTTTCAAATGCTTTACTGATTAGAATGAATGCAGGAACTATGCTTTACAAATGATGAACAAATAAATTACTAATGGCTTGTAAATAGCTTATAAAGGGACAATTATGTAATTTACAAATGGTTTTCGCAATACTTATTAAGTGTCAAACTTCTATTTATAAACGTAATTTTGGACAGCATTACTTACTGAACAAGCCATTAATAAGTGTGTGTACAAATGCTTTATTGATGATAATTAACATAGGAGCAATGCTTTACAAATGATGAAGAAGGCATTTAGTAATAGTTTGCAACTGGTTTATAATGGGAACATGATTTAATTTATAAATGGTTGTTTTGGTATTTGTTAAGTATAATTTATGTATTTACAACCATTGTTTTTTAGAAGGCTTATTTACTATGAACAAACCATTTACAATTGTGTGAACAAATGCTTTACTAATGATATGTTATGTATGAACAATAAAAAACTAATGGTGAACAAATCATTATCTAATAGGTAACAAATGCTTATTAAATGATGAATTGTATGTAGTTATTATAAAGTGTTAAGTGAGTTTAATATTTATCAGCAAACAAGTAGTAAATCACTGAGAATATTAAAACATATACTATGTTTCCTCTTATCTCTTAACGCTTATCAAACAGTAAATGGGCTACATATAATCTGTTGATAATTCAGACAAATGTTTGACAAAGGGTAAAGCATTTTCATATTGTGCCACTTCCCTGACATTCACAGTGGTTGTTTGAGAGCTCAATCTGACAAGAGAAATTCTTCTTTCAGGTCTGGATTTCATTCTCCATCCTATACAAATGATCACTTCATAACATTTAGCACACAGGTCAAACCTAATTTTCATTTAAATCAGATCAAACAACAGGAATTTCTCGACATGGAGCACATCAAGTGTGGACTTTAAGACTTGGCAAGTCTTCTTGGGAGGTCAAACTTGGCAAGTGAGAGTGCAGTGAGAACACTTCTGGGTATTTGAACTGCACTTGGCTTGATTGGTGACTGATGATGTTTCATGATGTTTCACATGTCCATGGGAACGCAAGTACAGAGAAGAAAGCATATTGAGAAACACCCAGTAATTCAGTAATTGTCTCCGCAACTGAAAATGGCACAAATGTTGTTTGTATGCTCGTTTATCTTTTCTCCCAGACCTCCTTTATGATTATTTCTGCATCTTCAGCCATATCCAAATGCCGCTCATGTTTTGATGCAGTAAATGCGATCTTCACAATGAACCACCACTCTTGTATTCTACCTAATTAAAATGAGCGACAGATTCCAATATAAATAAGACCTTGTCTCTGTTTTCCACTTCCCTTCCAGACTTGTCCTGTCTCTGTTCTACCACTTTTTTCCCTACCCACTGAGAACGTGGTACCTCGTTTGAAGGCAAAATGCATTATTAAAACAAGCTCTATTCCGCTGAGATTTGGTATTCCCTGCATGGGACTGCCAGCGGATTCAGATGGCCTTCGAGGGGGTGTCATCTGGGAATGCGGCAGTTCTTGTGAGCTGCAGACACACCGGGGTTTGAAGCCTAACAGGTTACTGTCCCTAGAGCCACATCCCAAAAGGTTGGGCAGGCCTCTCTCTCTCTCTCTCTCTATCTCTCTCTCTCTTTCTCTCTCCCTCTCTCTCTCTCTCTCTCACACATGCTCTTTGAGAGAAAGAAGAAGACTTCACAGGTGATCTGTGACATTCCTTTGTGCCAGCGCTGTATCATATCCACTGGCTTGCAGCTGTTCTGCCTCCCTTGCCACCCGTCCCTCTTCATTTCTCCTGCTGATCTTCTATCCTTCTATCTCAACTCATTTTTTCCTCATTATTCCCCTTTCCAGCATATCACATCCACTTTTTTTCAATACTTTTCAGCTCTCCCCCGCACTGTCTTTCACATTCTGCATCTCAAACCCCTCTTCTCATCTCTAGTCAGCGCTTATTGAAAAAAGTGGGACACAGACACTCTCTAGCGGGGGTCAAAGTTACCGTATGTGATCTGGATGTCTTGTTCTGTCACCGTGTGTAGTTCGGGGAACCTGTCAGAGGTTAGTCCCCGGCCTCCTTCTCCTCTAACCCTTCTCACACGAATGATCTTACGGCTCTGCACCTTCCCAGTGTGTCTTCATCTTCATCATACACTTTGTATAAGTTAGATGTAAAGTGACAATTTTTTAAATAATCCTGCCGAGAAGGAATATTTATGATGATGCAGTGAATAAATAATCATATAAACAAGGTGCATGTGTGTCACTGAAGTATATGGGTGTTTGAGGGGTACAAACTGCTATTCCGTGCAGGTGTTCCAATACAAATGTTAGGACTGTGAAAGGTAAAGAAATTGATCCTCATATCAACATGAAACGGCAGTCAGGTCCACAAGTCAAAACACATGGCTGTCAAAGTAGTTTGAACAAACGCAATAACAGCATAATTTCACCATGGGCTCTCAAGGGTATGGTAGCACAGCAAATGTCCAAACAGATCCCATAAAAATATGGTAATACACGTTTTAGTGGCAGAGGTGCAAAGGCCATAGGTGCCAGACCACTCAGCAAGAGAGTGCATTAAACACTAGAATGACCTCTTGGATAAGATGTCGCACTAAGGCAGCTTTGTTGAAGATGTTCCAAGTTTTTACTGTCCTCCACAATGGCTCCAAACTCTCCCTGTACCACAGAGAACTGCATTACTGGACTAGTTCCAAAGTTATATAATGCAAAAATACTTCTTTTTAATGGACATTGCTTTCCTTTAGGTATCTATCTGGCCGCGGCTTCATTGACAATACCATGGTAGTTAGTCAATAAAAAATGATAAGAACCTTTGGATGCTGGTATATTGTGCCTCCATCACATCAGAGGACCCGATTTTGGAGTAATTCATCATCCTATGTGGCTCCAATTGTAACAAACCTTATTTTGTATACAGAAAGCATCTGTGCTGTGCTTGTTGTGCTGTGAATCCTAATGGCTTTAGTCTATGAAAGACACAACGCGATTACAACGTTTAAGCAGCCTGCTTTCGTGGACAGACCACATTCTGGCAACTGCTCATGGAATGTATCGGACCAAAGACCTTTGCACATCCTACTTTCAGCAATCTTTTACATCTTTTATTTTACACTTTTACACACTGATGTCTATGAAAGTTCAAGCAACCTTTACTTTTGTAGACAGAATTCCTTTCTCTGACTTGCTGATTCACAAATGTGTTGAAACTAAGATTTTTCATACACACATCACTCTCCGTAATAAAGCAGAACTGAGGACTCAGGTGGCAGAATTAACATTGATGGCACAGAATGAAGATTGAGCACATTGTGTATTTCCTGTCTCAAAAGCATATATTTGCCTTCTTCAATATTTCTTCAATATCTCTTCAATGCATTTGTTTTTTTTTGTGGACGAAAGGTATTACGGTGTTACATGGTTTCGTACTAAATTAATGCATTTGGTATGTGTACGAAATAAAGTCTGTTACACTAGATGCCCCAATATAATCCTACCCTCATTTGGTGTGGATACCATTTCATGACCCTGAATTATATATTTAAAAAAATAATCAACCTGCTTCCATGGGTTCTCTTGCCTCTAAATAAAAGAGCTTCTTATCTTCTCCCCCTCATTCTCTGCCTGTTTCCATCCTAGAGGGTCACATTTTGCATATCCCCAAATTCAAAATTGTCTGTAGTTGTATTTGGTTGAAGTATGTCCTTGTGTGCTGAGTGTTCTTCCCACTGACCTATCCTCTACCAATCTCCCTCTCCCTCTCAGCCGAACCCAAAGCCTGTCGCAGCGCAGAAACTTTTCCATCTCCTGCAACAGCCAGGCCACCCTATTCAGTGATATTCCTGGGGCCAGGGAGCCCGGCATCCATATCAATCGACTCAGGCAATGAATAATGCAGTGCCCGGTGCTCCGTGGTATCCACATAACTGAGCCTCCTCATCGCGATTAGACCACATCAATATGTGTGAGTGTCTGTGTGAGCAGGGTTCTTTGTGTGAGTTTGTGTGTGTGTATGTGTGTGTGTGTGTGTGTGTGTGTGTGTGTGTGTGTGTGTGTGTGTGTGTGTGTGTGTGTGTGTGTGTGTGTGTGTGTGTGTGTGTGTGTCTGTGTCTGTGTGTGTGTGCGTGTGTGATGGAGTGAGAGTAGTGCTATCCATTCCCCTTGTACCACACATGCCCTGCTCTGTTTTTAATGAAAGAAGAGGGGAGTAAAGAAAGCAATAAGGAGAGAGTGAAAGATACAAGAGAAACAAGGACAGAAAGAGAGAAAGAGATGCCAGACATAACAAACATGAAAAAGAATATTTTGATACTATCAGTTTTTATGACATTGTTCATCATCTCGAAAAAGCAAATTATTATCTAAAGGGCTCGCTGGAGAGCATGTGTGTGTGTGTGTGTGTGTGTGTGTGTGTGTTCTTGTGTGCGTGTGTGCGCGTGCACGCGTGGGTGTGTGTGTGCGCACATATTTTTGTACAAATAGCACTCCCATTCTCCTCAGCTGACAGTGCAAGGTTTTTCAGTTTCATTCTTCTGCTAATCATCAGCCTCCCCAGACGCAGGTTCATCCAAGAGCTCACAACTCCATTACAACACCAGCAGGCCATCACAAGCTGTTTGTTGTTTCCACTGTGTGTCTTTGAGTGCATCAGTTTATAATCTATAAGGAAGTCTATAGTTACATGAGTCACAACCACAACATATTATATGTATTCATGCATCAGTTAATGGTCCCTGAATTTGCCAAGATTAACACTTTGCGTCTCAAGATTTTGCTACAGCTGCAGAGTTAAGATATATTGTTTATTTTGAAAAGTCATAAGCTCTATGGGCCCTATCTTGCCGATCAGAAACGCAAGTAGGACGGCGCCAAGCGCAAGTAGCTGTGTGGGCGGCTCTATGGCGCAGTTGCTATTTTAACGGCGGAAAAAACACACTTGCGTCCAGCGCAAGTGTCAAAAGGGTTGGTCCAAAGGAGGTTACTCAGCCATAGGTGTGTTTTGGGCGTAATATGCAATAAACCAATCCGAGCGTCATCTCACATTCCCTTTAAGAGCGAGGAGCGCATAGTCCATAGCGGCTTGTTATTTTGATGGCGTAATTACCTGGTGGAAGACCGGAAAAGTTCACAGCCGAGGAGACCGACGTGAGATTTACACCAATTTTTTGGCAAGCCATATATAATTACAAGGAAAATAAAGTATTTACCACTTGAGGAAATCATTGTGATATCCATATCCAAGATATTTTAAAAATAGGCATTCATCTACACATTGACCCAAATGATTCAGGTTAATTGAAGCTGCGTGACATTTGATTTATTGTATGGCTTTGTAAAAAGCCGGGAGATAGATATACATGGTGATGCGAGAAACCCTCCAAAAGTAATCAAAGTCAAGCAAGCATGTCAAGATATTGCCGTGATTGTTTCTGCAACGGGGCACCCGAAAACGTTGCCGAAAACGCTATAATGACGTCCGGAGACGTGGGACATCCAAGCTGGAAGGTAACACACGTTCTCGTGGCTTCACGGGAGGTGGATCTGCCTCGACCCAGGATCTGACGGCAGCAGAGGACATCGCCACGTCTACCCTCACCCCTGAGAGCGTGCAGGGATTTGGGGGCATGGAAATCGGCACCCAAGCCAGTGCACCAGCTGACCAAACCCAAGGTCAGGGGCGCTGACTGGCGGGGAAAGGTGATACTGATTCTAACGGCCCAGCCCAACGCAGCACGGCCCACGGCCCGCGGATGGCAATTAATAATAAAATATTAATATTCTTGCCTTTTTTTTTTAAATGTCTCATTACAAAGTAATGGTAATTGGAAATTAACGTATTAAACTCACAACTGTCGATTTCCATAACGTTTTCGTTAGTTATTTAACATATTGTCATTTGCCCTTCCCCCTGAGCGCTTGCGAAATGGTTCGGCCGCAACGCGCGATGCGTTGAATCGAACAGCATCCGAAATGCGAGATGCTGGCACTGGCAGGCAGCAGGTGTACAGAGCGGCTGGGCTGGCTGAGGTCAGGTCTTAACCTAGGGTGACCAGACGTCCCGGTTTTACCGGGACCCTCCCGATTTTGAGTTGCGTGTCCCGCGTCCCGGCAAAAACCGTCGGGACGCTAATATGTCCTGGTATACACCAACCACTATGAAATCGTCCCGGTTGTCAGCGATTACATAGCCGATGTGGTCTTATTATAGCCTGATCATTATCTAAACCCATGTAGAAATACTAATAAAGTGTCCAGCGTATGATTTGAACAATGTGTGCGTGTGTCAGTCAATCAAAGTGGTCTGCGTCTGCATAACCTGTGCAACCAGCGTTACAATGTATTTGTTTCTGCCTAACGTCTCTTCAAGACAGCCAGGATTATAGTCATGGAGTTTAGCTCAAAGTAAACGGTGCAAGGAGTGAAATAGTAATGTGGCTGTATCTGTTATCTGTAGTTGTTAACGATTGTTACCTGCTCAAATGTAGGTTTACTTGAGGTTAATGAAAGGGAATATTGTAATGTAGTGGGCTATGTTAACACTAAGCTAGCAAGCTAGCTAGCTATTTTGTTAGTGTGAACGAGCAAATTCGAAATACAAGAAATAACTACCGACATCTCTCTATTCTTTGCATTAATATATCTCTCTAGTATTTCGAAACAATGATATCAGTCCCTACCTATAGAATGTTGGTTTTTATAATCAGTTATTAATGCTAGTGAATCTTAATTTGACATAATTAAAGTGAATGCATTGGGTGCCTTCCATTTCAGCCCATTATACAATATATTATCATTGATAATGAAGATTTATTTCAAATGGGCACCCCAAATAATTGCAAACAGGCCTCTCCCCTAGAATCTTTCATAGGGCCCAAAATTCCTGGCAGCGCCCCTGCCCAAGGTACATAAATAAAGTCCACATACACAGAGATGAGTTTACAAGATTTATAATAATACTGGCATTAAATAAATGCAACAAAGCCATACAATAAATCAAATGTCACGCAGCTTCAATTAACCTGAATCATTTGGGTCAATTGTGTACTCTAGATGTATGCCTAGTTTTAAAATGTCTTGGATACGGATATCGCAATGATTTCCTCATGTGGTAAATACTTTATTTTCCTTGTAATTATATATGGCTTGCCAAACAATTGGTGTAAATCTCTCGTGAAGACGACAGAAGTAAAGTGTAGCCTATAGGTCCTATACTGTGCGGGCAAGCACATGCGCCCTTAAAATAGCGTTCTGAATACGCGTTACAGACTTTAGACATTGCGCCTCTGACATTAGACCAGCTTTTTTGTGGTCAATGGCGCACGGCGCACGGCGTTGTTTTGAAACTGCAAAATACCACTTGCGCCAGAGAAACGCCTTCTCTGTTCCGCCCCCGCCCATGTCGACGCAAGTTCATTTCGAAGCGCGCCTCTGGAGGGAAAATCGCGCTGTGCGCCGGGTGCAAGATAGGAATGATACATGCGTCGGTGACAATGTCAATTGCGCTGGGTGCAAGATAGGGCCCTATGTTTTCATTTGTAAAAATGTCAATATGTTTACTGACCACTAGAAACAATACACACATGTGTTTAATGCAGTGTTCATTCAGATTATACTGTTGGATTCCTGCAGTAGTTCTTTAAACTATGACAAAATTAGCCCTGTGTTGTCAAATGTGTCTTAGAATACCTAAATTAACAAAAAATAATATTTTTACGACAACAAGCCGTTATTCATCAGTGATAGTATCTTCAAGTAATGCAAATTTTTGCCTTGTATTATCTCTATTCCTTCCTTCTCCTCACGCTTTACACAGATGCCTTTTGCCTTGCCACAATTGGCTTTGTTTGATGCAAGGCACAACATGATGCAGACATTTTCCAGCTGGTTTTCTTTCTTTCCTACTGGGCTTCAGCACATATTATCTGAAATCATTAACATCCTGTTGATTTGCTATTTCAGTTTAAAATGATTTTACCCATTTAAGGTCTAGTGGGGGAGCGCTTTTTAAGATTCATGAAGTAGGTTTAGGAATCTATCTCGTGTGTCTGACCTCCTGTTTGAATGTGTGAATATTGTTGGTTGGGTGAGTGTGTGTGTGTGTGTGTGTGTGTGTGTGTGTGTGTGTGTGTGTGTGTGTGTGTGTGTGTGTGTGTGTGTGTGTGAGAGAGAGAGAGTGTGTGTGTGTGTGTGTGTGTGTGTGTGTGTGTGTGTGTGTGTGTGTGTGTGTGTGTGTGTGTGTGTGTGTGTGCGCGCGAAGGGAGACAAACAGAACATGAAGGAGAGAACATAACAGAGAGAAAGAGCCTGTTTCATTGTTGCCTGTGGGGAGTTGCAGTGTTTATATCTGAGTGTTTAAGTGGGATGTGTTTTACTGGAGTTTATATCTGGTCCCTTCCCCTCTCTCTCTCTCTCTCTCTCTCTCTCTCTCTCTCTCTCTCTCTCTCTCTCTTCTCTCTATCTCTCTCTCTCTACCTCTCCCTCCCTGCCCCCCTCTCTCTCTCTCTACCTCTCCCTCATTCTCTATTTCAGCCGCAGGCTCCTCTTAGGGTTTATTCTGGCTGATGGCCATAGAGCCTGGGGACAGTGGCAAATACAAATGTCAGCAACCAGTCTACTTACTTAGGTGGGGAAAGACTCTTAGAGTGAGGTCATTATATTCTTTTTTAAAACCCTGACCACAAACATACTCATATTGTCCCTCATAGTCTGTCTTTGACCCCCCCCCCCCCCCCCCCCCCATCCCCTCTCTCACACACACACACACACACACACACACACACACCACACACACACAGCAAGGTTATTATCGTAAACTATACTGGGCCGCGCTTCTCGAAAGTGTCCTTGACCAACCACCATGGTAACCGTGGAGAGTGTTCAAAATGATAGTCTCTATCTTTTAACTATGTTCAACCACACTTTCAGGAAACGCACCCCGATAGGGTTAAGAGTGAAAACGCATGTCAAATTGTTTAACTAAGTTAATGGATGAAATATTGAATCGTGTCCTTGTATTTAATGTATTGCCTATGTTAGCCTTGAAATGTTTATGTTCATCCTCAAATAAAATGTTAAGTGGATTCATTTTCATGCTGTACTAATCCTTGACAATTTTTTGTACTTAACTAAAGTTACTAAAACTGAAACTGAAATTATAATGAAATAAAACAAAATAGAAATGAAATATGAAACATAAAATAAACTGGGACTAACAAAACCACTGGTGACACTTACTAAAACTTAATGGAAATTTAGATTGAATTCAAACATATATTCACAATAAAATTTGAAAATGAAAAACTATGATAACCTTGACTTACAGGTGGTTTCTAATTGGCTCCGTGCAGTGCAGCTCAACCACTGGGGCGGTCCACTGAGACCTCCATCACCGAGGACAGTGTGTGTGTGTGTGTGTGTGTGTGTGTGTGTGTGTGGAGGGGGGGGGGGCTGTGTGATGAATGAGACCGTGCCAGGCCCTGGTCTCAGGGTGGCCTTGGATCAATCTGCTTATCTGTTAGCTGCCAGCAGTGGAAGTGATTAACGGGCTCCCGTCACAGAGGACATCCTTATTTATTAAGCGAGATGTCCACAGAGAGAAAGAGAGAGAGAGAGGAAGAGAGAGAGCAACACTGAACAGCACAGTGTAGCACAGCAGGCAAGTACAGTACGGAATAGCACAGCACAAAGACAATCCATACGGTGAGAGCCTGACCAACCCAACATGCATGCAAAACACAGCAACGAAGAGCATAGCACACAAGCACAGCACAGCACAGTACCAAGCACTCAGCAGACAATAATGTAGACTATGGCAGCAGAACGTAAACAGCAAGCATGAGTGATGGGAACAAATTTGCCAGTATAGTTAAGAAAAAAGCCACAAATATGACAAGGAAAAAACAAGGGCTATTATACCCTACCAGTAAGTATTGTGATAAAGCCATTTCACTGGTGATAATTACCTCTCACTCTCTCTCTCTCTCTCTTTACCTCTCCGTCCCTGCCCCCCTCTCTCTACCTTTCCCTCTCTCCCTTTAGTTGGTTTTTAAAAGGTTTTAGTAGTTGGCATGCTAGTTTAAGACCAAAACTTCTCAATACTTTTAACATCTCGTTTATTGGCTGTGAGTGTGTGAAATACAGCCAGAGTTTTTTTTTTAGTTGAGATGCATGCCTGTGCTGCTTCCAGGCATGTCCTTGTGTGCATATGTACAGGAGTACTGCAGGGCCCAAGGCTGTCAGTATGCAGGGAGCCAGGTGACTCTCTGTTATTATCCACAGGGGCAGCCGAAGCAGGACCAGAGGGCACTAACGCACCTCCACAGAGGTTAAAGGTTGGCTTGGGGGAGCACAGACCTCTGGGAAAACTGCTGAATTTTAAAACGGAACCATTGCTGTCAGAAATTCCGGCTCTGCACTTTGTGTAGTTCCTGTTCAGGTGTATAATACTAGCCACTTGTTGGGTTTTGTTTGCTTTGTTTTGTTTTTTGGGGAGAGTAGGACACAAAATAAGACCCTTCAGTCATATTAAAATGGTAGAATATGACTTGTTTTTGTGGCCTCTGCACTCCACCAACGCTCTCTGTGCACCTGTGCGTTTATAGTTGATCAACCCACTATTTTGTGTCCACTTATACAGCACTTATTACCATTTTGTAAGACTTAACTGGTAATTTGACCAGTTTGAACACAGTTCCAATTTATGGCCACTCAAATCAGCACCATTTTGAAGATTAACAGCTACAATTTCTAAATTGTTATTTGCTAACTTGTGAAATCTGCTGTTTCATGCATGTATTTATTTTATGTTTGCATATTTTATTTTTATATTTTTGCATTTGTTCTGTATTCAAATGGTGATTCATTATTTTGTATGTATGTTTACCCTCATGGTCTACTCACTTTTCTGAGGATTTAAACTCCTCTTCAATGTAATTGTACTATTTTCTTTAAAATAACTAAATAATTTTCTGACCTGTTTTTGGAGGAAATGCAATGCTGTAATTTTGGCATGAGATGAAATGCAGCCTGCCAACAGATACAGTCATGGGTCTTGATGGTCTAAAATTTCCTTTGACAGGTTGAGTTGGCAGTCCTGATAACATAGTGTATTGGTCAAAACATTTGCATGTGTGGGGTGGGCATCTGATGTACACCTTACACAGAGTTTAGTTTACCTCTTAAGCTGGAAAGTTTATCATCTCAGCTGCACACTAACCCGAATAACCTCAGCTTAACACTAATCCAAACCGACTTCACACCTCCTTCTAATTTACTCTTCTGACTGGCTGGCCAAGTAGATCGCTCCCTCCCCAAATTATGAAAAAACAAACAAAGTTCTGTTTTTCTTCTTCTTCTTCTTCTCATCTTTATTCCAAGTCCCAATAGCTATCTTATGTTGCAAATCCTGTACCCTAACTGTATTGTGTATCCTGAACCCTAACCCTATCCCTCCCAAAGTATCAAACTGTTTTTCTTCTTCTTCTTATCTTCATTCCAAGTCCTTGCACTCTTTTTTGTGTCGCAAATCCTTTTTCCTAGGAACATGATGTGATTTTAATACATGTCGGTAATGAATAGACATTATTCAAGTCTTTTCAATTTAACATGGCTGCTGACTGGGTTACATGAATAGCACAATCTATGCTTTGTCAGCTATTAATTGGCTGACAATTCCTTTTGAGGTGTGTAATAACTGTATTTTGTGTGTCCAGGTAGCTCAAGATACACATTCAGGATTTCACAGCAGCTGCGGTACCATCCACAATTTGCCTCAGGTGAGGCACAAAGACTTTTATCAGTTTTCAAGGGGGAAAAGAGCACTGGAATAGCATACTCAAAGTACCTTAGTTAATGTCTTAGTTAATAGGCAAAATTACCATCATGAAATACTGTTCAGATGAACGTGAAAATGGGCCCATGCTGAGACTTAGTTCCTTCTTGTGGAAGAATTTATTTCCTTCCTCCTTTCAGTCCTTTTTAAGAAAAGTTTGAAATACCCCATAGGTTGATTTTCTTTTACATTTTAGATTTATCTCAGTATTAAAGGAACTTTTTTTTCTAAAATGAGCAAGCTTTGAGTAACAGCCAATGTACTATCCTTGTGAACAACTAATCAAAGCCCTGGTTCAGAAATTATGTTGGTAAGATCTTTGTTAGGTTCCACACGTTTCTTCTTTTAGAAGACCTTTGAGCAACCCCAGTTGTGCAGAACCAGTATTATTAAAGTTGGCTTACACAATGGTACACAAAACACGGTTCGTCACGGTACCTCAGTTTTGGAGTCATGGTTCTGAACATTTTTGAAACATCAGGGAAAACAAACACTAACGGAGAATAACATTTTGTGAGTAATTGTAATTGACCTTTATGTGGCAGGTTGGGCAACGCCTCCACAGTTAGTCCCCCATGCAACCTGACCTCCCAGGTGCAATGCGTTGAGTAATGGCAACACAGATTGGCTGGCGGGCTCATGTGTTGATGTATAAGTCCGCGGTATAGCACCAGTAGATACTCCTTGCCTACCTGTCGTGTTTGCTTCCGGGGTGCCCCATTAGTTGGAATGGTGGGGTGGCTTTCATATCTGGCACGTTCAGACGAATGCTAATTAAGGTAAGCCACTTTTGGCGTTTAGCCACATCGGCCAGTGCTAGACCGTTTCATAGGTTTTAATACTGCTGTGTTACATGTCTATGTAGTGGGATTCATTTGCGGTTACTAGCAAGGCTAGTGTTACATTGCGTGGATACCGGGTGCTCAGTGGGAATCAGCTGGAGGTAGGCTGATTCGTTTAATCATAGCTGCGTCCGTGGCCTGTTCCTGAGCCTGCAGTAACGCCCGACTCACATTGTTGCGTTGATGCAACGGACGGTGGAGGAGGAGTTTGGCGCATGGGGTTCTGTTGATAACGGAGACGTTATAGTGAGATTGACAGGTCAACAAACCAATCACGTCATTAGTAACATAGACATATAGAATTACTAGATACATTATCCGCGTTGCCGGCCAACGGAGTCGAACGTCCGCAGAGGTCGGCCATCTTACCCCGGGCAGATCGCTCACCGTAACATTGTGGTGGTAGTGAAAAATGTACTTTTTAAATAACCATAGCTTGCTCAATTTTCAACCGATTTTTAAACGGGTTGGTTTGTTATAAACGTCAGAGATGTAGCTATGACACTATATACATATAAATACTTACAGTGCATGAAATGCCCCGTATTGTTATTCCTTCGTTTCTTATACTTTTTATTCTTTGTACCGACTTCTGTGCTTAATTCAGCTCGAACACCTTAACGTAGAAACTTAATTCAAAATGTGTTGTGTATGTCTTGTAAAGGACACTAGGATTATGTATTTCTCATATTTTTAAACGTTATACTTTTTAAAACATTAAAGAAAAACTAATACAATTTTCCCCATTGACTTACATTGGGCCATCATGACGTCATAATATGTCTTTAAACTGGCTTGCAACTGTGCTTCACTGACAATAATGATCTAAAGTAGGTACAATATTTCCCTATACAAATATACATCAAGAAATGATGCATGTTGAAATCCCCACCCTGTACAGAGATGTATTTATGACACTGCATACTTATGAATAATTATAATTATAACCATGGGTTTTCATGTGAAAATAACATTAAACAGAACAGATAGGTGTAATAAATACACACATGCACAAGGTGTTTTTATTACCTGAATACAGTAAAAGACAGTTAAAGACACAAAACTCAGGAAAACCATGACAATGTACAAGCACCGCCTCGCCATCGAAAGAGGCAGACACAGGCAGACCTGGCTGACCGGAGAGGTTGTGGGTACTGTACTTTTACAGTAAATTACTGGCTACTAGTTGCATTACTTTCACAGTAATTTCACAGTTATTTATTTTAAATATTTCACAGTAAAGTACTGTACATGTTTCACAGTAATTACCTGTAAACATTTCACAGCAAAATGCAATGCAACTACAGCGGTATATTGTAACTTCACAGTAGTCATGCCATTGGATTACTGTGATATAGCGGTATGTAGCTGTGGAATTACATCGTCTTGCTGTATATAAATTACAGTAATTGTCTGTTTTGTTATGATTTTTACTGTAAAGGTAATGCAACTAGTAGCCAGAAATGTACTGTACATTTACAATTTAAATAACTCTGCAAAATACTGCAAATTTGACTTGTAAACTGTGATTTATAAAAATGCACACGGCAAATTCACATTTACAAAGACCACTCAAAGTCCACGCCTCTCCTTCGAGCCTTGTTCTGAGTAAATGCCCAAGATGCACCTGTAAACAATAAGCAAAGACAACTTTCAGTTTTACAGATTTTATATTGCATTGTTTTTAAAGGCACATGCAGTGGTGCCCCTTCCCCTTTAACCAAATCGTACACCAAATAAATTAGTATTGAAAGCCAAGCCAGATTGATATAAGAAATTGGCTTCCATCGTAGGGAAAAGACCTTAAAATACAGTTCATAAATATATTTAAAGAAAATATCATCCTTAAATATAAACATCAACTATAGCAACTTTGTAGTGATTCATGAATATAAGCTTAATTTGATCAAAATGTAATTTGCTAGTTTGATGAAACATTCAATGACGGATCAAAGTACAATAGTAAAAAGAGAAACACTTATTTTCCCCATCAGATGAAATCGTTTTTTGCCCCTTTGGCAAGGTGTTCTTTTTTACCTCAACAGCCTGCTCCACTCTTGTTAACTGCCTCTGAAAAAGAATGGAGAGCAATTACTGACAGATACTGAGAGATAGTAGTCTAGCAAATACTCATGCATATCCTTCCTATTGACATGTAAAGACCACCAAATGAAAACACATAGTTTGCACCTTCCTAAGATATAAAATACTGTATTGTCTGTGATGCGAGCTTTTTGGAGAAACACAGCTTTGAAATTACTTAGTTGCTGCAGCTGGAGGCTAACATTAGCTCACTTTTGCGCATATTTGCACTAATAACTGCGTATTCTCGACCAAATAACTGGCACGCTATGCTTCTTAAAGACATCAGGGGACCATTACGAAAACACGTAATTTGAGCTTTCCAAAGATATGAGGCAAAGCTTCGCGGGGGGAAACGCCTTTAAAATGACTTAGCTGGTTACTGCAGCTGGTGGCCAACGTTAGCTAACTTTAACTTTCACGCTAATTCGCGTATTCTTCATCGAATAACTCGCACACTTGATCCAAAACATCGTTCATTTACTAACCCAGACAACAAACAATATTATAAAGTTGTGACAAGCTGTCTGTCAAACTTACCTTCGAGCTCTTCTATCATCCTCCGTGGATCCAAGTTCAACTGTCTCTTCTTCAGCCCACAATGCAGCGCAGTTGTTCAAACGTACAGTCATTTATTGGGTTATCTCAAAGGAGGATTTGAATAGAGTATATTACTGTGGAATAACAAAATGCTGTGAAATCACTGTATCATTTTTTTCACAGTAACTTACTGTGTCTATTGATTTCACAGTAAATTCTACATTACAACATGATATTGTGATTATTACAGTTAAAGTATGTAAAGTTATAATACGATAATTTATTGTGAAATAGATAGGTACTTTATTTATATCTGTATGGACAAATTCTTGTGTCCACACAAATAGCTGGAAAGCTACAAACAGTCCTGAAAATCGTTCATGTTAAGTTGGATATTGTAGCGATCTCAGTCACTACGACCTTGACACTTCAATGTTCTTCAATGACTTGGTCGATGCAATATTACAGTTATTCGCTAACAAATATCAACAGCAACGAAATCAGGAACGTCTAGTTTTTTCAGTTGACAAGATCATCCGCATAAAACGTGTTGTAATCATATTCATAATTATGATTAAACGTGTTCGTACCTTTGTTAAATTACATGGAAAATCCTATTGGTTTGTTAAGGTTTACTATGGGCAGGGGCGAAGTTTGCCACCCGGAAGTAAGATATTTGTTATTGTGACGTCATGCTGAATTGTCGTATATTGTACATACTTAGAATAATTATTCTATTGTTTAGAACATTAAATGATTATTCATAAGTATATAGTGTCAAAGCTACATCTCTGACGTTTATAACAAACCAACCCGTTTAAAAATCGGTTGAAAATTGAGCAAGCTATGGTTATTTAAAAAGTACATTTTTCACTACCACCACAATGTTACGGTGAGCGATCTGCCCGGGGTAAGATGGCCGACCTCTGCGGACGTTCTAGACTCCGCCGTGAGTTATCTAGTAATTCTATATATCTATGATTAGTAAGCTTTTACCCTGTGAGTAGTAGCATGCTAACCCTAACCCATCATTAGACAGTGTGCTCAGACACCTCGCAAATCCTATGATACGTATTTCTCAGTTACAATAAAGGGGTTTTTACATTGTACAGTGTCTATTTCTCGGTAACTTTTAAAAAATCTAACCAAAAAAAAGTCAAACAACCAACTTGTAGGTACAAATACGACCATCTACGGAGTTTGGCAGCCATGTTTTTTTTTTTTGAGTTTGCCGCTCTGTAGACGTGAGCATATACGGGATATGATTGGCTAGTGCCTGTGCAGTCAGTTATGCATGAAAGGCAATATGATTGGCTGACGCATGCATTGCCTGTTGAAAAGTTTAACCTTCTTCAACTCTTGTCGCGAGCAAAGCATGAAACGCAACGCACGCGAACCAAACGGAGCCACAATTCAGTTGCGTTGATCCAACGGAAGGCAGAGGAGGAGTCTGGCGCATGGGGTTCTGTTGATACCGGAGACCTTATAGTAAGATTAACAGGTCATCAAACCAATCAAGTCACTAGCAAGCTTTCCCCCTTTCAGTAGTAGCATGCTATCATTAGACAGGGTGCTGCTCAGAGACCTCGCAAATCCTACGTATTTTTCAGTTACAATAAAGGGGTTTTTACATTGTACAGTGTCTATTTCTCGGTAACTTTTAAAAAATCTAACCAAAAAAAAGTCAAACAACCAACTTGTAGGTACAAATACGACCATCTACGGAGTTTGGCAGCCATCTTTTTTTTTTTGGAGTTTGCCGCTCTGTAGACGTGAGCATATACGGGATATGATTGGCTAGCGCCTGTGTTGTCAGTTATGCATGAAAGGCAATATGATTGGCTGACGCATGCATTGCCTCTCGAAAAGTTCAACCTTCTTCAACTCTTGCCGCAAGCAAAGCATGAAACGCAACGCACGCGAACCAAACGGAGCCACAATTCAGTTCTGCAAAGGATGACGTCACCCCATGCAAAGTGAATGGGGATGCGTTAACCCTGACGCATCAACGCCTTCCAACGCAACAATGTGAGTCGGGCGTAAGTGAGACCCACTACAGCCACAGCCTGAAACAGGACCAGGGTAGGGCTGCTACCCACAACCGCCACCGCTGAACTGGGCTAATTGGTGTTGTTTTTTATTCGTTTTTACAGAATTACAATTAACAAATTAAAATACCCAACTCTTAGAATCTTTGCATCACCCCATGAAGGGGAAAGTCTAACACCCCTGCCCCCATACTACTGCCCCATTCCCATCCCCTCCCCCCTCCCTCCCTCCCTCCCTCCCTCCCTCCCACCACAGATGTACAGATGTTTGGGAAAATATTACTGCAGAGTGAAGCTGCTTAGATTTAAAGGGTAATGTGACAAGAAAACATCAGCAACAAACTCTATATGTTTAAAAAGAAAACTAAGACTGATTTGGAGATAATCTGGCAGTCCTACAATCCACACATTGAATTTGGATGTAACATGTAAGATTTGTGCTGAATTCCACACATTGCCAGAACTACTATGTATGCACAGATGGAGTAGATGGAGTAGACTAACACAAGCTAATTGACATGCTACCCCTCTACGTAGAAAGAAATATCTGAAACTGGTATAATGATGTGAGTGTCAAAGTGTATAGAATACCTAAATGTTCTATTTGCTGGAGAAAATAATGGCTCTTAATTACAACAGACTAATCATATAACATAATCTTGAAACAACATAAAAAATAAAGACATGCTGCTTGTATCACGACTGATTCTTTTGAAGCTTTCCTTTTACATTCATCCTTGTGCTTTTGAACTGGAGCTCTCTCTCTCTCCTTCTCTCTCTCTCTGTTTATCTATCTATCTCTCTATCTATTGCCTGATGTTTTGAAACTGTGAGTCAGATCGTAATATTTGTAGACAGTTGAACACCTTCTCTAACCCTAGGGTAAAAATAGCACCAAAGCCATACTGACATCTTATTCAATTAAAGCCTCCTCCACAGAGATGAAACAGCAACAAACTTCTGCCTCATCGCCCACAGAAAGAAGTGCACCAGGTCCTCGGAATCAGGCAGGTTAGGCAGGTTAATGTTTGAATATAGAGGTACAGACCACCTGGAGGCTGTTTAAAATGTGCTGGTGTTATTATAGGGATGTGATGTATGAGGATGGAGGAGAGGTCATAAAGGTAAAGTAACGCTTTAACAGAAAACAGTGGAGAGAAGGGGTGAAACGTCCTCTTTTTCCCTTTTCTGCTGTTTTCTCCTGAAGGGTTATTCTCCTAATCTTTAGTGAAGTTGTAGACTCTTTTTCCTTATGTGTCTCCTGCCCTGTGGAAATACACTCTATTTACGTAGGCATGAAGAATTGAACAAATAAATAAAATAAAGTCAAAGTCAAGTGAATGACTTCAAGTATCCCCCCCCCCCCCCCCCCTCTCTCTATTTTCTGTCATTTCTGTTACAGGTCTTCCTAGTATCTCTCCCCTTTGATCTCCCACAAAAGTAATAAAGCCTTTCTTCAAATGGCATCAACTTTGACAGCCCCCACTCTTCTCCTTCCTTCTTTACCCGCTTGCCTTGGTGTCTGACAGCTCGGCACATCCTAAAGTGTGCTTTTAAGCTGGCCGAGTAAAGGTGAGCCATAACAAGAAGGACTTCAGATCAGACTAAAACACCTTGAAATCACATTTGCTAGTCTGTGGCCTACTGTATGCCACAGTTCAGCGGCTCCCCGTCCCCTCAACCCCCAACCCCCAACCCACCTTGAGCGGCAAATACACAAGCTGACAAATTCCATCAAAGCTTTGTCCTGTGGTGCCTGCTGATAGGTTTGTGAGAGACAGGTGTAAATCAATCCCTGTTTACGCTCTGAACCATAACTCATGCTGATCCCTGAATTATCGACTTCACAAGGGGATATGGGGTTGTATTCGTGATACCAACATTTTTCAGGTTTTACATATCTTTTTTTTATAAATGTGGTAGAAAAATGATATGTCTTCTTCTTCATTTATCGACAAACATGTAAACTTGACATCAGTTACTGTGTTGTCATGTACACAATTTTAAAATACCCTTTTTAGCAACAAATAAGAAATACAAACAATACAAAGTAAAATAAATAATATTGGAATCATTGTTTGTTTAATAAAAAATATGTGAACTCTTGACCATGAGGGTTATAATTATTGGCCATGGATGTTACAGCAGTAATACTGGAGCCCAAAGCACAGGCTTCTAATTTGTAATGATATTTAGAGAGTCTGAGAAAATCTGGCCAACACAAATCAAAACTAATTAGGCAAGCAGGAGCCAGCAACCAACTTATCCAACTGTTTGCTGTATGCAACAGGCTTCGGTGAAATTCGGTCCTCCCCCGTCTTCTCGAAAGACACTACCATTTCAAATCTCCAAGGGTTTTGGAAACACTGAGAGTCATACATAAAAGGCCAAATGTATGATTAGTGGGATTTTAACTGACACTAGAAACACTGCAAGGCCCCGTAAAGTGAATCCCAAGGCATCCGTGTGGGTAGGTAGAGCAGAGGAGGGAATTGGATAGATAGAGACATTGAGGCAGAGAAAGAAGAAAGGGAGGCTACACAGGGAAGCAAAGAAACAAAGAGTAAAAGTACAGTGCATAGAGACAGAGCGAGAAGACGGGAGAGTGACAGAGGAAAGGAGGGGGAATCAGTATGCATAAGCATTCTCCTTGTGCATGAGAGCAGTTGTCAGGGGAGTCGCACAGAGTGGGTCTGTGAAGGGTAGGCACACTGCGAGGCGCCAGGAGCACTCCCCCCACTTCCCCCCGCCTCCAGACACGTGCACATGTGTGCACACACCATGCGTTCAGTATACAAAACCTACTCCAGTTCCTCGGGCAGGACATGAAGGATGCTTGTAAAAAGGTGACAACCATGGCAAAATCCATGGGTAGATGTCAAAAACAAGCATTTTAAATGAAAGGTTTGTAAAGTAAAGCTGTCGGTCATCAAAGCAAAGACCTAAATATCGCTGAGTGTTTGGCTGAATGATTGGTGTGCTGGCCTGTTTCTAGTGTTTCGCGTTAAATTAAACCTAATTCAGGCAAGAATTGACATTTGGGACAGGTGTCTAAATGATGGCTGTCCCATAAAAGCAGCAGGCCAGCTTTGTTATTGTTTCAGCTTGTGAATTGAATTTTAATTTGGAGAGTTGTGACTCACTTAAAACTTAATTGATCCACGAACCCCCGGGAACCAGTTCAAATTCTTTGCTTCCTTGCTATTGAAGTTCAGTCAAGCAGGAAAAGGCTGTAATGTGGGTTATGGAAAAAAGCTTAAAGCTCAGGCGGCGGTGTATTAAAGCCCACTAGAGTTTAAAGCTTTATATTACATATCGTCACCTTCCTAAAATAATTGCCTAAGTCATGTTTTGCAGGTTTTTTAAAAACCAAAAAACCTACCCCAAAAATTGAATAGGTGATATTTATTGATAATATAACTCAAAAAGGTTAAGACAAAAGATGACTCTTGACATACTAATAACAATGTATGTCAATTATGTAACACAAGATGAATAAATTATGGTGGCATATTTTTGAACATGCCTTTGTGAGGCAATTTTTGAATCTTCAACTCTGTCAACAATAAAGCTTGTAAAATGGACTAAGTCAACCTGAAAGCATGTAAATTTAACTAATTCATATTGTTTTTTGACTTAGGAAAAACAAAACTGCCTGTCACACTCTTGACATAGGCCATTATACTACAGGGGTAGAATCACATGATCTGTTCAACTGAGAATGTAGGCGATTTTACCAGAAGTGGCCAGCATCATGAGGCAATTATTTTAGGAAGGCTTCGATATGTTG
>NC_137923.1:24432379-24458475 GCF_963457725.1 Sprattus sprattus | reverse complement strand
AGCTGCCAGAAGTAAACAGTTAACGTAGGGGAAATAGTTTTCATACATGGCAAAGATTGACAGCATGCCCAGCACACCAATGTTCATTTTATTAATTGTGGCATTGACATCATCTTTCGTGTGTGAGTCAAAGAGAGGTATACAAGTGAGTGACACATTAAAAAAAATCTTCTTTGGTGAGTGTGTGTTTAGTCGCTGCTGTCGTTAGAAAAACTCCCATTAGCTAGCTAACGTTAACGCCAGATTAGCTCGCTGTTGTTATGGGAAAAAAAATACGATTATAGCCAGATAATGTCCATTGTGTGGTCCTTAATTGTCCACTACAGGTAAAACTTGGGCAACTCTGACTTACTTTCCTCTGACTTACGCCGTATGTCCATTTCTGTGGTCTGACAAGTGCTAGCTTCTAGCGCAACGCTCCGATCAAATTAGAGAATGCATGAAAATGAATGACAGTTGAATCTGCGTGCGTGATGAGGCTGTGTAGAACACCAGGAAAACGCGGAGTGGATTTATATTGCTGTGGGTATTCCCCACTGATAAAGTGGAACGGATTTAATTGTGAAGCAATGGCAAGAATGCTGGACTAGTAGACCAGCAGTCACGCACGCACTGATATTTTGACTGCAAAAGTGGGGGGGTCGAAACGACTTGTTTTTAAAAGTGAAGGGGTCTTGTCCCCCCCCAATTACATTGTCGCGACGCCCATGCCCAAAGCGCTTATGATGTGGAACTAGCATCAATGTTTTGGGCTCTATTGGTAGCTGGATGTTAGGCCTAGAGCCTCACCTTCGAATTGTTTGCATAAATCGAGATGAAGAATTCCAGAATTTCAAACTGTTAGTCAGCTGTAGTACACTAAAAAACATATTGCATTTGAGGCAAAGCTAAGGCATAAGGCACAGATGTTGCTCCCTAGTATTAGACTAACTATGAGATGGGTTAATCAGGAAAAGGGAAAATGTGTTCTTTATTAGTTCATTGAAGTATTCAGTACTTCACGTCAGTGCTAATCTGATTGATACATGTCCTCTCTAGGTCAATCAGTGAGTAGGATTTTCCATCTGTTGCCAAAAGCACAATATAAATGCCCTGGAAATTTCAATTGGAAATGTTGGGAAGTTAGGATTGTATGGTGTTTTGTCTGAGGTATGGGCAAAATGCCCTTAATGGGTCACACTTCCCATTCATGTCCATTATAAAACAGGCTTGTAAATGGCCATAGTTAATTAGCTGCTTCCTTTATCGTGTGGGTAGAGACGGGTTTCTTTTTAATTATTATTAGTCCTCTTCCCAGTAAAATGGACATTACGTGTATTTTCTGAAGTTAAATATTTTACTATCAGACCTATTACCTACTAATGTTTGATATCCATTCCCAGGTAATCTCTGCTCATATCATCTTATGGCTCACTTTAATTCATATTATGTGTCGTGATGAGAGGACAAATTGTTCATAAGGCCTCATGCCCTGCACAGAACAATCACATTTTTTTTTTTACAGCTCATCTTATTAAACACACCAGTAATAGATCATTTCAATAGGCATACTGGCTTGAAATTAATGACATCCCACATAGAGAAGGAGAAAGAGGGAGAATGGGAAAAAGGTGCCCCTCTCCCTGGCTTCCTGAATAATTTACACAATAAGTGGACAGAGAGGTGTGCAGTCTTTCAAATTCAAAGATATAAGTTCATGTCGTCTTGTTACCCTCTCAATAAGAATTTCCAAAACACCTACAGTTTCCCTGTTCCGATTCTTTCAACCAAAAGCCATTACATTATGATTTTTAAAAATCAGTTCAGAGAACTAAATAGTTTATTTTTTTCAATTGCTCATTTGGGTTTTTGAAAAGCCACTAAGTGAATGAATTTTCAATCATGATGTGCCTTCCATTAGTGCTTAACTGATCTGCCTTTGTCTGTGGTGCCCTTGGCTCCCCATTGCTATGCAGGACGGCCTGAGCCCCTCGGTAAGCCTTTGCATTTAAAGTAAGCTCACAAAGCACCTTCTCCATGAATGATCCCCTGATGCTAGGCAATCAACTACCATCACTTCAGTCCAAGCCACAAGCCTTGGTATGGCTCAAGACCATTAATTGGCCATTAAATACAGAGCATATACCTGTAACTCTGTCTTCAACTTATAAATTGCAGTCAGGGACAGAGAGAGAGACAGAGAGAAAGACAGAAACAGAGACTACCATCGCAGCCTGTGCTTTCAATTATGAGGATCCACAGACAACTTAATGATGTGAATTTTTGAACCACAGTGAGGTCATTTATCTTTAAAAAGCAGTGTTTTTAAAATACTCTGAACCGGAGTGAATTTCTATTTCTAAAAATGTATTCGATAAATGTGTAGAGGTGACTTGGAAGTGTCCACACTACATATTTGTTCACTCACATTGAACATACAGTTGAAGTTAAAGAAAACAATAATTGAAAAATGGAGATGAGAGGTAGGGTTATCCATTCACATGCCTCCCAGGCCCCGCTGCAGTAGCAACAAGTCGCCGCCGGCACAGACAACACGCTCATTATTTCCCCACAACGAGAAGAGAAATCTTATTCTCACCTCCTGTTTTTTCAGGGCTTTTAATTACTTTCCATGCAGGATTTTCCATGATTGTTTATTCCGGGTTCTTGTAATGATGGGTGCGAGAGGGTTAGATCACACAATTAACGGCAGGAAAAAGCATGGCTCTATGACACTTTTGGCCATACCTCTTAGGGGGGCGCCTTGGGATTCTGATTTGTCTGTCGGTGGCAATTCGATATCTGCATATAAAACCTCTCATTGTTTTGATAAACAGGGGGTAGTTGAAAAAAAGTTTTCAAGCCTACTGAATACCCCTGCTGCAATTTTGCTATCCAAATACTGTAAAGAAGGCCATAGAGTATTTTCATCGTATCTTTACAAAAACATTCTAAATCACCATTAAAAATAGACACTTTTTCATACAGAAACTCGATTCTCAACCTCTCAAGTGTGGCTGTCATCAAAGGTTATGCTTATTGGTGAGAATAAAAAAAAGACATTAAATAAACCTTTCTGCCTCTACATCTTTAAATGTCCAGTTCTACAAAACAAGCTAAACCGATACATCACTTAGGTATTACACTCTAATATGAAAAGGGTCCAGTGGATCACAGTATAATCCATATATCATTACTTCATTTGAAATGTAACTCCATTTCCATGTTATCAGATGGACATTTTACATCTAAAGTAACTATGTCTTTTGAAAATGTAGGGAGTGTCCAAGAGAAAAAAAAGGGCCCGAAATATTTGAAGATTTCATATTTCAGTCTTCATTTTTTTTTTCTGACAAGAAAGTTGGACGTCTACAGAAAAGTGTTTGATTAGGCTTAGGCTTCAGAGAAACTGTCCAACTTACTGTCAACTCTCAAAGCACGCTGGTGCGGTGCAGGTGAATGAAAGAAAGAGACTGCATGCCTCCATTTCAATCGCACTCCTCCGCGTCCTCTTTTTTCTTTCAATCTCTCTCTCGCTCTATCTCTCTCTGGTAAAAGACACAGATCAGATGGGGAAATGTCACTTTTGCCTGCTTACCATTAGCCCTTTCATCTTCAGAGATCTTGAGGGTGTATGTGTGTAGGGGGTTGGAAAAAAAGCAAGACTCAAATTTAAGGCTTTCACATCTTCTGCTCATTTTTTGCCGCAGCACCACACTGATCTCTTTAAAGTGACTCGGGAAGGGGGTGTGGGCGTGGGCTGGACAGACACTAACTAATCTGAATATTTCAGATTTAAAAAAAAAAAATGTATCTTGTCTCGTCAAGATTCCTCTACTCTTTCTGCATATTAGGAAGTGAAGGAGGGTCATTTCACTTAACCCCCAAACTGTCACTGAGGCGATGAACTTTGGTATAAAGTCAATATAAACAATGTGCAGTGAAATTCTGCCAAATGTAATGTACCAAAGGTTATGAATGTAATCGGTTGGAGGGTAGTGTGAGATGACGACACTGAAATGTTTGATGCCATTTATCTTTACAACATGTTTGATCACTTCACATCACGTCTACGTCCCAGTTTCTTTAGCTCCTTGACAGTTGTTCACACAAAACAACTTGACCGTGTCTATCAATATGAAAATGAACATGACATATACAAAGTTGGGATAGTGTTGGTGCTTGTCTATGTGGCTGCGCTACCTCCAGTACTACCCTGTTAGCATTCACTCTCTATTTATAGAGTTGAGGAGAAACAGAGACAGATGGAATGAGATCAGTAAAATGTGAGCCACATCCACGTCCACATTGCATGGTCACAATGTGACACTACTGTGAGCTAGAACCTCCAGCGGCACTGTGGTCTGGAGACAGAGAAGCTGCAATTATTACAGACATATGCAAAGTTTTTTAACTACTTTAAAATACTGGTAAACTGACCTCTTTAGTAATTCTTCTTCAAGGAAAGTGTAATTGAGCAAAAGGCAATTGAGCCTTAATGGTTATTTGTTATGAATAGTAAATTATGTGTTTTCATGTTTCACAAGCATTTTTTTTAAAGTCTCTTCTAGATTTTCTGTCTTGTTGGAATTTGTGTCATCAAAGACATTTAATTTCCTTTATTTTTGCATCGTATTGAAGAAAATAATGAACAAGCCAAGCCACGAGACACAGTATCATCCTGGGTGACATGCATCAAAGCAAAGTAGCAAATGCAATTAATCTTACATGGGAACATAAAAAAACAACACGGAAAGCCTCAAATAATAGCATTTAAATCGTCAAGTTACTTATGTATTTCGGTACTTGTGAAACATAACCACTGGGACCTTTTTGCACACAAAAAAAATCATCTCACATTATCTTTATTTCATTCTAGCGCTACATGCATTTGCCATGGTTATGTTATCTGGCCAGATACATCTATGCTATCCATGGCCTATTTGCATTCATAAGCCCCTCCTATTTTCAGAAAGTTCTAATTCATGTCTCTCATCATCCAACGTGTCTTCATTTAAAGCTGGCAGTTTATTTGAAAACCATATTGTACAACCGCAAAAGCCAAGCTTACTCCGAATTGTAAGCATAGTGATCCAGCTAACAGAGTTCTCCAGGTTTAGAACACATTCAATTAAATTCAATTCAATTTTATTTGTATAGCGCCATAACAATACAATTGCCTCTCGCGCTTAACAGAGCCCAGAGCCTGAACCCCCTTAGTGCATGCACAACGGCAACAGGGGCAAGGAAAAACTCCCTGTTAGGCAGGAAGAAACCTTAAGCAGAACCACGGCACATAAGGGGGGACCCATCTGCTTGAGGTCGGCCGGGTGGAGACAGGAAGGTGGGACGGGGGGAAGGGGGGGAAGGGTAGTGTGGCAGAAGGGGAAAGGAAGCAACAGGGGCAATACACAGCCAGCATTTGGTCACTGGACATATGTGTACATACATCTGGTGGTAAATACACGATACAGACAAGACCAGATTACTGTGGCAATAGGGTTACTGTTACAGGGGTAGGGGATGTAGGGACAGAATGGCCCTTGGTCTTTCACTGGGGAGCCTTTAGAGATAGATGGCCCTTGAGAACTGGACCATTTAGTGGGCAATGGGGGAATAATAAGAAGATAGTAAACTGTGATCATTGCAAGTCCTCTGTCTCTGATTTGATAAGTGTCTGCTCAAACACAGGGGTTTTGAACATAACAGAACCCTGCTCCATGAATGTTCGAAGCAAGCTTGACAGCCCTGTCAGACTGCAGCCCAACACGCATTGGCCACATGAGACTGATTGCATGAATGAATAGCCTGATTTCTGCCACTCTCGGCAAGACCACTGTAGACATAACTACTGATCCGGAACACAGACTGGCAGTTGGCACTGCTCGAAAACAATGCTGCAAGGTCGGATGAAATTGGGAAATCGGTTGAACCCTTGGCCCTTAAACAGTATGTACTCCAGCAAGCAGGCAATCCGTTTCAATTCCTGCATAAGCTGTGCTACCTTTGAAAATAGCAACCACTGTAACATAGATTAATGCTTTTTTTTAACAATGCCTAACATGACATGTCATTTGGCCTTCTGTTAGGGGTGAAGCTGGGAAGACAGCCAAGGGTAATATCTGACAGTAAGCAAGTTGACAATTGGGACTGAACCTCAGTGTTTAGCATGACATGGCATGATGGCATAACAAGACAGGTCCTGTCGTCCAGTGTCATGAAAAATTAGATGTAATTCATGCAGTTTTCACTCAGCACAAAACGCGTCTGGTCAGGATGCTGTGTCATTACATTTATTCCACTGTTTGCAGCAGTGTTTATTATTATATCTACTGCCTTCGCTGTCAGGACGAGTGGCCCAGTCCACATCACAATTTGTGATTAACGTTTACTTTTTTGTGAAATAAAGTGCCATCAAAATGTCCAGCTAATCCAGCACACCTTTTGTCAAATTCAAAACATTTACTTCGTTGTGTGTGTGTGCTCAAAACACTCCAGTGTTCATGCAAAGTCCTGGCCCCTGGCTCTGGGGGGGGGGGGGGGGGGTTATTGACTGTTGAGTTCAAATATCAACAATCTTTAGCCAGGATCGAGGACTGCGCCCTTTGACAGCCACACGTACTCTGACATTAATTTTACCTGCTTTTCATTACTTTTAAAAACATATGCACTGGCTAGCTAGGCCTCCTTTAAAATTAAAATGCAGTGCCACTAATGAACAAACCACACACACACACACACACACACACACATACATATACCACATTGGGATACTGAACACCAAAAGAGATAACAAAGTCATCTGATTTATTAACTGAGAGTCAGGTAGCCTATGTGTCAAAGGGAAACATAACTCTTTTTAAATATCACCCACTTTTAAAATTAAAAAAGTACTGCACATGCATCTTGAGTTATTGCTTCACTAGCCACTGAGCCACCTCAGTGCACCCTCTCTCTCTTTACCAGTCTGTCTCTTTCCCGCCTTACATCTATCTCTGTCTTTCCTTTTCTCTGTATCCTCCATCCTCTGCAGCCTCTCATTTCCTTGTCCTCTCTCTCTCTCTGTCTCTCTCTCTCTCTCTTTCTCTCGCTCTCTCTCTCTCTCTCTCCCTTATTTGTGAATTTACAGTTGACTCGTCTGAGCAGATAAAATTAATGACTTTTCCAGGCCCTTGTAACACTCCAGCGCATTTGTGATGGGTGCCGTGCGGCAGGGCCAAATCTCTAACCAGAGACTTTGTTTCAATTAACATTTTTATTAAGGGTTGGAGAGTCTCAGGAGGCTGTGCAAGTGTCAGGGGCATGACATGTGAATGTGTGTGGGGTTGTGTGATTGTATGGGTGTTGTTTAAGTGTATGTGTGTTTGCGGTTCAACAGTGGGCACCTCATAAGTGAGCTCAGTCTCAAGCTCATATATAAATGAATGTGTGTGCTAGTCTGTTTCATGGATACATGTGCTGGCTTAAGCACTTAAATGAGTGTGTGTGAGCAAGTGTGTTTGTCTGTGTGTGCGTGCGTGTGTGTTTGTCTGTGTGTGCGCAATGCGCATGTGTGTGTGTTTGTCTTGTGTGGGTGTGTGTGTGTGTGTGTGTGTGTGTGTGTGTGTGTGTGTGTATGTGGGTTTGACTCAAGGGCCATGCTACAGAATTAAAGGTGACACTTGGTCGATGGACCTTAATTAAATAGCCCAGCTCTTCAGGGACAGCAGAAAGGTGCATATATGGTCAAATCTGGTCTTAAGGCCATACTTATAGAGCTGTACAGTATATTTATCCTTGCGTAATGATATATGGCTGTGATTCATAATGTTATTGCCTTCAGTAGGCATCAAATGTAAGTAAAACTTGATTGGCACTGTTCTTTATCCACACTCTTGTTGAACTGCTATGTTGTACAGCTTGTCAAAAATTGACTGATTTAAGTTTTAGTGCATATACGTATATATGGAAAAATATATTTTATGACACTATTGAAACTACATACCCTCATTGGTTATAATGGATTCTGTCATAAATCACACGTACGCACAAGGATTCCACCTGCTAAATGGTGACCCTCAACACTGACAGTTTGATGAGTGTGTTGAGATAATCAGTGGGGTGGAGGGAAGGATTCACCCTCAACCCCCCACCCCACAGAGCAGAGGCCAACGCAGACCCACTTCGCACAGTGATGGAAGGGCTGGGCCAATACACTCTGTCACACTCTCCATCAAAGAGCTACTCACTGGCGACCTCTGACTCTATCCCATAATCCCACAGGCTGAAGAGGGACAGCTGATTGCAGGGTGGAAAGGGAGGGAGCCATGTCAATCTCGTGGGAGCTGTCGGGCAGCCTTGGCTGGATGGTGTGGGGAAGAGCGCTGTCTGCCTTCAGCTTTCTTCTGACTCACGCTGGCGTTATTAGGGCTGAGTCTGGATATGCAGCGGTGTTCTTCTCAAGATGCTCCGGCGTCTCTGCACTGCTGATATGACTGTGATGATTGCTGTGATAGCGCATCGAAAGTTGGATAAGGAAGTGTGAACTAGACTGTCAGTTGTACTGCAAGTGCTTTGCGACTATTCCGAGGAGTGGGACAGTGTTAAAGCACTTGAACTAAATGGAGAGAAATGTTTAGAAAATCAAATCTGGGCAACTTTTCATATTTCTAACAAGGTCTCACTTCCGAGGAAGGAATCTGCAAACATAAACAAAAAACGCCTAACTAAATGTCCTCAGAACATGTGAATATGACGCAAGAAGTGACAGCTATTTGTGCTTCTCCGGGCTCTATAAATCACTGGTGTGTGTGTGTGTGTGTGTGTGTGTGTGTGTGTGTGTGTGTGTGTGTGTGTGTGTGTGTGTGTGTGTGAGAGCGAGGGAGAGAGAGAGAGGGAGCGTCACTGCCATTTGTCAGACATATTGTACAGTTCAGCCACCCTGCTCTCTCAGCATTTTCTCGTCCTGTCGCCTCATCTGTCATCTCTCCAGGTAAACCAACCTTTCCTCCCTCTGTCATCCCTCTTTCACACTTCCCAGACTTAGGCCTGCTTCTGCCCATCCCTCTCTCAGTCTATTTTCACACTCATCACACACACACATGTCCTTTTACCAGTCTCTCTCTCTCTCTCTGCCCCGCTCTCTCCCTTTCTCCATCTCTCTATCTCTATCACTCCCTTCTCCCCCACCCATGCGTTTTCACTTGCTGGGTTGAAGAGATGGAGGAAAACAGTGAGATCTGTAAAAGTGCTGGGGTCCTCCAGGCTAGCCTAAACCCTGGGCAACCCCCACCACTCCATAAGTGGATCTGAGCCAAGCGAGCGACAGCTTTCAAACAGCGGCCACCCTGAAGATGAAAGGCGGCCCCTTTTGTTAAAGTTTCAACCTCAGCTGGTCACCGTGCAGCACAGCACGGCTCAGCTCGCCTTGCCTCTGCTCACCTGTCTCCATGACGACTCCCGCGACAACCCGCCCTCTCGTTCGCCAGTGACCCTGAGACACAACTGAACACACTGAACTTGCAGAGCCAAAAGCTGGCGGCACACTGTGAGCCCAGATTGAAAAGTGGGGGCGGTGGAGAGGGCAAGGAGGTTTTTGGCCTAGGCCGCCTGTGTGTGTGGGGGGGTGAGGTTGAGTGGTATTGATGTGGGGGGGACTCAACAGAGGGAGAATAAAAGAGAACAAAGGAAAAAATGGCCAGATGTGCAGAGCAGAGAGATTGAGGCTGGCAGAAATCAAACAATGCAAAAGCCACCCTAACAGGAGACGAGGAGATATGGTCAAGGGCTAGAGTGAGAAGGAAGGAAAGGATAAGAAAAGCTGAGGAAAAATCGGTGGAGGGGATGCATAAAAAAAATGTTCTCTGCATCGGAAAAGAAGGGCGACAGGTGCAGGGAAACTCAAGGGATTACTATAAACTTCCATTACTGCTCTCCACAAACATATTGCAAGCTGGGCCGTGTGCCAGAGAGCCATAACTTAAAGGCCATTTGATTAATACAGGGGGAGGGGATGGTGGCCCAGACACAAAGGCAATTAATATCGAAAGGAAAATGGAAAGAAACAACTTCATTATATGGTTTCAGGGATCTAGATCCAGCAGTGTTGTGCTGTGAGAGAAGCAGAGCCACCCCACCGCCACCACCACCATCAACCACAGTTCTGACCCTCCAACTCTGAAGCACTTTACTCTGATTGCTCGCTCTTGACTATTTTCGGATAGCTTCCAGTCTTCTTTTTCCCTCTCTATGCCCGGCTGCTATTTTATGTGTTCAGCTCAATCAGGGTATATCACCACCTGTGGTGGTGCAACTTCCACACACAAAGTCTTTTCACTGAGGTAGAGGACCAACGTCTGCCAGACCCTAACCAACATCCGCAATGCAGCTTCTTCTTCTTTTCCCCCACCCCCTTACTTTGATTGCTGTCTTGCAGCAGGCAACCTGAGGCAATAGAGGGCCCAGCGGGAGTCTGAGTACCTGGAGGGTTTTTGCGTTAGTGAAAATGCCCCCTGCCTCCCTGCCCCTCTCCTCCTTACCGGCCCCTCTGGACTGGACAGAGTCTGAGAACCATCGGTGACCGATAGGGTATGACACTGGAGCGAATGTTAAATGTAAGAACAATGTTCGTTTTTTTGCACACCATTAAAAGAAAATACATAAAAAAGCATGGACAATGCAATCTGTTAGCAACACACTCTTCATCTCTCAGGACTTTCAGAGTTCAATGGAAACTGACAAAAAAAAGTGAGATATGAGTAGGGATGGGAACCGAGAACCGGGTTTTGTTTAGAACCGGTTCCCAATGAGCCGAATCTTTGGAATCGTTAGCCAAATTCATAACCGGGTCTGTTAACGGGTCTATGTGCCGTTTGCGCAAGCGCGAACTCTTAGTAATAATCAGACCGCAGCAGAAATGGCAACTCGACAGAAGCGATCTAAGTGTGGATTTATTTCACCTGAACGGATGCAAACACGGTCACTTGTAACCTCTGTAAAAAATGTATTTCCTCAAAGGAGGAAGTATATCTACCATGAATAAGCACTTGAGCACACATGGTATAAAATTACAAGAATGTCATGTTTTCGATGCCAGCAGCAGCTCAACTAACGTCGGCGCTTCATCCCTAACTTGCCAAGGTAAACTCCTCAAAATGTTTTATCATAAGTCATAACGGTGTTACTCGTGTGTTATCAGCAAACGTTAGCATTGAATTGCTTAACAGAATGGGCGATGTTGGACATTGTCATATATTAGCCTATATATAACTTACATATAACTAGGCTAGCTTAACTGTAGAATCTTCTATTTTCAGCCGTTGGCTAGAGGCAGGGGCAGTGCTTGCCTCCCCTCTGTTGGTTCTAGGGTAGGTTAGGCTGTACAAAAGACTCCGTTAATAATAACGCGTGCAGCTCCCTCAGTTTGACAGTTCGATATTGATAAGTTTCTCGTAGCCAATTTAGTGGCAGCAATAGCTAAGTGTTAAATATACTGAGTGCCTAGTTTGTACATGATACAAGTTAGTATGTTTCAGTACGTTATTGTGTTTGTAGTGGACTCTACATTGCTATTAGAAGCGTTAAGCATAATAGTTCGCTATTAGCAATACAACCAAGCAACCTACAAGAAAATATACAGTCAAGCTGGAGGACACAATTAGCCCTGAGCCCAGTTCCTGCCACAGAAGAAGCTGTGAAGGACAGACACTCACCTTACAAATGTATCCGGCCTGCATGTAAGTAGACATACAAGTGGGATTGATGTCCTTCTGCAACAACAAAAGATACAAAAAAACACACTCTTTAAGGATACACTTCAGGGGACACATGACCACTCAGTGGCTACGAGAGACCCTCAGCATGACATGGTTGGCGCAAACAGTACCCTTCACCTCAGGTAACATACTAACAAACTGCACAACAGAGCCTCTCTAAGGGAGATCTAGAACAGGTAATGGACAAGCATTGGCACCACTGCCTATTGCGTACCAATGCCTCACCTTAAAGGTCTCAGGAGAAAAAGAGAGAGAGAGAGAGAGAGAGAGAGAGAGAGAGAGGAGAGAGAGAGAGAGAGAGAGAGAGAGAGAGAGAGAGAGAGAGAGAGAGAGAGAGAGAGAGAGAGAGAGAGATGAGAGAGAGAGAGAGAGAGAGAGAGAGAGAGAGAGAGAGAGAGAGAGAGAGAGAGAAGAGAGAAGAGAGAAGAGAGAAGAGAGAAGAGAGAAGAGAGAGGAGAGAGGGATATGGATATGTTCCTGTGTGCCAAAGACAGGGAGAGAAGAAAAGAGAGCCAGAAAAGAACATCATAGAGTGATTGAAACGAGACCACCCTTAATGCAGTGAGATGCTGGGCCGGATGGCCTGAAAGGAAGGTAGTAATTTAACATGGCAAATAATGTTTACCCTTTTTTGTGGATGGCTCTGGTGCTTAAAATAAGAAATAAAGACAGTGAACTAATGAGATGTGGAATTTTAAATGAATGTGTTGTCAGGCATGTCCGGGAAGGAGATTTGTCTGACTCCAGACGTCTAGACAATGGCATTGCAGAGTTAAAGCACTCTGCATACCCACGCAGAGAAGAGAAAAGGGAGTGGACTGGATGCCCACTATAATAAATAAACTAAGGGGTGGGCAACATGTGCCCATCGCTACATACAACAATAAGGAGAGAATGTGAGTATTATCCTCCTCCTCACTCTCATTTCATTCTCTCAAGGTTTGCATTTAGGTATTTGACAAGCAAACTGCTCAAAATTAAAAACAAGTGTTCCTGTGTGCGAGTGACAGGTAGTGTTGGTGAAATTTTACCAGGAGCTAAGGTCATTTTCTGTAAACCTTGATTAATACCTCACATCTGTGAAAAAGAGAAGGTAAACATTTTTTGTTTTGTTTAAAGCAGCCCCCACACAAACCCTCCACCACCTCAAGCTTGCCAATAACTCTTGTATAATCTTGAATTGAATCATTGGTCATTGCAAGCAAAAAAAAACAATTCAAATTACGCTGTTTTATGTGTTTGTTGGATTTTTTTCCATAATGTATTACTTGTACAAGTGTGTCATATCATGTAACTTCTTGTGTTTTTTATTGTGCATATCAACTGTGCATAATTGTGTGTAATTCACCTTTTAAAATCTTGTGACCTTCTGAAAGTCTTTGTGTTGAATATCAGGCTAGAGCAGAGTGCTGTAAGGGTATTTCATGAGACGCATGTGATTGACTTGTGTTTACAGACTGGTCTGAAATGGAGGCTTCAATCAATTCCCAACACATCTTAGGAAAATCGATTGCCATTTAATGTATATACATTGCCATTTACTTTCAAACTCAGCAGGCCTCCAAGGCCACAAATTCCATTTAAAGTGGCAATTGAGGCTATATGTGGCTAGAAGGCACAAAAAGAGGCTAAGAGGCTGCGTGTGTGTGTGTGTGTGTGCGTGTGTGTGTGTGTGTGTGTGTGTGTGTGTGTGTGTGTGTGTGTGCATACACTCATTCTCACTATTGCTTCCTTCATGTCTGTGACAGAGTGATGGGTGCAAGCACAATTGTGTATGGCAGTGCGTCCATATGTGTGTGTGTGTGTGTGTGTGTGTGTGTGTGTGTGTGTGTGTGTGTGTGTGTGTGTGTGTTTATGTGTTGTGCGTGTGTGTGGGTGCATGCCTTTGTGTGCCAGAAACCGGAGACCGATAATTGCTTTTCTGGAAAACTCCCAAGTTATTACTGTAAATCAAGCAGCTTTCAGCTCCCAGGAGTAATAGTTCTAAACTGCCCACTGGCCCCCATATCCCGATTACATGAATATGAAATGGGAAGACAGCGAGGCCCCCCTACCTCCCTCACCACAACCCCCACAGCAGCACTCACTCTCTCAATCTGCCCCAGCCCTCTGCCATAAGCCACCTTTTAACCTCGCATAAGTAGAACGATCGATAATACGAGAAAACCTATTCAAAGTTCATGCTCAATAACTGCATATGTAATTTTGATTATTCATACTTGACCTCGCTGCTCTGACTGTGCACAGGAATGCGTTCCGCTGAGCGCCGTGATCCCTGTTTGGATTGGCCTCGTGCGGCTATGCTGATAGCAATGACGAGCAACATCAATAATGTGCTATATATTACCAACAAATCACAGAGGATCGTGGACTGGAGTTTTTCATCAGTATGTGAATATTTTTCCAAAGGACGAAAGAGGAGATGGTAGGGAAGTGGAGGGGGGTGAGCAGACAAAGCTCTCTGTGTTGTCCTAACAGCCTTATCTGTGAGATCTGTTAATTGCTTCACAAGAGTTTGAAGAAGACAATATTGAAGGCGTTCAACCAACTCGCTAGCAAAAACATGTTGCATACTGATTGATGGGTTACCTCCCCCAGGATCCAATGTAACATGTTAGTATTCATCGTGTCACACACTGTCAACTCACTCACTCCCTCTCTCCCTCTCTCTCTCTCTCTCTCACTCCCTCTCTCCCTCTCTCTCACGCTCTCTCTGTCTCTATGGCACAAACACGTCCATACATACACACTCACAACCATAAACACACTAGCATTTGGTTTAATGTTTATGAGCCTGACGTCGCCCACGTACGCTTTGTTATGCCCGTGTATATGTGTGTGCATGTAGGTGTACCAAACTAGTTTTGGTAGAATCGCACGCACACAGGTTCAGACGTGTCTGTTTCCACGTGAGCGCTCATTGTCAATACCACCACATCACAAAACAAATACTCACCTTGTTTTTCAGTTTTTGTCCTTCACACACTTTCATCCTGTGTCTCCTCTGGCCTGTGGTGTTCGCAGATAGCTAGCAGCGCCGTGAATGGAGACTGGAGCGCCATGAATGGAGACACACACCCCACAACTGTTTTGTGTGAGAACAATGGCTGTGCCTGTTATGAGGGAAAGAGGAAGGAGGAGGAAGGGGTGGTAGCGGTAGCGGTGGCGGTGGCGGTGGCGGCTGCGGCGGCAGCGGCGGCTGCAGCAGTAGGGCTGTCGATGGGAAGCAGGCTTTAGGATGTAAAAGCAGGATTACAGGGGGGGTGTGCTAAAAGTGTGGAGGCGTCTTCGCTGAGATGGTGAAGGACTCTAAACCGCCCGTGGTGCACAGCACTGCCCGCTGCACTAGCCACAGCGCCTCTCTGACTGCGCGTTGTTGTCCATGGCATTGAGCATGGCCATGTGTAACCAACCCACAGATATCAGCAATGGAAAAAGCCTTATGCAACAAACAGTAATGTAATGATGCTGGGAAATGGAATGATAAGCCGTGTGGAGTGCATCAAGGGAGAGTGATTTCATATTATTCATACAATAAATGAATTCAGAGAGGATATGGGTTCCAAGTCAGTGTGCACATTCTTCTCAATACTCAGCCATGGCCCATGATGTACATTATTAAACCACAATTGTAAGTAGGAGACTGAAGAAAATAGTGTGTGTGTGTGTGTGTGTGTGTGTGTGTGTGTGTGTGTGTGTGTGTGTAGTGAGGGGGAGGTTCTTCTCTACCTTTATTCCACATTAGACAAGGCTGTTGAGTCCAATCCTGTGACATACTGTATCGTATTAAAGTATCACAGGCTTTGCAGACGTGCTGGCGAAAGCGCTTCCTGGGCTTTGTGTGACTTATCCCTCTCACAAGTGTATTTCAATTACCACGGCACCACCACCAACATCCAACAAATCATCTCCTCTCCCAACCCATTACAACATTTACTTAGGCAAGTCCTTTTCATCCCCAGGTGAAGCTCACTTTTACTGCTGGCTCTTTGAGCCCTGGGAGACCCTCCGGCTCTGTGTGAGCCTCAGACGGCACTCTGGGACAGTGAGGGGAGGCGGGGAACTCAACTCAGCCCAGCTCCAATGACAGGGTCTTGCAGTATGTATGTTAAATGAGGCACCCTGAAGCATTCTGTTGGCCTGAGAGGCTTCTGCCTCATTTTCTTGGGGATCCTCAGTGTTTGCCGTATTAGCCATTTCACTGACTTGTGTCACCGTTTCTTGACTGTAAATGACAGTTACAGGGCTTGTGGGATTCAAAGCGAAAAAGACTGATCTCAAGTATCAGGGTTATCAGAGTACCAGGCTTAGTAACTACAGTATGTAACACTATGTACCATTCAGCATGAGAGTACGGACGCATTCATCAGGCATTTTAAAATGACTTCAACAACAACAAATTGGTTCTGCCTTAAGCATAGCCAATTTGTATTGTATGTATACAAAAACATGTTCTGAATGGCTCACTGAATGAGACTTTTGATCGGGCAGATAAACAAATGGAAAAAAAGGTCTAGCCTCCCACGCATTCGTGTCGCAATCCACGATCAACCAGATTTCTCTACGTCACTCTCTGTCATGCCCCGGTGATGCGAGCAGAACTCTCACCGAGAGGCGAGAGAGCCTTGAGACCCCCGGAGTTTGATCTGTCTTTGCCGTCTCCAAGCCCAGATCTATCTTGTTGATTAAAGCCCTGGAGACACATTCCCCAGCATCACCGCGCACACACAGGATATCATTAAGGAAATGCTTGGCTTTGCATCTGTTCACTGTCGGTGCCTTTGCCTGGAAGACAGCCATTCATCCTCCTGGCCCAGACACCCTGGTCCCAGCCGTGTGTGTGTGGAGGGGGAGGGGGGGGGGGGTTGTTAGGGTTAGGGTTGGGAGGGGGGATCAGGAGATTGGCAGCGCAGGGCACTTACACAGGAACTGAGGGCTTTTTATTCTGTTTGACTCTGGATTCTGCTTCTGAAGTCAAGCCATCCATTCTGATGGACGAAGATCTCTTTTTTTTTTAAGTGGGGCTGGCGTTGTTTCTCTGAGCCATAACAGTGGCCTAATATTCTCAGTGTGAGAATCTGATTTGTGTGTTTAGCACCTGCACATCCTTTAGAAGTTGTCAAAATTGTGTAAAAATTACACTGCAAGTAGAACTCTGACTGGATGGTTGACTGAAGGCAACAAGCCAGATTAGCCCAACAGCAGGGCAGCCCTATTGGTTCCAGCAGAAGATAAGGATGTGCAGGACTTCAGTTATAAAGGCCCAACTACATTCCAACTCTTCCACAGGTTTGAGGGTGCAAGAGAGTCAGAGGGACAGGGTGTTCATGAGGAGAGGTTTTTAAATCACTTACCTGGGTATCTATCTACTTTGCATCTTGGCCCTTTCTTTTGTATGGCTATCTACCTTCCAGTGCCCTAGTGTGGAGTATGGTTATATAATACATCAATCTGGTGTAATATCAATCACTCTGCTGTCTCTATCTTATCCCTTCTCTCCCCCCCTCTCTCTCTCTCTCTCTCTCTTGCTCTCTCTCTCTCTCTCTCTCTCTCTCTCTCTCTGGCTCATCTTGAGTGAATAACAGTTGACCTGATTTGTCTACATTGTACATGCATCGGCAAGTCTATGTATGGTGCACACACTTCACTTGAAAAATTGAACACACACATACACACACATATACACACACACATACACACACACATGCACACACACACACACACACACACACACACACACACACACACACACAGTGCCTTTAGTGTACTGCTCGACTTGTTCCATTTCGTCCAAGTGGTGTGTGTGTGTCTGTTAATGGGATGGTTGTGTGTGATGGGGACCTGCCAGCGCATGACTCTATTACATGTGACATAGTGACATAGTGATTCTCCAAGCGCTCAGAGAGCGGAGCCATTACCCACGGGCAGACAGGGGCTCTGTAGTAGCGAACATTCACATTGACAACACAGCGACACAGACAGACAGGGAAATATGATAGCCATACTGTTCTCCATTGACACTGCCATAGGGAGACATGGAGAGAGAGAGAGAGAGAGAGAAAGAGAGAGAAAGAGAGAGAGAGAGAGAGAGAGAGAGAGTGAGAGAGGAGTCAGATGTCAAACAGTTCCGACAGGCCACGCAGACATGCCTGTCTTGGCAAGATGGAGCCACTCTCCCCTCCTCTAGCTCTCTCATCACCCTTTCATTTGAAGCCCTCCCCATACCCCTTTTCTTCCCTTTAGCTTGCTCTCTCTCTCTCTCTGTCTCTCTCCCTCCAGCACCACTGGTGGCTGCTCTCTTCCGTGTGTCTCCACTGCCCCCTTCAGACGACACTTAAAACATCCTCTGCCTCAAATCGCACAACGCTGTGCGCTCTCCCCAAAATGCCAGTTGGATAAAGCCTGTGTTTACATAGCTGTTGAACAGAAGGTTGACATTAGGAAGGTCAAAACATGAGAATGGAGAGATGAGAGATACAATGAAAAAGTGAGAGAAAGCTCTCTGTTCCTCTGCCGAAGGCTCCACAAGCACAGAGGATGCTTTCCTGAGGGGAAACAGTAAGAGATGTATTTCACATGCTGCCTCTCAAATTGAAGGAACAGTTTAAGAAGACCCTTTTCGTCTTTATGCTGTCTGACTTGTAAGAGGCTTGCTACTCATGTCAAGTAACTTTACTTACCGAATTCCAGAAAAATGTTTTTTCAATGTCAAGGTCCTTAGCCATTGTCAGAGTCTTGTCTTAGTCTTGTCAAAATAAAGTCAATCAAGATTACTGAGCCTCAATGCTTCTGACGCCAGAAATAGGAACTGACAGATGTCATCTCTACTAAATAGGATATGGCACCTAAGAAACGTACATTTGCCTGCACTCTTTTGAATGATAGAACACATGTATGTGTTTCAATCAAGATTACTGAGCCTCAATGCTTCTGACGCCAGAAATAGGAACTGACAATTGTCATCTCTACTAAATAGGATATGGCACCTAAGAAACGTACATTTGCCTGCACTCTTTTGAATGATAGAACACATGTATGTGTTTCAACACCATCTCGCCAGTCAGTTCAGTCTGCGGGCTATCATCTGCAACTCAACAACAAACAAATGTACTGATAACTGTAGCCTATACAGGATATATCTTCTGCTGTTCACCTCCATTTCTAATTATGTGTCTGAGGTATTGTCCTGCTCCTGCTCCTACTGCTGCTCCTGCTCCTGCTCCTACTGCTGCTCCTGCTCCTGCTCCTGCTCCTGTTCCCGCTCCCGCTCCCGCACCCGCTCCCGCTCCCGCTCCCGCTCCCACTTCTACTTCTACTCCTACTCCTACTCCTACTCCTACTCCTCAGCCTGCGCCTGTTCCTGGTCCTTCTCCTGCATCTGCTCCTGCTCCTGCTCCTGCTCCTGCTCCTGCTCCTGCTCCTACTCCTGCTCCTGCTCCTGTTCCTGTTCCTGTTCCTGTTCCTGTTCGCATTCCCGCTCTACTTCTACTCCTACTCCTACTCCTACTCCTACTCCTACTCCTACTCCTACTCCTACTCCTCAGCCTGCGCCTGTTCCTGCTCCTGCTCCTGCTCCTGCATCTGCTCCTGCTCCTGCTCCTGCTCCTGCTCCTGCTCCTGCTCCTGCTCCTGCTCCTGCTCCTGCATCTGCTCCTGCTCCTGCTCCTGTTCCTGTTCCTGCTCCTGCTCCTGCATCTGCTCCTGCTACCGCTCCTACTCCTACTCCTACTCCTACTCCTACTCCTCAGCCTGCTCCTGCTCCTGCTCCTGCTCCTACTCCTCAGCCAGCGCCTGCTCCTGCTCCTGCTCCTGCTCCTACTCCTCAGCCTGCTCCTGCTCCTGCTCCTGCTCCTGCTCCTGCTCCTGCTCCTGCTCCTGCTCCTGCTCCTACTCCTCAGCCTGCTCCTACTCCTGCTCCTGCTCCTACTCCTCAGCCTGCGCCTGCGCCTGCGCCTGCTCCTGCTCCTGCTCCTGCTCCTGCTCCTACTCCTCAGCCTGCTCCTGCTCCTGCTCCTGCTCCTGCTCCTGCTCCTGCTCCTGCTCCTGCTCCTGCTCCTGCTCCTGCTCCTGCTCCTGCTGCTGCTGCTGCTGCTTGGGAGCTTCAGTGTGTGACTCAGTGCTGTTTTGCTTCAGTCCTGGCTGAGTAACAGAAAAAGAAAGGTGAAGAAGAAAGAGAAGGAAATGGGGGAGATGGAAGGAAATAGAAAGAAGGAGAGAGGGGGAGAGAGAAAGGGAAAATAAAAGGGAGCAAGAAGGTGCACTCATCAGTCCATTCGCCCACTTTGTTTATCCATTCACCCACTGCAACACCACCACCCTCCCCCCTCCAAACATTGTCTCCCTCTCTCCATTCTTCCTCTTGTTAATGTGGGTCATGGTCAAGAGTCTCAGGCCTCACGTCACAATAGTGGAGCTTCCAAAAGGAGCGACACAGGAGAGCATGAGCACTTTACCCAGATGAAGATGATGATGAAACACGAGCATTTAAAACAGTTATAGCCATTTAAAAACAAGTCATTAGAACGTTTAAGAATAATTGGCATAATTTGAATACTAGTTTGAATTACAATTGTCATTATGGGTGTTCCATCATCTCAGCACGCCGATCAAATGGCCTTGATGGATGGGAACTTGTGCCCAGCCGGCACCACTCAGACTCGAGTGTGGTGACGTGGAATCACAGCACATGGTTAAACGGTTCCAATTAACTGCCGGCTAATTGCTTCGCATATCGTCAATGGTGGGGGAGAGAGGTCTGTTGATGGGGTTTAATATGTATGAGAGGGGGCGGGGGGGGGGTTGGCGATGGGATTACATGAGTTGATTAGGACGTTTAATATTGAAACATACTAATTGGACCTTCATCTTGGGTGTGGGTGATGGCCATTCAAACATGCTTTGCGTTGTACATTTAAAAAAAGTTCTCTAGTCATTGGTCCAATTGGTTAAAAATTGGGAAGACAACATGTGCAATTTATACTTAGTATTTAACAGTATTGCAAAGGAAACTTTTTATGCAGAGAAGTCTAATTCTGTAGTCATTAGCTGTGTAAGCACAGAGTAACAAGTAGGGTAATTGCTTGTTATATTGATCTGGCTGCATTAAAATTGCCTATTAATCTGAACGTACACCAATGATGCTATACTTCAGTGCACCACTCAAGCCTTTTACACAACAGAGGAATCCATCGCTCCTGTCAAATGGTATTTGCATTAATAAAGATTTGGTCAATATTTGGCCCCATTATGATTTATCAGCCATCACCCATAGCCCTTTGCATAGCCACTGTTTATAACGGCAATAAGCTCTGATTTTAATTCCCATGACAAATAGAAAGTACTAAGGGTGAAATATGACCTTTATTTGATATTCCACTTGCATTGTTGCCATAGTGAGTGCACCCCCACTCTCCACAACAATTCATAAACATCCAGATGGGTTGATTTGTTGCTTGATTGAACAGTGTTTGAAGACCAACTTCATTTCAATTGGAGAGAGTGGATTAAAAAAAGAGACCACAGGCTACGAGCTATGAGTGCATGAAAATGGAGTTGGAGTTGGAAAAGTATTAAATGGCCACTGACACACAATGGCTTTTTTTTCTCTCTCTCTTTCTCTTTCTCTCTCTCTCTCTCTTTCTCTCTCTCTCTCTCTCGCTCTTTCTTTCTCTCCCACTCTCTTTCTCTCTCTCACTCTCGCTCTCTAAAAGAGGCATTTCATCCTCTCCAAAGGAGACTTAGAGGCATACCACAAAAGTTGAAAGGGGGAGACAAAAGAGAGAACGGAGGGGCAACAAAGGTGCAGGGATGGCTTTTGAATGCTTTGCATCATTTCAGTTCCCTATGTGGGAAGAGCAGAGCAGGATGCCACAGAAACCGCCAGCTTCCCTTGCAGGGGCTCCTTGGTCTTCATCATAGCAGGAGAACGCCTGTCCCAGGAAACCACTGCGGGGTCGGTAACCTGGAACCTCCTCCACTGCGAGTGCTTTGTTCTTTGATTTTTAATTACATTTGAGGCCTATCCCTCCATACAGCCTTGCAGCATTCATCTTCAAACTTCCATTTTGTCTGTAGTTCGGTTTGGTGCAGTTCTTTCATCTCACTTTCTCTCTCTCTCTCTTTTTCTCTCTCTCTCTCTCTCTCTCTCTCTCTCTCTCTCTCTCGCCCCTTCTCTATCCACCTCTCTGTTTCTCTTTCTGGCTTTCTTTTCACTATTTGTTATTTTCTATCTTCTCTAACTTACATGTACAATATGGGTGTGTGTATGTCAGGAAGTTAGGCTGCTTTTCAAGGTGCTCAGAAAATAGCCACTGTATTCACAGAGTCCTTCCCACGCATCTTAAAACTGCTCTGCTGCAGTGTCATTCTATAGTTGTTCTATAGCTGTGCAAAAAAACATGAGATATGGGGCTCCATAAAACACACATTACCCCTCACTCACTTTGTTTTGCTTTGCGACCTCACACAGAAAAAACACAATTGTACAAAATATACAAATTTCGTACACAGATGCATGCTGTCATCTGCCAGTCGTTGTATATCAAGGATTCAGATGGCAAATTATGTGTATGCTTCAAAGGTAGTTCTCATTACATGAGAACATATGGTGAGTGTTAATGAGTTTAATTTTATAATTAGTTGAAATGCTCTCATATGTTCTCATGCTCTTAATGTAAACTGGATGTCAAGCTTCAATGCACTCTGGCTGTCAATCCTTTGCAATACACTTGCACACAATTGTTTGCATGTTTCACAATGAATCTCGTGACCTTCACATCTAAAATGTTGTTTGACAAAGGTCACTGAAAAGAAAGAGCATTTGATATAGAGTCTATATTATAGACTGTAGTGTGGCTTATTGTCTCACTGTTTTCTCTTCAAGAAGAATCAACATCAACAACAGAGTATACTTCCTGGAAACTGGATTAGAAAGCGTATCCAGGGAGCTCTATCATGATTCCTGATGGAGAAGCAGCTTCTGTCTTGATGTTTGCTTTTGTTGACTTGTTTATTTGTTTTCTCATTTATTGAGGATCCTCCAGATTTGCAGAAAGGCTGCCTACTTTGAATATCAATCGAATCCCTGCTCCTCAGTATTCTCCTCAGGTGGAGAAGCGAGCCTTGAGTTTTGGAGGGGGTGGGTGGGCGAGACTCATTTCATTTGCGCAGAATCTCTGACACGCTTGATTTTTAATCACCTAATATCATGGCACAATGAACAGATTCGCGCCAACCGTGAGTCGAGACTGTGCAAGACAAAAGGCTCAGGAATGTGGGCGAATGAAAGGCAGCCGAGGGCCCGCTAATTAAAAGCCAAATCTGATGGAGGCAAGAGGAGCCGCAGAGCACACCGCAGAGGAGACGGTCCCGGCTGTAGAGCAGAGCAGGCGCTCGGGCAAGCCAGCTACGCTCAAAACTCCCCCCTCACCACCACACCACACCATACCATTACCACCACCGGAATAAGCAATGCAAAAAAATCTGCTGGCTTTTTAGAGAGTCCAGAGTTTGTGGATTGGAGGTGGCAGCAGGGGAGAAGGGAAAAAGGCACAGCAGACTGTGCTGAAAGGCATTTCGTCAGTGAAAGAGCCATGACCCTCGTCCAACGCCAGGGATGCTTGCACACTGGTGCCAGCAGGCAACTGGAGAGCGGGAGTGACATCAGTGGCAACTGCCTGGCGTGCCAACAGCGTGCTTTCACCAGGCCCGGGTTTGGGTCCACTGCAGATTGTGCACAAAGTGCCTTTCCTACCAATATTATGGCAATTTAGCAGAGGGGCTGGCTGGGAGGAAGGTCAGGGGCAGCCCACAGGAACATGCAGCCAAGCATGCTCACAAAAGAGTGGGGCGAAGCCTGAAACTTAGATGGAGATTCATGACATTGCCTGAAAACTTCATGTGTGAGACTGAAACACGGGTGCTTTTTTGACAGTAGTTTTTTCCTCTGCATCTTATTTTGTTAATATGACATGTTTCAAGTGCTGTGTTGAGGTACATGAAGATATCTCAATCATGATTTTCATTTATTTAGAGAAGAGAAGATTTCTACACCCTCTACATTAAGTAGGCATTTTATAATTTTTGACAGCTCTTTGAAGAGTGGTGCAACAAAGCCTGACTCCGAATCTGCTGACAAAGCTTTGAGGTCTCACTCAGCCATGCTTGGGAACAAACCCCATGATGCCAACTGACATTGTGAGAAAAATCGTTGAACAACAACCCCAATCACTGGATGAAGGGCGAATCTCTGTAATTGCTGATGCACAAGGACTGCTTCAAGGACTGATTTTGTTGCAACATAGAGCATGTCCATGTGACCCAAATTTCCCTGCTAACTAAGCTAACTCCTCACAATTAATTAGGAAAGAATAACTGCAGTAAAATGTAACTCAAAAGTGATGTGTTGGAACATATGTTTGCAGGTTTGCAAGTGTCATTTGGTGAAAAATAACCTTTGTTAAAAATGCCGGCTTGCATAGTCACAAGGGGAGAACATAAAGACTATAGAGACTAATCATAGACCAAGTCAGCTTCATATTTCTTTCCTTTTGCATATGCTGTGATCACAAGGTGAGAAAGACAGAGCAGCTGTAGCTGTGAAAAATATTGATGTTTACCCTCTTCCAGAAAAAGCCCAAATGAAATTAGCACGTTTTTTGAGAGTCTGAGTGTCACTTTTGGTGTGTGTGTGTGTGTGTGTGTGTGTGTGTGTGTGTGTGTGTGTGTGTGTATGTGTGTGTGTGCGTGTCCTCAAACATCTGCACCTCACCAGCAACCTCTGAAAGTCAGGGGATTATTATGCTTATCATCCGTATCAGCAGTGGAGTCTTAGGGACTAAGGGATTAATGCCATGTTTCAAAATCAAACAACAGAATGATACATTGACTGGTGTTCTGTAAAGAACCTCAAAATGAACCACCGCCTTTCCTCTGTATCAGCTATTCTTTTCTGCAACGGCTTCATTGGAACAGAGCTCTTCATGAGCCGGCATTAAATCACAACAACTTGTTTTTTCAGCTCCAACATGGCATGCACTATGTTGCCCAGCATGACTCTGAAAGGGAGCAGGTATTTTGTATTTGTTGGCAGCTGACTTGTAGTAGATAGCACAAACAAGCAGGGACACCTTCTGAGCTTTTCCATGGTGTTGGCCTGGCTGCCATGTCTTCTATTTAGCCTTTGGGTAGCTGGAAACACGTCCTGCACTGTAAGATAACGTCCACACCCACTATCACGCAACAAACTCTAATGTAGAAAAACAAACTCGAATCAATTCTAATCTGGACATTCTTATTATGGATGTCGGGTTGCAGATCAGACGAAGGACAAACCAGACAAATATGGAATATAGATTTAAATGTATGTGTCTAAACTGACCAGAAAAATATGTATTTTTTTGCCATCAGACAAAAAGTCTGGGCTCCTCTCTCCCTGATATCTGAACACATCCTTAGTGACTCAAAGATCATTAGAAGAGCAGAACTTCCCCTTACACGCAGACACTATGCAATATACCGTACAATCAATGCACACACGTACTCACAGTCATACACAAACTCATTAGCAACACTAACTACTTTATAACAATCTGGCCAGGTTATTAGTAAAGATGATGGGTTCCCTCCATATTTTCCAACTGAGACCATGATGAAACACAGTCTTTTTATTGGGTCCGATCAGAGGCCAGCCTGCTCTAACAAATGGCCTCCTCACCACGCTCACTGATTCTCCATTATTTATGACTTCATTATTGCAGCTTTTTTTGCCAGCACCTAATAAAAAAGAGGCATCCAGGAAATCACATAAACATGAAATATCATGTCACGGTCAACCAAGATGTGCAATATATTAATTAATCAGGGTGGCGTGACATGATGAAATCTCATCCTAGTCACAGGGTGGAAAAGTGAGACGATGGAAAGGGAGGTATCATGCCCCGTACCTTCTTGACTTCACCATTTCCATTTTATTTTACAGATTGGAATATTAGCTTGTGCCGAAATGGTTGCTTGACTGGCTTCAGTAAGGTGTGCTGCTGCAGTGACAGAGCTGGGCAGTGTAAGGAAGAGATGTAATTAAACCACATTGGGTGTTACTGAGCTGTAATAGACCGTGTAAGGAAAGAGTTCACTGAATCTAGCCACAGAGGTCAAACGCATGGCAAGCATGGGCAATAAAGCAGACAAGAGAGAAGTGGAGACGTACAAGAGAAACCTTGCCAGAATTAAAGTATTTCAAACACGCAATGTTTATTTTTCTCTTCTCTCGCAGTCCATGCCAACATGCTACTCAAAACTGAAGTAAACATTTTGTACAAAAATCAACACTATAAAAATGCATCTCTCTCTGCAATTCCCAGAATA
>NC_137923.1:24422379-24429879 GCF_963457725.1 Sprattus sprattus | reverse complement strand
TCACACGATTCGTTGCTGCATTCGTATTGGTTGGTTAGCAGACATAGGTCATAGCAGCGGTCACATAGTGAGATGGTCATCCTACATTTCTGATACTGACATAGTGACCAGGGCCATCTTTGAACCTCTCTTACAGTGAAACGTAGAACCACATATTTGGAGCCACGACCAAAAATATTGCCATGCTTTTGTTTCGATTTGGGCACAGCACAAAATCGCACAGTATATATATTCACCATAAAGTATCCATACACGGAAGAAGCCACTTTCAGCTTCACTGGTGAAATCCCCCAGACCTCTCAAGGACCTCCAATTAGCTTCTGTTTGCTTGTAAACACCTGCAGTGAAGCTGCACTCTACAAACAAGGAGGGGGAAAAGAAGGGCTGGGGAAAAAGATACAAATGCACAGTTGGAGCATTTAGGACTGTTATGAGCCTTTCAAATCAGCTGCAATTTTCCGGTGGAGGATTACAGTGAGGGGGGATTTAGGGCGATTGGTGTTAGTAAAATAAGAGCCTGGTGCTCATGATGGCAGGTTGGAGAGAGACAGGAACAGAATTAGCAAGAAATCTCCATGGCAGGTGAGACTGGCACATCCTCTAGGCCCTGTTGAAGCCTCGCCTAATGGTGTCTTTTGCGCAAAATGGATTAATTGGCAAACGCTGAGGTTGCTGTGATGGCAGGGTAATACTTCGCAGCTGGCTTTTGTCTGAGTCCACGTCCAATGAAGGGAAGCTCTTATGTCGGCTGGCCTCGTTTCAAACCGGTCGCGGGGAACGAGGTTAAGGCCTCCTCTTCTAACGAGGCATTTGAACAGCGGCCCCAGCTCTAAAGCTGAGGAGGCTGCCGTTCTCATCAAACATCAGGGAGACGTTGCCAGGAACAAAGGAACAGCAGCCCCTGGAGGACTTCCACCTACACAGACTGCTGTGATGCTCCTGAATCACGGGGCCCAACAAGAATCACTTTAGTTGTTTCACAACCAAATTGGAGACCGAAACCAGAAGGGGGGGGGTCTGCACATCTGAACTGCCAGCCACCCATGTTCACGCTGCCTGTTCCAGTGCCTCCGATGATGTGAAAGCTGCTGAAATATGCACGTACATATTTTATGAGAAACATGGCCTATTTGTCCCACCCGTGCCTTTTCAATTGTGCATGAGCAACGCAAGCCCTGTATCTAATCGTCACACACACACACAAACACACACACACACACGCAAACACCCACTTACACATAAGTCATCCATATGCATCACAACAAGGAGAGCCACACAGCCTGACAGCGCGAGGAGCGAGAGAATTCTCTTCCACTCCAGAAAAGGCATGGAAGTTTGCCATACTGGTCCACCATCTGAAATATCATTTCCCCTACTATGTTGAAAAGTCTGAATGAGTCCATGGAGGCGGAATGAATTCCGAGCATCAGCACAGAAAGGAACAGTGTGGGGCACGGAGAGAACGGAGCAAATTGGAATGGTGCAGGGCATGTCGACATTAAATGAATAACTCTGTTTGATGGAGTTCGTGCGCAAGCCTTGCAGCCTACTTGCGCCGTGCCAGGCATTCCGTTTTTGGCGTGGCCCTGAAATTGGAGACATTCTGTGACAAAATGAGCCTGGAGTCAGTAGCTGCAATGTCGCTCCCCAACCTGAGCCCAGGGTGAGCCAGAGCGCGCAACCTCCAACTGTGAGTGCAGTCATCCAGCCTGGTTCATGACTCCCTGTTTTATAAACAAGAGGAACACACACATATACACACACATACACACGCATACACATAGACACAAACACACATAGACACACATACACACACACATTGCTATTCTATTATTTAACACACACACACACACACACACAAACATGCACAGAGACCCAACTGCAGCTTGTTCCGATAAGGTCAGCATTTCGGAGTATTTCATTTCCACCCATGTGAGCACAGCCATAACTCCTTTGGGTGGCTGCAGGTGGCTCCATCTCTGGATCCCAGCCCCGCTGCTACGCTCTGAGAGGGGAAGCGAATCGCCTCCGAGGCCTGGAACATGCATTCCGCCACAGCGCCTGTCTGCCCCACTATATTTATTATCCTATCTTACAGATGTGCCTCCAGTCAAACAGCGAGGTGGGCAGGAGGGAGAGGTAAGAAAAGGAGGAAAAAGGTAGTGTGTGTGTGTGGGAGAGAGAGAAAGAGAGAGGGAGAGAGAGAGAGGGAGGGAGAGAGAGGGAAAGGGAGACAGAAATAGAGAGAATTCATTTGTAATGTGAAATTGTAAAGGGCCTGGGCTGCCACCTACAAGCTGGTCTCCCTCCGGCAGTGGCAGCGGCACAATTACACATTCATTTGATATCCTGGGGCAGGCTTCCTCTACTTAATCTCACTCCCCGACAAGTGCTCCCTCCCTGCCTTCATCCGTCCTTTCCTCTCCTTCTGCAACATCGACTTGGGGCACACACACATACACACATATTCGCTCACACACACACATACACACATACACACACACAAACATACAGCTGGCAGGAGATTGTCTGCGACACACAGAGCTGGATGCGGATTCCCCAGTATGTGTCGTGGGAATTGTTAACTACAGAAAGCATTTAATGTTTGATTTCCTCTTGCTCTCTTCCACTCTACCTGCCTCCCTCTCTCTCTTTCTCTTTCTCTCTCTCTCGCTCGCTCGCTGGCTCATTCTCTCCACTGGTAAGTGTCTATGGATGTAGTCTATGGCATAATTCCCATCATTATCCTCACGGATTAAACCATCTGCTCTACTCTCATTAGGGTTGGCTATTATTTGGATTTTTTTCAATCCCAATTCTGATTTCAATTATTGAAATCCCTTAAATCCCTTTAAAGTCTTTAATAATTTTGAAATATATTCTTAATTGAAAAATTAGAAAACAAGAAAAAAAACGATACTGATAATTGTGTTAACTGTATTATGGAAGTAAACAACAACCAAGCCTATCTGAATGCAATAGTTGATGCAATATAAAAAAGGCATTTACTGCAAATAATGTCACCTGAAATGGACAGATAAAGAACACCATTAAATTTCATATCAGCTACCTAGCCATCTGAATGTGGCACAGTTATAATTGTCTTACAAGGTATAAAAGTTTTACATTGATGTTTATTCATATGGCAGATGCTTTCATCCAAAAGTGATTTACAAGATGCAACAATCAGCAAGATATGCTAATAGAACTAGACGAATCAACACCACAGTACTAACCCTAGTTTACCCGACAATTGCTGCAGAGAGGAAAGAAGAGAAAAATCTTGTCTCTAGCATGGAGATGTTCCTCTGTTTCTGTGTGTGCAAAAAGAGCATAGCCTTTCTTCTCTTGGTGTCCATGTTTGTTTGTGGCAAACTTTTTCAATGGTCAATGTGTGGTCACTGAAAATGCCTTTCCACTATTAGGTAAATCCTCTGTATCTTGGGAAAAGCCTCTGACTTCTTTTGTTTCCATCTCTGATGCTGTATTAAGCCCTAACCAAGGAAGGGCCAAATCTGGGATTCACAAAGGACTTTTGGAATGGTATAGCTTGTTGTAACATAAAAATAAAACTAGAGAAAATATTGGAAGCCTTAGTTTAGTTTAGGTTTAGGTTTGCTAAGCAAAACAAATGACAGCTTGTATTTTTTAAGAAATACGGCATAATGTACATTTTCCAAAACAATGAAGGACACTGTTTCAAATAATTTCATGGCATGGTTAAATGTCATTTTCATTTATTTGACATTTTACGTTACGTTCTTTTACGCAACCATTGCTAAGCACTATTTCGGAGTTTGTAGTGCGGATGTTCTCTGTTTTTTTGCGATTGTCTCAGATATTACATCACCAATGGGAAGCAGCAGAAGGCTAAGAAAGTAAAAAGGAATAGCCTCAGGCTGACCCCAGTCTTTACTGGGGAAAGGCCATGAGTCAGTACTTAGTTTCTACCTCATCTTGGGGTCTTTTACGGGGTTAGGATTTTACAGATAAATGTACTGCCATATAGCATTCTCTTTTAAATGTCAGGTAGGTGTGTAATTATGACCTGCCGATTTTCTGTCAACTATTCCCGGGACACTGAAACACCGGGGTGCACGAAATTTGGTGGGCATGTAGCCCCACTAGATTAGCGTGGAACCATTGATTTTCGTTTGGACACCTTTTAAAGAGGGTGGGGCGAATCAGTTTTCTGTGAATAAGTCGAAAACCACAGGGCCTAGGAGGACCACATTTTTTTTGTATGTTGGTCTTAAGAGGCCACGTCAACCATTCCACTACCACGTATTTCATCTATAGCGCCACCTAGTTACAAATGAAAAAGCAAAAATGGAGTGTTGTAAAAAAAATTAATTGTAAGTTGACAAGGTCAGAACTGCACGAAATCGAAGGTGTGGGATCATTATGACACCTTCTGACTGCACGTTAAGTTTCGTGGAATTTCTTGGAATTCCGTTCCGGGGGCATGCAATAAATTGATTTATATGGTTGTACACCAACTGGCCTGTAGGTGGCGCGACACAGTTTTCTTCGAATATTCAGAGAACCTTAGGGCCTTGGAGGGCCAAATTGTTCTTGTATGTTTGTGTTAAGGGGCCATGTCAACCCATACCATAACCAGTCATTACATGTATAGCACCACCTAGTTAAAAATTAAAAAGCAAAAATTAGGTGTTTTAATCGCATATATGTCAAAGTGCTCGAAAAATGACCGAATTTGCCAGGGACATCAAGCCTGTAACCGTCCATCTTCGGTAGAGTTTTTGTCCATGGATGGAGCAAAATGGCTCTGTAGCGCCCCCTAGAACATTGCAAAAAACCCTGCGCATTGGGGTTATTTTGGCGTAGCTTGACGGAATTCGGTACACGTCTTCATCATGCTTGGACGCACCAAAAAGTCTCCTGACGCCATGGTGGCAGGTCCACAGGAAGTCGGCCATTTTGAGTGGAAGATGCGTTTTGACGGCGTTTGCACACCTCGCATCTGATCGAACTCCTCCTACAGATTTAATGGTAATGCCTTGAAATGTGGTCAGGCTACTCTTCAGCCATGGGCGACTTAAAGTTATATTGGATTTTCGCATTAGTCGGAAGGTGTGGTCGTGGCAGACCCTCAAACTTTGCCAACTTGTTAGTGCTTGCCACAAAACACAAAGTCTCTTATAACTCAATCGCATATATGTCAAAGTGCTCGAAAAATTACCAAATTTTCCAGGGACATCAAGCCTGTAACCATCCATCTTCGTCAGAGTTTTTGTCCATGGATGGAGCAAAATGGCTCTGTAGCGCCCCCTAGAACATTGCAAAAAACCCTGCGCATTGGGGTTATTTTGGCGTAGCTTGACGGAATTCGGTACACGTCTTCATCATGCTTGGATGCAACAAAAAGTCTCTTGACGCCATGGTGGCAGGTCCACAGAAAGTCGGCCATTTTGAGTGGAAAATGCGTTTTGACAGCGTTTGCACACCTCGCATCTGATCGAACTCCTCCGACAAATTTAATGGTAACGCCTTGAAATGTGGTCAGGTTACTCTTCAGCCATGGGCGACTAAAAGTTAAAGAAGATTTTCTCATTAGTCGGCAGACCCTCAAACTTTGCCAACTTGCCAGTGCTTGCCACAAAACACAAAGTCTCTTATAACTCTTGCGTACATTGTTTGATCCAGAGAAAATGACTTAGGGTGGACGCTGGATTCGGCCCGAACGCGTACATATGCCTGACTGATATCACCTATAGGGCCACCTGTTGGTGGTTGGAAACTTCACTTTGTTCCCACACCTCTTTATGTGACCTGTTTTAACAAACTACATTGCAAAAGAAAAATATACAAAAACAATCCACAAAAAAGTAGTACACAAAACATTACATAACCAAATCATCAAAATCTATCACAAATAATTCCTTTAATAAATACAAATTATCACAAACCAATTTACACACACAAAACACATAAAAACACACAAACACACTGACAACCATGACTCATTCTGTGCCAAAACCTACTGAACAGTTTGGCGGTCATATTTTGTAACGCTTTGCGTTACGTCTAGTTTGCCTTGAAATTGGTGGCATAGTGACTCAAGAAGTGATAGAATTTGCTTTATGCTTTTTTTATCATTTGTTTCGGGTGGATTGTCTGAGGACTTTCAAGGTAAACTTTTTCACCCGTGGGAGAACTGAGCTTCAGAACAGGCTGGCTGAGGACACTATTAGTCATGTTCTGCTCTTAGTGCTACAAAGATTTAAATGTAGAGGAATTTGGGTCTCGGGACCTAATGCTGGTAAAATGTGATAGCTTGTCTTTGAGTTGTTGAGTGTGTTGAGTGTGTCTTGCTGAGTTGTTGTGTGAGCAGAAGAGCAGCTCAATGTTTTGGCCAATTCATTTAATAAAGCTTGAATAGAGCAACCCTGTCTAACGCCTCATTGTTGAGGGGGGGTTCCCGGGTTACTATTGACGCATACACCTCTGTAGTCATTGGGATTTTTCTGTAGGCTCTTTTTCTGTGATGTTTTTTTTTTGTTCATTTGTTTTTTCTTGTAATATTTGCATTTTGCATGAGATGACCTTTGACCTTTGCCTGGTCATGGTATGTTCAAAGAGGTTTGACAGAGATGGTTTAGAGCTATTCACTGAGTTATTCCAATGCCTCTGATGGAGATGTTGAGGCAGAGGGCCTTGTTGCCCGTGGTGTGTAGTGTATGGGAATAGTCCTGCAAAGTAGCACTTACATATGGAGAGGCTCCCTGTGGGGTTCTGAGGGTGCGATTGAGAGCAACATCCTTCAGGGTCTCCGCAAAAGTTGGCTTTGTTTCTCTGTGGAGGTGGACATGGTCATACAGGCGGTTTTGGTCAAGGGTGGGGTTATGAGCCAGAAAAACATTAGGCGTTAAGGCACTGTGTCTCTGGACACACTGACACTGATCTTCATGATGGTGTCTGGGTGTAAATCAGTTCGTCACAGCATTGTGGAAATTACTATTCAGGAGTTAAGAAAGTTGGTATAGGCCTTCCCTATCACTCTCCTGAGTGATGTGGCCCTCTCTCTTTATCGTTCTCTCTCTCTCTCTCTCTCTTCTATCTCTCTTTCGCACACTCACACAGCGGCAGACACAGAACATGTCCACGTTAAGGATTGTACTTCTACCCAAAGATTAATCACTCCACTGACAGAGGTACAACAGCCTTGAAATTGCTGTGAACAGGATTCTGATTGCAATGTAATGGCATGGAACAGCATACATACTGTATTAACTTGATTTCCGCAATTTCTGTATGGACCTCAACAAAAAACTGAAACAGTACTTAGAGAGCACGTAATCCCACCAGATGCTTGCGCTCGACATAAAACGGCAGTCGTCTTACCCTAACTGACTAACCATATTTCCCATACAGTCAAGTGAGGGTTATTGCAATAATCGGTTCTCAGTGTGCTAGCTTATGTTAGCATGGCTGGCTTTAGACATACAGGAGGATATCTTTACTTCATTAAGATCTTCC
>NC_137923.1:24414879-24417379 GCF_963457725.1 Sprattus sprattus | reverse complement strand
CACACACACACTTAATTGCTAAACAGCACAGAACAGATTAAAAAGTGTTCAAGAGAGTGGGTACAATACCATGGCAAATGTAAGGGAAACCAGCTCTCTCCTACTGTCAGTGTGGTTGGTTGTCAAACACATGGCAGACCAAAAATCCCTGACCCTGAAGACCAACTCCAATCGAAAATTGACGCTTTTTTGAAAACAGGTTTAGGGGGGGGGGGGGGGGGGGGGTTGACCTTTGTTGTGATTGGAACATTGTGTGGGCTTCATATGTCTAAAGCCATTGTTGAGGGAAATGAAAACATCTTGCAAAGTGAATCAAAACTATATTTATATATATTGAAGTGTGAATGAAGTAAACTCTCCCAAGTCATTATATGTGTGAAAGTAGGAAGGTGAGGAGTTTCAGACAATGGGATGCAAGGCTCAAGGGCTTACCTCACAGATGCATTTGCTGTTTCGTGCACAATGCTGTCCTGGGAAAATTGGTGGTTGGCCCTGGAGCCTGTGTATAAGATGTATCAAAGTGGCCTGTGTTAGTCCTTTGCTTGAAACACGTGTATAAAAAAACTAAACGAACAATATAAATCTCAGTCTGCGCCAGAGTAAAGCCTTCTTTAAAATCTAACAAAAGCTCACAGCTTCTACATAATTTGGGGGCCTTCTTTTTATTTTGCCGGTGCATTGTGTTGGTACAATGCTCTGAGCTCCGACTTGCTGTTCCAGGTCCCCCGGGATTGAGGAGGGCATTGTGAAACATTGATAAGATTATCTGCTACCATCTATAGCCGCCATACTGAGTGAATGGAGCTTTTGGAAAACGACAGGCCAACAATTAGCAGCCGTTCCCCACAGAGACAACGCCCGCACAGGGAGATGAAGGCTTTGCGGCTCACTGGACAATACGGCAAGCTTGGCTGGCTTTATGAGGAATAATTGTGCTTTCTTTTTTCAACTCAAGTTGATTCACAACACTGAAGAGAATGAGCAAATTACAGGCATGGGGTTTATTGCTGTCATATACACAGACACACACACACACACACACACACACACACACACACACACACACACACACACACACACACACACACACACACACACACACACACACACACACACACACACACACACACATACACACACACACATACACACACACACACATGCGCGTGCACAACTTTGAACCTGTTAATATCAGGCAGCTTACTTCTGGTGCTTGGGCTGCCATGTATTTAAACAGTTGCAGTTGCATATGGCACTTGCCTGGCTTGACTTGTGTCGCCTAAAAATGGCAGACTCTGATGCAGTAGATGTCTTAAAGCTCGATACTCCAAATGTTTCTTTCAACATCCCCCACACACACACACACACACACTCTTCAACCCCAACCCAACCTCACTCCCAGAGGAGCCAGATGACTCAGGCTCACGGTGGTGAGTCTGATGACTGGACTCACGACTGAAACAAATTACCCCCATATCTGGTTTCACGTTTTAATGTTTGTTTTGTTGCCTGAAAATTGTATTGTCCCTGTGTCTTTATGGCAGGACCCCACAGGGGAGCCGGGGAATGAACTTGGTAAATTGTAGTAAGAGAATGATTCGATTTCTCTTGGTGCTTGCAGCTAAAGAAGCTCTCATTCCCAATAGCCCTGCTCCCTCTCTTCTTCCCTCCCCACTCCCTCATCCTCTCTTTATTCATTTCTAACTTTAGAGAAGAAGAGAGAAAGAGAAAGGAAAAATAGGTTATTGTTTGTTTTATATAATGAACTGGCAAATTCTATGAGTTAAATGAAAATGCGAGTGTGAGTGGTTTTGTCTGGGAAACCCAGCAGGCAGTGGTTGTGCTGGTACGCGTTGTGAATGGTGAAGGCTGAGCTGTAGTTCTGGGAGAGAATGACCATGAATGTCCTCACCAGCACATTTGGTTTTCATCTGAATGCCCGTATCAAGAGAAGACAAAACATGTCTTGAAACTGAGATCAGAATGTCTCCATCGAGGTGAGAGATATTGCTTTTTTTCTCTTATCCTCTTTTCACTTTACTTCCGCCTCAAGGCTTTCTCTCTCTCTCTCTCTCTCTCTCTCTCTCTCTCTCTCTCTCTCTTTCTCTCTCTCTCTGTTTCTCACCCTCCAAATAAGGCCAGTTGGTGACGAGGAGAGAGAGGGAACAACAGACAAGATGGCCAACGGTAAGAGGGATAGAAGATGCAAGAATGATGCAGCAGAGGAAGAAAAAACACATCAGTCTCCCCACTCCCCAAAACCCCCACCTTGTTACCACTCAAGTAGCCATTAAGGGAGAACGCTTCATCTCTTTAATGAAGTGATCATGTTAAATGAGTTAGAAACTCACTGGCTTTTTAAAAGTAGTGGGAGAAATATGGCTGCATTTGCACAGAGAGCGGTTATATTCTCTGCACAGACGGGAGAAAGAGCCTGTTTGCATTGACGGATGCTCTGCTACAGCTGGCATCACTGGGAGGAGAGGTAGGGCTCATCTTT
>NC_137923.1:24184879-24409879 GCF_963457725.1 Sprattus sprattus | reverse complement strand
CCTCCCTCAACAAAAGCTTTCATTACATTTTGCTGAACATAATTTCATCAGAGCCCTTGGCCCTGCTCAGAGCCGCAGGGCAGAAAAGCAGGGGCGTAGGCCTGGGCTTGGCTCAGGAGGGGACAGAATAAAAATATCATAGAAATGGATGGTTTCATATTAAAACAGTCGCTTTCCTTGCTCTGATCCCCTTCACTGAAAGCACGGGGATAATCCAATTCATTGAATTAAAAGCTAAGGGAAGTTGGCCCCCCACCTCCCCTCCTCCTCCTGTTCCCTTCCCTTCCTCTGGAGTATGATAAGAGCTTTTGATTAATTCTCCGGACATTTTTGACAGGCAATTTGATAAACAGCCACTTATCTTTGGGGCAGCTGGAGAGAAACAAAAATGAATAAATCAGCCAACTTAGAGACAGGGAGGGAAAAAGAAGAGAGTAGAGAGAAAAGGAAGGAGAGAGAGAGAGCGGGGACAGAGGGAGAAGTAGTCTTAGAAGCAGGGGTTTGTCTGAGTGCTGCAGATGGATGGCCATGAACATGTCCATTTAATTAGGTGTGTAGCGCAGAAGTGGAGAAGGGACCAGTACCTCTCACCTTCCCTCCTCTCCGCACCATCTTCGGAGAGCTGCAGGAGTGGGAGAGAGAGAGGCAGACGGAAAGCAGAATGTGAAGACGGTGGCATTACAGAAAAAAATAACCGTCAAACTGACCACTAAAGCTACACACTGACGGGAGAGACAGCTTAGAGTCCTGTGAAATTTGTACTATTTGAAACCATCTTAATTCAGAGAGGAGCACTGGAACAGCAATCCGAACCAAAAATACATACAGTATATATTGGTGGAAACGCACAACCGAGTTGAAGATCAACATTTTCATTATGGGTGTAATCTGTTCTGGGCTGTGTTCACATCACTCAGCATGTCTCCCTCTCTCCTCCCTCCATTTGGTATGCTCCTCCTGCTGAGCAGAAAAATAAGCACCAACTCTGTATAGCTGACAGGGGCGGGGTGGCAGGGTGGGTTGGGGGAAGGATGGGTCAGAAAATCAAATCTGATTTCTCAAAAGGGTGCGAGAGGGTGAGAAGGCATTAGCGATTACGAGGAGCCCCCCTCGTTCGATCCAGCTGACGGACAGCGACGAGGGGTGGAGGCTCTAAATCGTCTCCCAGACAACCCTTCACCTTGCGCCGGACAGTAAATCCACCAATTAAATCACACAAATTGGAGGGGTGGGATGTGTGGGGGGCGGGGGGATTTGGGGTGCAGGCACGATTGGGGAGGGAGAGTTTAGGTTTGGAGGCTCTATAGTACGGGTGAAATATACGAAAGCTCCTGTTTTGACAGGACTGCCTCCGTTAACAGAAACCTGGACACCTCACCTCCTCATCCGTCAACAAGGAGCCCCAGCCCCAAGGCTAAAGGCACAATTTGTTTTCCAAGCCTGACAATTGCTCAGAGGAATGGAAGCATGGCTTCGAGGCAAGGCACTGAGAGAGAAACAGACGCCTCTTGTAATGGAGTGCAAATCACAGTTCCATCAAGCCCAATTTGTGTACTCATTACTTTTTAAATGTTTTGTCAGGTCCTGTTCTGTTTGTGCTGCTGTTGTTGTTCTTCTTTTTGTTGCTGCTGTCATTATTTTACCCCATTCTTCTACAGGTTAGTGGATTGCAGGGTGTGTTTTCATTGTGGGGAAACTTTTTGAATTCTCATTTCAATTTGGACTGACATGTTGCCATGGTAATTCGTGTAGGAGTTGCCCCCTTGAGGGCCACCTGCAGGGTTTTTCATAAGGTATCTGAGAAATAAAACTGAGAAAAAGAATCTCCAACATTTCAATCTGACAGAGATTGTTATCTGGCAGAAGTGAAAGCACAACAGATGACTTTTAATTATGCAATTAGCAAGACAATTGACTGACAACAATGCGCAATCAAGATGACAGAAAAGCTTGAAATGTCCACACCTTGAACTTAGCTAAGTGAGATTCCCACTGGTAAGAAAGATTTTTATAGAAAATGATGATGCCTCTGTGATTCAGGGTTAATTCATTTAGACCAGAATACTTCTTCACTGGAATGGCATGATTTTTTCATAACATTGACTCAAGGGACTTGATATTCAGCTAACTAGCGAGAGTTGATGTTTTGAGAGTCACACAGTTTCACAAACTTTTACCCATAAATGAGAAGCTTTTTCAGCTTTTTGCAAGATGCAACAAACACAGAAGTTGTCAGGGTTCTGGACTGCAATCCCCCTGTTGACCATGTGGGGTCCTCAGTTCTGGTTTGGACTGTCACATGTGTGTTTTATGTCTCATTGTTGTCACCTGTGTCTCGTTTGGTTGCCTTTATAAGCTGTCTGTTTTTTGTGTTCTGTGCTCAGTCTTTATTTGATGCCCTACGGTCGCACAGCGTGAGTTTTTGTTGTCTTGTGGAATCCTTGTCTTTGTTAAGCCTTTTTCCCTGGAGTTGCCCTTTTTTGAACCTTGTCCTAAATTCTGAGTTATACTGTTTTTGCTACCTTTTGTTGGACGCCTTAACTGCCCAGACTGAATTTTGTATCTGGATGTTTTTGTTCTTTTTTGCCTGGTCTGTTCATCTCTGCCTGGTGTTAAGTAAATATTCTTTCTGAAACCAAGAGTCAACTCTCTGTTCCTTCTCTGCATCTGAGTCCAACACTCACTTAGTGCGCTGGTAGGCTCCCCGCCTGCCACACGGGACATCACAGGTTCGATCCCCAGTTGAGCCTGACCGCAAGACTGAGCCATGGATCGGGACTCAGCAGAGACGACAGCTCCCCGGTCACCGACCTCAGCTGACCAACTCTACGCAGCGGTGATCAGCCACGATGCCACTGTTTCTCGACATGAGGCTCTCTTGACTTCCCACGAGAATGCATTGGCCCGCCAAGACCAACTCCTCCAGGGCCTTCAGCAGACCCTCGCTGATGTGCTGGCTCGCCTGCAACAGCCACAGCTACAGTCATCCTCCTCTACATTCCCAGCACGAGCACCACGTCCGTCTCCAGACCGCGTGCCAGAACCACGCCTGCCTGCACCTGAGCGGTATGACGGTAACCCCGGGGACTGCCGCCCGTTCCTGGTCCAGTGCACACTCAACTTCGAGCTCCAAGCCTCCTCCTTCCCGACTGATCGCTCACGCATAGCCTACGTCATTACTCTCATGACTGGAAAGGCCCGGGCATGGGCTACGGCCGTCTGGGAGCTACAGGGCCCTTCCTGTAATGACTTCAAGACTTTCTCTGAGGAGATGCGTCGGGTGTTTGACCATCCAGTGGGCGGCAGAGATGCGGCCAATCGACTACTCCAGCTCCGCCAAGATGGCTCTAATGTTGCAGAATACGCTGTGCACTTCCGCACCTTGGCTGCAGAGTGTCGGTGGAACCCAGAGGCCCTGATGGCGGCATTCCGGGGTGGTCTCTCAAGTTACATCAAGGATGAGTTGGCAGCTAAGGAGCCTTCCGTGGACCTTGAGTCCCTGATAGCCCAGACTGTCCGTCTTGACAATCGCTTGCGAGAGAGACGTCGAGAACGGCAACAAGTCTCAGTTCGCTCCAGCTCCAAGATTCTCGCTCCAGCCTTCGCACCGGGTCAGTGGTCGCAAGAGCCTCAGGGTCCTGGTCCTGAGGAACCCATGCAGCTGGGCGGAGCTCGCCTTTCCCAGGCTGAACGAAACCGCAGGATGAGGGAGAAGTGTTGCCTCTACTGCGGTAAACCGAACCACTACCTTCCCTCCTGTCCCGAGCTTGCGGGAAAAGCCCAGCCCCGTCCAGGAGAGGGAGGACTGTGACCGGGGCTACCCTTACTCCCTCCGCCTCTACATCGTGCCTGCGGATTCCGGTCACCATTTCCTGGGGGCACCGGCAACATCCTCTGCAAGCTCTCGTAGACTCTGGTGCGGCAGGGAGCTTCATTGACCGCACCCTTGCCAGCCGACTTCACCTGCCCATCACCCGCCTGGATCATCCACTCACCGTGACCGCCCTAGATGGAAGACCCTTGGGGAGAGGTACGGTGACTCATATTACTGCTCCTGTCATTTTGGCCATTGCTAGTCATCACGAGAAGTTACAATTCAATCTCATTCACTCTCCTGAGTTTCCTGTTGTTCTTGGGTTCCCCTGGTTGTCTCACCATAACCCCCACATTAATTGGTCCTCGGGAACTGTGGTTGAGTGGGGTCCAAATTGTAAATCCTCCTGTCTCCTCACTCGGGCTACGCCCCCAGTTTCCAAGCCTCCTAGTTCTCTCGAGTTGTCCCGAGTCCCTCCAGAGTATCACGACCTGAAGGAAGTATTTAACAAGAGGAGGGCTACCTCCCTTCCCCCTCATAGACCCTTTGACTGTGCAATTGACCTCCATCCAGGTGCTATTCCTCAACGGGGAAGAATCTTCTCCTTGTCCCCTTCTGAGACTCGGGCTATGGAGGAGTATATCAAGGACTCCCTGACAGCTGGAATCATTCGTCCTTCGTCCTCTCCTGCTGGTGCCGGGTTCTTCTTTGTTGGAAAGAAGGATGGTGGTCTCAGGCCTTGTATTGATTACCGGGGCCTGAACAAGCTGACGGTGAGGAACCGCTACCCCTTACCCTTAATGTCTTCTGCTTTTGAACTCCTTCAAGGGGCGACCATCTTCACCAAGCTGGACCTTCGTAACGCCTACCACCTGGTTAGGATCAGGGAGGGAGACGAGTGGAAGACGGCCTTCAACACTCCTACAGGTCATTATGAGTACCTCGTCATGCCCTTTGGCTTAACAAATGCCCCAGCTGTCTTTCAGGCACTCATTAATGAGGTTCTGAGGGAGATGTTAAATCGCTTTGTTTTTGTCTACCTGGATGACATCTTGATTTTTTTCCAAGTCCCTCCACGATCATGTCCATCACGTCAGAGCTGTTCTCCAGCGTCTCCTTCAAAATCACCTCTTCGTTAAGCCTGAGAAGTGCGAATTCCACGTCTCTGAAGTGTCCTTTTTGGGGTTCATCCTTTCCAAGGGGAATCTACTCACGGATCCAAAGAAGACCCAAGCTGTCCGAGATTGGCCCCAACCCTCCTCAGTCAAGGAGGTGCAACGTTTCATTGGGTTTGCGAACTTCTATAGGAAATTCATTCGGAACTTCAGTGCTGTTGCCGCCCCCCTGACTCACCTCACCAAGAAGAAGTCTGGTCCCTTTGTCTGGTCTCCTGAGGCAGAGCGGGCCTTCCGGGATCTAAAGGTGAGATTTTCCTCCCCCCCTATCCTCACCCTACCTGACCCCTCTCTCCCTTTTATGGTCGAGGTTGATGCCTCAGATGTTGCAGTAGGTGCTGTGCTCTCCCAGCGCTCGGCGGATGCCAAGTTGCATCCTTGCGCCTTCTTCTCCACTCGTCTCTCGGCTGCTGAGAGGAATTACGATGTGGGGGATCGAGAGCTCTTGGCGATCAAGATGGCCTTGGAGGAGTGGCGCCATTGGCTTGAGGGGGCCCAGCATCCTTTCGTTGTTTGGACTGACCATAAAAACCTCGAGTACGTACAGAAGGCCAAGCGCCTCAACCCCAGGCAGGCAAGGTGGGCTCTTTTTTTTAATAGGTTTGATTTTATTTTGTCCTGCTTCAAAGAACCAGAAACCTGACGCCCTGTCTAGACTGTTTCAGAGTTCCGGAGAGGGAGTTCCGGAGTCCATCCTACCGAGCTCTAAGATCGTGGCTCCTGTCCGGTGGGGAGTTGAGACAGTGGTGCAACAGGCCCAGAAGAGGGAGCCAGACCCCGGGAACGGGCCCCCCAACCGTGTCTATGTCCCCTCTATGGTGAGATCCCAGGTTCTGCAGTGGGGGCATTCTTCCTGGCTGACCAGTCATCCAGGATCGGGAAGGACTCGAGTTTCTGAAGAGGCGATTCTGGTGGCCGGGCATGAACACAGATGTGAGGTCCTTCGTTGCTGCCTGCTCTGTCTGTGCCAGGAGCAAGAGTTCTCGCACCCCACCCTTTGGTCTCCTTCACCCCCTACCCATCCCTAAGCGACCCTGGTCCCATGTCTCAATGGACTTTGTTACTGGCCTTCCTCCCTCCCAGGGTAATACTGTGATCCTTGTTGTTGTCGACCGCTTCTCTAAGGCTTGTCGGTTCATTCCCCTGCCCAAACTCCCTTCTGCAAGTGAGACTGCTGAGATCGTTTGCCACCATGTTTTCAGATTTTTTGGTCTTCCCCTCGACATAGTGTCAGATCGTGGGCCCCAATTTGCTGCTCGTTTTTGGAAGGCTTTTTGTAAGCTGATTGGGGCTACGGTCAGCCTCTCCTCGGGGTTCCATCCGGAGTCGAATGGACAGACTGAGAGGCTCAATCAAGACCTGGAGACCACCCTCCGATGTTTGGCGTCTTCTAACCCCTCATCTTGGAGCAGGTATGTCATCTGGGCGGAATACGCACATAACACTCTGTGTTCCTCTGCAACAGGTCTCAGCCCATTCGAGTGCCAGTTTGGCTTCCAGCCCCCACTGTTTCCTGATCAGGAGGCAGAGGTTGGCGTCCCCTCGGCCCAGCACTTTGTGCGACGGTGCAGTCGTGTCTGGCGCAAGGCCCGGTCCTCCCTGCAAAGGTCAGCGCGGCAGTATCAACACCATGCCAACCGCCGCCGCAGACCAGCTCCTCCGCTACGTCCTGGGCAGAGGGTCTATCTTCCTCTACGGGTGGAGTCCCGCAAGCTGGCTCCACGGTTTGTGGGTCCTTTCAAGGTTGAAAGGAAGGTCAACCCTGTCTGCTACCGTCTCCAACTCCCTCCGTCCATGCGGATCAACCCAACCTTCCACATCTCCCGCCTACGGCCTGTCGCCACAAGCCCGCCAGTTCCACCCGCTAAGCCCCCCCCCACCCCCTAGAATCATCGGTGGTGGACCGGCTTATTCAATCCACCGTCTGATGGATTCTCGCCGGGTGGGGAGGGGCCTTCAGTATCTGGTGGATTGGGAGGGGTATGGCCCAGAGGAGCGGTCCTGGGTCCCAGCGCGGCATGTCCTTGACCCGGGCCTCATCAGAGACTTTCACCGGGGCCATCCTGATCGCCCCCAGAGGAACGTCAGGGGACGTTCATAGGGGGGGGGGTCCTGTCAGGGTTCTGGACTGCAATCCCCCTGTTGACCATGTGGGGTCCTCAGTTCTGGTTTGGACTGTCACATGTGTGTTTTATGTCTCATTGTTGTCACCTGTGTCTCGTTTGGTTGCCTTTATAAGCTGTCTGTTTTTTGTGTTCTGTGCGCAGTCTTTATTTGATGCCCTACGGTCGCACAGCGTGAGTTTTTGTTGTCTTGTGGAATCCTTGTCTTTGTTAAGCCTTTTTTCCTGGAGTTGCCCTTTTTTGAACCTTGTCCTAAATTCTGAGTTATACTGTTTTTGCTACCTTTTGTTGGACGCCTTAACTGCCCAGACTGAATTTTGTATCTGGATGTTTTTGTTCTTTTTTGCCTGGTCTGTTGATCATCTCTGCCTGGTGTTAAGTAAATATTCTTTCTGAAACCAAGAGTCAACTCTCTGTTCCTTCTCTGCATCTGAGTCCAACACTCACTTAGTGCGCTGGTAGGCTCCCCGCCTGCCACACGGGACATCACAGGTTCGATCCCCAGTTGAGCCTGACAGAAGTGAAATACAAGTTCAAGAACGTTCAGAAATATGATCTACAAAATCATAGTCACATAAAGAATCAGCTAGCAGTTGCATGCAATAATATATCCAGATCTGATTTTTTTTTAACAAATGCAATCAAATTCCCTTAACAGAGAAGGAATAATAGTGGAACACTCAATCATGCCATCAGCATTTCATCAGTTGGTCTGGAGGTGTTATTTATTGACTACAAAATGCTTCCAGATTCCACCTTAGGTTCTGTTATCTACAACTATAATACATTTACATTTTGACTAGTCATTGGTGAATTTGATATCTCAAATGTGTATCTGGTTGTGCTAAAAAGTAAACCTTTCAAAAGTGAAGATGAACACATGTCAAACATCTTGAATCACCTGCATACCCTGGTAAACCTGAAACATTTGTATCTGCTATTTGGCTTCCCTGATGCATCTGTACAATGATACATTAATGTGATTGTTTTATTTGATTCCTGTTAGGATCCCCATTCACCACTCGTTTTCCATCATTAAAACAAGAACGTCTTCAATTCCATTAAAGTCTAGAGTCCCATAGAGAAATCTTGGATAAATAAATGTGATCGTTAACATATTGTCTCCAAGAAAAGGCTGCAATACGTAGCCCTCAAGCCATCCACCCTCAAGCATAACTGCTTAGAAAAAAGGCATTTTGGGACTCTCAGATCACAGCGTATGAAAACATAGCAAAAGAAACAGGAGCCTTTTCCCTCCTCTCCTGCCTTCTGCTATAAAAGGGGAGGAAAATCAAAGTGGTTAGCACACCAGTAGCCAAACGGTGATAATACACACCACACGCTGTGCGGCCCCAGTGATACCAAATAAAAGAGCAGACAGAGAGCAAGGGAGGCAGAGATGAGGAAACATGCGGAGAGCAGCAACAGCAAAACAAAACCTGATTGGAGTTTGTGGGATTGTTGATAGAAGGATGCAGTCAGAAAGGGCTTTTCATATGCTCCACTGCTCCTAACAGATGTCAAGCAGACCAAGACAACCATTCTGATGAGTATTGGGCTCCAGCATCTTAATTTGACATTACGCTCCAGAGGAGGTGGCATGTGAGCTGGTCTTTTTTTTCTGAGCCTTTGAGAACAGTGCTTATTTCTCCAAGTACGGCACCACAGGCCTGTTTGAATAGATAATGTGTGAGACTCCTTTACCCCAATCAAATCTAGTGGTAGAATGTTAGCCTATGTAAACATGCATGACATGTGAAGATTGTTCAATGGCACGTGCACATCAGTTAATCAACTTGATTAGTCCAAAGAGATATTCACTACACTTCATCATGGTCTTTCCCCTCGTCAACCCACCATCCCCTTGGGGCCATGCATCAAAAAGCAACCATAGCGAGAAGAGTGTTGTGCGGTAAGTCTCGAAAACTCAGGGGCCTTTTTGGGGCGTCCTTGTGGCTCTTTATCAAGAATGGCTGCCCTCCAGTGCAGCCTCCTGAGCACCCCTTAGGATATACAAATGCTACCAGATTGATTTAAGGACAGTTAAAAACCACTTCACACTGCTGCACTACACGTAAGACTGATTTGAGGTCAGGTTGGAGTGTGCTTTAAAATGACATGCTGTGGGTGGTTTGGGGGGGAACATCAAACTGATTTTAGGCCACTGTAGAGTGGTTTCCAAGAGCACAGGAAAAGCAATCAGGCCGTGAGCCAGTGAAGCCTGTTGGGTTGAGAGGAACAGCTGAGCCTTGTAAACACCTGTGGCTTCGGCAGTTTGTCTCTCTTAGTATTGATGAGCATTTGGATTTGGCAGGGGAGCTCTGACAGTGAATTACTCTCCAAGAAGAAAACTCAGGACAGTGGCTGTAATTTTTATTCAGTGACTGAGCCATTGTAAAAAAAAAAAAAGGCCCATAGCCATCGATATCACCTTGTAATAATATTTACAAATCCAAAGATCCCCTGCAGAAATCACCGGCTTTTATTGGACATTTATCAGGACCAAATAAGGTTATTTTTCTGTGACTTATTAATGTAACAATTTAACACACTGTATGTTTATGAATACAAATTAGATACAGTATAATAAAATACTATATACAAAAAACTGTTACAATTCCAATAATTGAACTGAGAGCAACTCAATTGGACAACCACAATTATAGCTATTAATTAATATCTATGAATAACCGCTGCTATTAACTTTTCCTCAGTAAATGACTGAATTAGTTATTATTTGTTGACTTTGACGTTGACTCACTGCTTTCAATTTCCCTTGCAATTCTGCTGGGTTGCATTCTGTGGCTATATATTCTGTGGCTATATATTCACACATGTCATGCAAGGACATAAAGGAACAATACCACGATCATGCAAAAAAAACTTTGTTTGAAAGAGCACTGAAAGTTCACTGCCAGACAGAATGCTCGAGCCTCTGAAGACTGCAAGGCGCTGTAGGATTTTCAACCCCACACCTCAGCACTGGATGTTCCTGAGCTCCAGAGAGTGCTTGTAAAGCCGCTCAGCTCCAAACACTGTCTGTAGCCTGGATAATATGACCACAGAGGAGTCGCTCTCCATATCCCTCTCGTTCACACTAACCCACAGTTATGAAGGCAGCTGAAGTTATTTCTCATCACCAATCGAGTGCAATTTTCCTTAACATCCGCTTTACATAAACAAAAGCAAAATGAACATCCCAAAAAAAATGAAGCAATAAAATATTAGATATTTAAAAAAAAAAAAAAAAATCAAATTTTGCTGCAGTGTTCTAGAATTCTATTGGGGTATAGAGGGTTAAGTAGTAATTCAAGTCTAAAATGGAGGTATGTTTGTCTCCATTTTCCGGTAGATCGGCCACGCTTAAGGGCCACACTGCTATTGGTCAATCTGCAATTGCGACTTCCGGGATAAAAAAATAGCCGCATTTTCAGCACTTGCATGTCAAGAAACACAATTAGTAGGTTTCACTCGATAAAATGGTACACAGTTAGCAGGTAGGTTTCAGTCAATAAAATAATAAGTAAGTTTCAGTCGTTCACATTTACATTTATTCATTTAGGAGACGCATAAGCAGGGAGACGAAGTGACACACAACTAGTAACAAAGTTTCAGTCGTTTTCGCAGACGCTTCAGCAGGGAGACGAACCTACAATCTTCTCATTACTAAACTGCTTCTCTACCTCCTGCACCACTGTCAGTTGATATTTGTGCGATTATTTATTAGGCAATATTTGTGCAGCCCATAAAATTAATTATTATTTATTATTATTAGTTAAGGCACCGTACAGTTGATATTGGCATGGCCCTTACATCTACGAACCAGTTAAGGCACTGTACATGTATTATTGGCATGGCCCTTACATCTACCGACCAGTTTAGGCACTGTACAGGTAATATTGGCATGGCCCTTACATCTACGGACCAGTTAAGGCACTGTACAGGTAATATTGGCATGGCCCTTACATGTACGGATCAGTTAAGGCACTGTACAGGTAATATTGGCATGGCCCTTACATCTACCGACCAGTTAAGGCACTGTACAGGTAATATTGGCATGGCCCTTACATCTACCGACCAGTTTAGGCACTGTACAGGTAATATTGGCATGGCCCTTACATGTACGGACCAGTTAAGGCACTGTACAGGTAATATTGGCATGGCCCTTACATCTACGGACCAGTTAAGGCACTGTACAGATAATATTTGTGTGGCCCTTTTATCTGCGGACCAGTTAAGGCACCGTACAGGTAATATTGGCATGGCCCTTTCATCTACGGACCAGTTAAAGCACCATACAGGTAATATTGGCATGGCCCTTACATCTACGGACCAGTTAAGGCACTGTACAGATAATATTTGTGTGGCCCTTTTATCTGCGGACCAGTTAAGGCACCGTACAGGTAATATTGGCATGGCCCTTTCATCTACGGACCAGTTAAAGCACCATACAGGTAATATTGGCATGGCCCTTTAATCTACGGAGCAGGTAAGGCACTGTACAGGTAATATTTGTGTGGCCCTTTCATCTATGGACCAGGTAAGCTAAATATGCCGTACTCTGCCCAACTTTCCAACCTGTCCAGCAGTATTCTATGATCTACATTCTCAAATGCAGCTCTGAGATCTAGTAAAACCAGAACTGAAGTTTTACCTGTCGAAATGACCACTTGAGTCAAACAATGTTTTTTGATGGGCAACAATTTCCTTAAAAATTTTAGCAAAGAGAGGAAGATTTGAAACAGGTCTATAGTTGCCATCCAGACACAGCCATACACAGCTCATATCTCTGGGGGGTGTAAGCTTGTCAACCATGTTCCTGTTCCTGTTAATTATTTTAGGGAAATGTAGTCATTGTGGGTTTTCACATGTATATTGGTGAGCTGAAAATGCCGTGCAAATGCTATGCTGAAGACAAGGAGGAAGCAGAGAACCCATGACCAACGCACATTAAGTATCCCTTGAAGGGAATCTTAAGTTCCACCACCTAGCCCTTGCATTAAGGTTACGGTGTGTGCGTCATGGCGACAAGTAACTAATAAGTGTTTGTGCTTGACAGTTGATCTTGTGATCACCGGCCCGGGAGACAACGCAACCAGGAATAGGCAGTGGACTACGCGATCGTCTGGGAGCAGTGCCTGCTCAACATAAGGACCAGTGCGGAGGAGGGTCCACTCCAGCATTGGTTTATTGGATTGCTGCAACCCGATGTGACGTCCTCTGCGTGGTGACTGCTTTGTGGGATTATTTATTTGTAGTTACGCAGTGTAACCTGAGTGGTGTGGTTTTAGACACTGGTGTGCAAACTATTTTTACTGTCAATTAAATGAGTGTATTACTGTGTGTGTGATGAAGTTGGTGTGGGCTTTTGTATGCCTTATATTTATTCACCCAAGTGTACTATTTATTACATGAGAGTTATACATTTTTGAAGTAACTTATTTACCTGCTGTCTGGGTCTGTCTCCTCCACATCAGACTTAAAGCAGTGGGTCCTGTGATTGCCTGTTTATGAGCTTGGAAGTATTAATAATAAAAAGTTGACTGTTGCCAAGCTTCCTGTGTTTTGTGAGCCTGAGGGAGTACGCCAACCTGTAACCTTTTGGGCCGTGACATAGCTGTTTGCCTCTGCATAACTCTGCAAACAAAATATTTGTTTATTGAGATCATAGTGGATTTGAAGCTTAGTTCCAAGACATTCCACATTTTCAAGTTCAAATGAATCAGTCTCTGCACTGAAGGTTGGTTACAAAGCTATGGCCTCCACAAACTGAGCCCTGAGCACTTAACAGAAAAAGCCTTTAGAAATAACCAGATCCAAAGTGTGGCCTTGAGTGTCCATAGACACTTTCACATGTTGGAAAGACTAAAAGTGCAGTAAATGATTTGACTTTATAGTCCGTGCTATTATCTACGTGGATGCAGAAACCCCCTGATATGATACAAGAGTTTAAAACTGATGGAGATTATTACATTAGTTCAGCAAAGTCATTGATAGAATTTACAGAGAATCTTGGAGCTCTGTATATGGTTCAAAAAGAAAAAAAGGACCACCCTTCAATATAAAATTGAGAATTTCAAGAGAAATAAAATTACCAAATTGAATCTCTTTACACTGGAATGCATTTTTAAATAAAGCAGCCACTCCTCCTGCTTTCTTGCCAGTTTGGCACATGTTCATTAAACTGAACTTAACTGGTGCGGTCTTGTTAAGAACAGTAGCACAGCTGCCTTCTGCTAACCTGGTCTCAGTAAGAAACAGAAAAGTATAGATACTTAAGCTTGGTTGTCTTTCTCTCTCAATGAAGCTGCGTGTGCTTCAACTAATACAGCCTGCAGGGCACACTCTGTGTTCTGACTGTAGAATTACTGCAGGACAACCAGAACTTGTAGACAGCATACTGAGCTTTTTATCTGCGTCATCCGGTTTGTGCTGCTAACCTTGCCAGGAAAAACCTTATTTGGCAATCTTTGTAAATCTTTTATATACACATATCATTCATATCTACTTGAATCTGAGTGTCAGCTGGAATTCCAACTTTCTGGCTCCAGTTTGTATATAGGAAATAAGTAAATTGCAAAGGTCAAATAAATATGATAGGTAAAATGCTAATGTAGGGATATTTTGGGCTTCTTGTAGTCCTTGTCAAACAAATGTTTCATCAGAACATTTTTCACGTAGAACAGCCAACAAATTCTGCCTTGGGTTGTGAAGAATCTCTTATCCTAAAACTTTATTCTGGACCACAGTCTCATGGTATCCGTGAAGGTTTCGTGATTTTGTTGAATTTCACCACATTCAACTGACAAAGAGAACTAGAGAACTGATTGGTTTAAAACACATGGCCACACAGGGTGTAATTATGGCCTGATTGGAAAAGCAAGCCGGAGAATAGGGATTTTGCACATCCCCATTCTATCCCATCACTCATTCTGCCAACATACCTTTTTATAAAAAATAAAATGTGCAACCCAGCCCAGAGCTATCCATTTACCCCACTGCTGATCACCATCTCCATCTCACCTGAACCCTTTAAAGCCTGTCACTCAAACATCAAACCTGGCCCACCATGGGTCCTGGGGCCATGCACCATGTTCCCCTCACTGAGGGGGTGAGCCTACATGGGGGCTGGGTTGGGGGGTTTGGGGGGGGTTTAACTGCATGTGACAGCCGACTGATTGGTGCTCTCGAGGCGCGAGTAAACCGGCTGCGTCTTCACCCGGGCTGCTGCCAGCTCTTATAAATGTATCGTGAGAATCCCATCCATTCACAGAGAACGGAGCAACGCTGGGCTGTCAAGGCCATCTCCCTCAGAGAGAACAAAAGAGTGTGAGTGTGTGTGGGATGGAGATAGGGGGTGGGGGGATGCCGATGAAGATGATGCTTTCTCACATTCTATGTCAAGCAGGTCAGCCATCAGAGTCAAGTCCAGTCACACTCTCAGAGGTCCATTATCGCTCCCTGTAGGACCTGGAAGTACAAACCCATCCATTATGGGTAAGCAATCGCCAAGGTCACTGGCCCAGAGAGCGACAGCACTGCACCTGTATTGTGGGTGGCTGGAGGCATACTTCTTTCAGAAGAAAGGTTAGATTGCAGCCTCAGAGTAGGGTTCTGTGATGACTGTTTATGAATCATGACCCGCCGTCCTGCACAGCTGGTGGCGGCTAAAATGTGACAAGAGAAAAGCATTACCTTGCACGACACAACAAGTTAGGCCACGCTATCTTAGAGTCAGCAATAGGGAATTAGAGGAGCTTCTGGGTGCAAGTTTGCACATCCAATCACAACCCCCCCCCCCCCCCCCTCAATCCCAGCTGAGTATATGGCTTCTTAACACATTTGTGTCCTCATTTAGTTGGGTGCTTGGGTTGACCAGATTACCGACATTCACATACGCACGCTCACACATACGCATACACACACATACACATACACATACACATACACATACACAACCACACACACACACACACACACACACACACACACTCACACACAAGCATACACACATACACACACACACTCACACACAAACATTCTCACTCACAAACACTCCTGAGGGCGATTTTCAAGCTGCATGCTGAGCACTTCTTTATCAGCATAATCCCCCTCCTTTGCGCCATTAATACCGAACCTCTCTTCCACAGCCAGCCAGCCCTGCTTGCCTGGCTCCCCTCCAGCAGCCGTGATTACTCCTGCGCTGGGGCCCCAGCGGTCCCAGCCCTCCCAGCCCAGTGGCAGGGAGCAGCCTGCAGCCAGCCACACCTGCTCCACCAGGGCTGGGGAGGGAGGGAGGAAGGGAGGCAGGGAGGGAGGGGGTCCGGCGATGAGCCAGCAGGGAGTAATGAAGGTGGCTTGGAGGGTGGAGGAGGACACGAGTGGGAGAAGATGATGGCAAGAACAGCCTGTTTCAGCCTAAACATATTGAGAAGAATGTGAAGGAGAGAGAGAGAAAGTGTGTGTGGGGGGATGAGGAGATTACTCAAAATACTGTCTTATAGAGTAAGTCATGTTAAACACATATTGTATTTTCTAACCTGATATTCTTTGGTTATGCAATTGGTGTGCTTTCAAAGCATCACATATAATTAATTGTGAAATATATTTCCACATTCTCTTACCGTACTTTTCATAACTACATAGCTGGACAGAATCCGTCCAAAGGGATGTTTGGAATGCATTATGGTTATGCATCATTGATGTTGTTAGGTGTTTCACATTCCTGCCTCTGTTTATTGTGGCCTTGCAAAATTTGCAACTAACTTTAGTCCCCTTGGTGGGGCTGGTTGTAAAGTGCTCCCATGTGATAATGACAGGTGATACTGTATGTTGAGGGGGTTGAGTTTGTATAGGGGTTTGACAGAAATCTGCAAATGACAATGACGGATCTTCAGTAAAACACTGACTTTGTCGGGCGACTACAGAAGATCGCTTTTCAAGAATTTGTAGTAAAGGAGACGACAAAGTCATATGTTGCAAGCACTATAGGCATTTTTATCTTGTGAGAGGTCTTTATGATGATATGTATCGATTTTAAGATATAGTAGCTGATGTATGTCATGGAACTGACCTTTTCCAGAATAATAACTTTGGGTATTCAAAAAATATCTGTTTTAATCGCATTATCTGTGCTTCCACGAATTACGTATTCGGAGTTACATGTATCTCTAATGTGTGCACACAAATTGAGGGGGGGGGAGGCAGTTGTGTTTAAGATTCTCCCACTTTTCACTTTTCTGAAGCAGGTAACAAAATGGACCTGTGTTTGGATGTCTCTTTGTTCGGCCGGTCTGTCTTTCTGTCTGTACCTGGCATTTGGCTTCTTTTTTTCTCCATAGAGAAAGGCTAAGTGGACATGCCTCAACCAAGTGATGAAGTGGATTTTGAGTGAAGGTCAAATGCAACTTTATTTTGTGAACTCCAAAAACAAGTGAGGAATCACTCATTGTGACTGTGTAGGCGTGATCAGATACTTTGTCATCCCTTAATATTCTACGTTGTTCTTAAAATGCACAATACAATAATAGTGTACTAATTTGTAGAAATGGTTCCATCCCAAACAGTCTTTCAGGGTAATCCTTTAGTCCTAATTGTTGTTTTCATGATGCATGCAATGAATAACCCCAAACTAAAGACAAATGAGTAGATAGATAAAGGCACAGACAGATTGACAGATGAATAAAGGAGCTTTGAAATGAGAACTGCACGTAGTTATCAGACACAGAGAAACCATGTCACAATCATATATATGAGTCTAAAGGAGTATTAAGCATGAAGCAAGAAACCACTCCCCATTGATTCTGTTATGCATTGTATGGCACTGATACATGCATTTTTTTCACAAATAACATTGTATTTCCCAGTGTAGCATGATTATGAGTATATACTGATTTTATGCCCATTTTCATGAGGGAAACTGTTATGTTTTTTAAGTTGCCCTTTCAAATGGAGGGTGGCCTGACTTATGGCTGTGGCAAGGTATTCAGTTGTTCCACTGAAGTCTAAATATACATGGACTTATCTTCTTCCTGGAGGCAAAACTGACTGGGATCAAAGCCTGCGCTTCAGGAGGGTGCCTCTGCTCCAGCTCTGGCTTTGGGATCTTATTTCCCATCATGCAAGGCGATTGCGATCTGATGTTATTCCATTATCCTTATCTGATGCAGGGAGCATCTGCACATGCTGTACCCCCACCCCCCACCCACTCCTCCCCTGCCCCCTTCTGAAGTCAACACATTCCATTTAGAATCTAACAGGGCCCTGGCTACCACTGTGCACTGGCCAGCCAGCCATCTCTCCTGCTGCGTTTGCCACAATGATGCGACAGATTATGGGGAGGAAAGCTGCTCCTATCTATTTCTACAAGAGTCTGAACAAATGCTGCTCAGCTGGATGGAGCCGCATTTCCTGTTTATGCTCTCTTAGTGCAGACGTGCCCTCTGCTCTCTTCTGTTACGCTGTCATCTTGGCCATTGATGGAGGTTTCTCCCATCTTGTTCATCCCAGAAAGCGATCACAGGTTGGTACGAATCCATTACGGGAGAAAGCATTTCATGTACCAGGAAAAAGCTCTAATGATTCCTGGCAAACCTATGAAAGTGCACCTCCACCGCTGTGAGCTAAAGCAGGCTCTTGCAATGGCTTGCTTTCTCCATCTCTCTCATGCTCTTCAACATAAGAATAGACCCAGACAAAGGAACATTTCTTTTTCATCACAGGAAATTACAAAGAAATCAACCCTCCCTCCGCCATCTCTCTCTCTCTCGCTCTTTCTCTCTCTCTTTCCCTCTTTCTATGTACTGCCTAAGAGCCCATTTTATTTAGTGAGTTTGTGTTTTTTTATTATTATTTCACTCTGCATTTCGTTCAATCGTTGTTTGTTGTGTTCTTCTTTGTCTTACAATAGGTATTCCTGCTGGAACCTCTTCCTGCTGGTTTCAGCTGTATACCATGTTTTCCCATGTCCTACTCCATGTGTGATGGATTGAAGCTCCTGGCATTCTAGTGCCTGAAAATGTGCAATCTTCTGACTTTCCACATATACTAAACAAAGGGGAAAGTGTTCTAACTTGTTTGTGGACCTTATAGTAAAGTACGGTCACTTTAGTTTGTGTCAAACTGAACCAATCCTGGGGTCCATGTGGTCCGTATGGCACCAGCCGAGGTTAGCTTTCCTAGCTTGTTTCATTCATCCAGCCACTTATTTACCTCAAAGTAAAGAGTCTTTGCTGTTTTTGATATGACTATAAATATATATTCCCCCTGGCTATCTGGCCACACATATATTCTCCCTGGCTATCTGGCCACATATATAATCTCCCTGGCTATCTGGCCACATATACTGTATACTGTCCCTGGCTATATGGCAACATATATATTCTCCCTGGCTATATGGCCACATATATAATCTCCCTGGCTATTTGGCCACATATATTCTCCCTGACTATCTGCCCACATATATATTCTCCCTGGCTATATGGCCACATATATAATCTCCCTGGCTATTTGGCCACATATATTCTCCCTGACTATCTGCCCACATATATATTCTCCCTGGCTATCTGGCTAAGCACACGCCGCAGCATACAGGAGGAGGTGCCAGCAAGTCGTGACTCACCTCCACAACACCACACATACACAAAGAATCACCCCCATTTCCATAACCCTTTTTAATTTTGGTTGGAGATTACATCTTGCTCTTTCTCTCTCTCTCTCTCTCTCTCTCTCTCTCTCTCTCTCTCTCTCTCTCTCTCTCTCTTCCTCTTCCTCTCTCTCCTGTAACCTTTGTTCCTCCCTCTTGTTTGAGGAGCGACTGAGCATGGATTGGCACACAACACAGACCACCCATCCTTTGAGGAGCAGAACACCCCACAAAGACTATCTGTCACCCTCACCCACCCCGAACCACACACACACACACACACACACACACACACACGCACCCACACACACACACACACACACACACACACACAAACACACACACACACACACACACACACACACACACACACACACACACACACACACACACACACACTCGCTCACACACATACACACTTTTGATCGCTAAGCGAGATTCAGAGAGGCAGTGGGCTGCAGCCGTGAGGCGAGGTGTGGGATTGAATCCTAATCTGGAATGATGGATGATGGCTGGCAGAGAAGCCAGGGCTCTAGCAGGACTGGAGAGGGGGGGGGGTGCAGAGAGAAGGAGAGGGGGCAGTGGAGAGCAAGCTTGGGAAGGCGCTGGTTAGCAGGCGATATGAAGAGAGACGGGGTAGGGGGGAAGCGGACAGGGGGAGGGGGAGGGCCTGTGGTCGAGGCGCAGGGGAATCAATTGGCCTGTCGGCAAGCGAAGTGGGGCTCTCCTGTTCTCCTGTGCTTGGCTCCGATCGGCGCTTAGCGAAGCGGACAGGCAGCGGCATCGCCTGCCTCTCCCCACCTCCTGTTAGGATGGGGGTGGGGGGTGTAAATGGGGAAAAGACAGAGAGAGAGGGAGAGAGGGAATGATGCTGTGGGAGAGGGTTGGCGAGGCAGAGCTCTGATGAAGGGGTGGGGGTGGAGTTGTGGCTGACTGGTAAATCAGATCAGCACGCGCTGTCTCTCCCCCTTAGCCTTGCAATATGTTCCCCATGTGCTGGACTCAAGGTTGAGATGAAACACTGTCCTCACAACAGATAGGGGGGGTTGGTGGGGATGGGGAGAAAAAATAGAGAAAGAAAGGAAAAGAAGCACACAGACATAAAAAAGAGTCAGAAAGTGAAAGAGGACAGTGAGAGAGAGGAGAGAGAGAAAGAGGGAGAGGGAGAGAGAGAGCACGTATGCCCTGGCTATCTTCCATCAGGCGAGGTCGATGGTGATTGCAGAGGGCCCTAGCGGGTGGCAACGGGGAGCGCCAGACTAAATGAGACTGTGTGTGTCACTGCCCTATCAGCCAAATGATTATAAATAAACACCAATTTGCCGCAGTGCAAGATATCCGCCAGGCACCGAGGGTCTGACAGTCATGCTGCCAATACACCCTCCATCCACAGTCTCTCTCTCTCTCTCTCTCACACACACACACACACACACACACACACACACACACACACACACACACACACACACACACACACTCAGCAGCAAAAATCAGATACACTGGGTCACTTACCCAGGCCCTCTGCTAACACGATAAAACATTTTTCTCTAGTGTAGAAGTAGAGCCAGGCAAGAGCCCAAAGAGCCCTAAAGGTCAAAAACTTTTACTTGCACTTCAGTACCTACATGCTATTTTAATCTTTACTTTGCTACACTTACTATGTCTAGGGTATCATTTCACCTGTGCAGGTAGCCTGGACTATGGTATCATTTCACCTGTGCAGGTAGCCTGGACTATGTTATCATTTCACTTGTGCAGGTAGCCTGGACTATGGTATCATTTCACCTGTGCAGGTAGCCTGGACTATGGTATCATTTCACCTGTGCAGGTAGCCTGGACTATGGTATCATTTCACCTGTGCAGGTAGCCTGGGGTAGGGTATCTGAGAAGTTGGAGACCAGTGCCTCACACTGTCGACTCAGCATCGGCTCAAACAAACCCTTCTACTCCAGGCACCATTACTGATTCAGGGAGGGCCTGGTCCGGCCTAGAGTGGGCTCAGGCTTTCTTATTAGCCTGATAATAGACGTAGGTTGTCTGAGGAGACATACATACATACATGCATCAAGGAGGCCTCAGACAGACTGAAACATGTTTCAGACCTTAAGAAATTTAGTTTTACTATTACTTTACCATTTGTTCTTGTTGATGAGAGGGTTTTGGTCAACCTGCTGATCTGCTTCTGTATTTCACAAGATGACACACAAATGCAATGTTCATATCCAATGACTTTCGTATTCTGGGTTTGAAGTTAGAGCCAGTTTAATGAGATGGTGCCATCATCAAAATTCCGATGTCACTGGTATTGGTTCATTCGTGGAATCAGCACTAAATGCAGGACCTGTCGCAGCAAGCCACTGGTAGGAGCTTAGGAGCAAGCCAGTGAAATAAAAAGACAGACACAATTAAACACCACCAGACACCATTTGCCATCATTTCACAATTTATTCTATTCCCTTTTTTTCAAAGAGTATTATTCTTAGTTGGCTAGGACCCAAGTGCCTTTGGTGATATTTTTTTTCCACCCTCCACCCCTTCCCTCTTTACACACACCACCCTCATCACCTCTCTGGGGACTACTTTTGAGGCTGCTAACAGTCATTGCATGAAAGAAAGACATTTTAAATGAATGCAATGTTTATACAACAGAAAAACATTGAGAGTAAGAGAGAGGGGGCAAACGGCATAATAAAAAGAATGATACTTATATATATATTATATCTTGTCAAGGGAACAGATTGTAAGCCCACAACCTCAGGCAGTTCAGAATTAGTTTTGTGTGAATGTGTGTATGTGAGAAAGAGTGAGAGAGAGAGCGAGAGAGAGAGAGAGAGAGAGAGAGAGAGAGTCTACATTTACTTTCTCTGTGATGTGGGATATTACAGATAATTCTCATTCTTCCTCACATGCCACTTCTTGTGTCAGATGCAGGGATGTGTTGGTGGCAAACCGGCGGCTAGAGCTATTCTTTAATTAGGCACTAGAGACCATAAACTTCTAAAGTGAACACTGTTCTTACTTCAAAACTCACTCTCCACATTCCAAAATAGAGTGTGGGTGGGTGGACGTTTGTGTGAGGCAGTATTTTTGTGTGTCTTGACATCCTGCTCTGGAATTGTGCCCCCAATCCTAAAAGGTTCCAAACTGAGACCTTTAACACTTTTGCATGAGCCATTAAGTAATCTCTCTCTCCCTCTCTCTTTTCTCTCTGTCACACTATCTCACTCTCTCTCTCTCTCTCTCTCTCTCTCTCTCTCTCTCTCTCTCTCTCTCTTTGTGTGTGTGTGTAGTTGTGTGAATGTGTGTGTGTGTGTGTGTGAATGTGAGTGTTAGTGGCACAAAACTTTAATGCTTAAGCAGGCAAATTTCCTCTTGGTATCCCATGTTATCAGCAGAGATATGTAAATGTGAGTACTCATGCTTTAGGTCCATCTGTTCTGCACAACGCAGCTACACTGAGCACTGATCACGGGCAACTCTCACAAGACCCCCCCCCCCCCCCTCCCACATGCGAACAGACATGCACACGTTCCAGTCATGCCTCCAAACCATAGGTGAGTGTCGAGAACAGTTCATAGCCGACATCCCCAGCACCACAGTTTAATAATAGCATCCCAAAGCGACACAGATGATGAATAATGTATGAGTGTGTCTCGGAGCATAAGTTACATATGCATCTAAGATAGGCCATGTGAGTCTTGGTAGTGGGAGCCAAATGATCAAAGGTGTTTGCCAGTGTTTAACTGATGAGTGGCAGAACAAAACGTTACACACATACCCAGCATGCATACACACTCACCTAGCACAATATGATAGCAAGTGAGCACAATGACAATAAGCAAAGAATGCGAAGAAGGGGTGGAGAGGACGTTTGACTGTGGTGTTATGTGCGAGTGTGGGGGATGGGTGGGGTGGATTTGAGTGCGTCCCTGGAGCTGTCCGAGTTTAAGCCGCGCTGAGAAGAAAATGGTAGACGTACTGTATGCCGCTTGGCATTGTGGGAACTGAGTAGTCTCTGAGAGCCTATGGGGGCCCCACAATCCAGAGCTGTCCTATGCTGCTTTCTTTCTTACAGTTGCTTCTGACAACTGACTACGTGAGTGGGGTGCTAAGGTCCCTGCCTCTTCCCACGAAATCTCATATATCCAAAAGGTATCTGTGTGTAATTGGAATGTTAGCCATGTCATCCACTTCTTTCATTACCATTTCTTTCTCTCCCTCTCAATCTCTCTCTCTCTCTCTCTCTCTCTCTCTCTGTCTCTCTCTCCTTCTCTCTGATCCAGATCATGTTCTGTTCAGAGGAGGAGCTGTGAGGAGAGAGAGAGAGAGAGAGAGAGAGAGAGAGAGAGAGAGAGAGAGAATGTGTGTATCATTGCTGCCTTTTGTGTGCCCATGCCTGTAGGTCTCTTTCTCAGTTTCTCTCTCTCTCTTTCTTCTTCTGTGTTTCCCTGCCATGTTGAACAATGCTTAGAGATTTTCCAGCTCCACGCCTGTCCGCTCCAGCGAGCCACCGTTACGGCTTTGAACAGCTGTGAGGCACTGGAAATTCCACAGACGATGTCTCTTCTGGGTTTTCTAAGGTTTTTAATTATTTTCAACCTCCCTTTCTCACTGTCTCTCAGAACCACCTCCTTCCTTGTTCCACTCTCCCCTCACCCTTTCTTTCATTCTCTCTCCCTCTCTTCCTCCTGCTCTGTAAGAACATCTGTTGTTTATCAGATCCTCTCCTCCCTCTTGGGGGTGGTCCCGGAGCGTGTGGCAGGAAGGTCCCATCCATAGAGGCCCTCTGTCACTCACTACTCACCTGCTCGTTGCTCCGGGAGACGGCTGGCCGTCCCCACAGAGGCCGCGCCGCCGGTCAGCACCATGACAACGTAGAGGTAATGCTCGTTGGCGGAAAAGATGGATGTGAAGTGAGAGGAGGTGTGTGTGTTGGGGGGGGAAGGATGGGAGATGCACTGCATCCCAAAAGAGTTCATCCTCAGTCAGTTCCCCTGCACAAAGAAACAGGCTACAGGATGAACTCACTAGGGAGAAAAGCGTGGTGGACAAAGGAAAATAAATTATAGGGTGATAAGCATGACTTTATCCAGCCATATGTGGAAGAGTACTGCTCCTACACAGAAGGGAGCTGGTGTGTCTCAAACGGAGGCACCCCTGACACTGTAAACCATCAGAGGACTGAGATCAGTTGATGAGATAAGTCTGGTAAGGTGTGTATCTGCTGGGCTGGAATGAAAACCTGTGGCCCTTTGTTTTTCCCCCCGTTCTGTTTTCTTCTCTCTGAGGCCACTTACGTTTACATTTGGAGAATTCTGTTTATTTTTTCTCCAGGCTTATAAGGTAAGAAAGGAGAGAGGCAGCATTAGAAAATGGAGGGATAAGTGCTCCTAATTGTTTTTTGAAACTGTGCTATTGATTTTGTTTTCCATGTGCCGACATACAAAGTTGAGTTTGTCCCTTCTCCTGGAGGGGCCATTAAGCATGTTTTTGTTTGCCACCCAGACCCCCTTGTACAACAGCATGTCCTCCACTCCACAGAACTTTGGAATGAAGCTTGCCAGGGCCAAAGCGATCGATCAGAAGAAGAAAACGAGAACAGAAAGAGAATAGACATTCCACATCAAGAGCCTCAAGAAGACGTTCCGCTGAAGCATGCACTCTCAATTGTGGCTCCCTCTTTCAATCTTACCTGGACAGAGGCCGTAAGTGCTTTTTCTCCCTGTCCCTTTGCCTCCTTCTCACACAGAGGGAGAGTGAGGTTAGGTTGACGTTCGATATAAATCAAGTTTATTTTGTTTGTTTTAACACCAATTTGAAGATGGGTATGGTCCCTTACAAAGCGGTCCAGCTGTGTCTTCTATGTTGACATGGGCGATGGATGAGATGAATTTCTTTTTCTTTTTGTGTCATAAAAATAAAATGGCCCCGGTACAAATAAAGAGAGGGTCAGTAGGGTCTGAAATCTTCCAACAGAATAAGTGCCCTGGAGTTTTTTTTAATACATATATGCAGGGAGATAGCTTAGTGCAAACCTGTCGTTTTTTAAGCTGTGTAAGTGTATTTACCTTTTTGACTCTGTCCAATGGCTGCAGAGATCAGCTACGGTGACATCAATTTAGTGCCAATTCAAACGCTTTAGCTTTAGCTACTCTCCTCTGCTGTCAATTTTGCTTTTCCCAGCACTATCTTGACTAAAACATTTTTTTTTTCTGTGCTGCTCATTTCCTCTCCTGATATTTTGGACTAACCCATGCTTTTCTAGGTGACCAAAATGCGAGTGGACAGGTCTTGCCCTGATTATGACGAGCTGAAAGTCTTTATATTTGGCTATTTGCTATTTGAAATTACCTGTGAACAAGCAAACCTTTATGTCAATTGCACAAAGAATAACTGGAGGACCAAAACCCCCGAGAATGGATTATGGACCCTCCTGACTGCCGCACAGCCCAGGGCAAGCATACACATTCTGAGGGATGGCTACATTTAACCAAAACCAAAATGAAAGACCAGATCGACCTGAACAACCTGTCTACCACAGCTGAGTCATACTCAGATGCATGTTATTGCGCTCTTAGCTCCCATATGTAGAGCTGATATTATATGTAGTACATAATTGAACACAACATGTATTCAAATCCATGGTTGGTGGTGATCTACAACTTCTTGTGAAAACATGCAATCTCTGGCTCACTTTTAGTGTTTTTTTTTAATAGTCAGAGAATGACACCTAGCATCGGCCTCAACATCCACTTGTACCCTCAAATCCATGAAACCAGCAAATCATGCAGGAAAAATGTTGGTAACTATACGCCCACCCACTCCTAATCATCTGTATGGCAGTTTTGTCAGGACCATTCTGGGCCTTGGCATTGGGTGTTCTGTCACTGCTGAGCGTTCCTCTGGCCTTGTTTGAGAACAGCATGTGCCAGTCACAACATAACATTCTCATTAAAGGATCAGTGTGGGCCTCAGGCAGGCAGCCCTCGATATGGAATAGGCCACCTGATAGTTATTGAACAGCAAAATGGTTGCGGCTCTCAGGATCTTCTGCCTCACGCTGTTATTAGCTGTCCACAATGTCAGTGACATTTACAGACATAGTTAAGCGTGTTGTCTCAAAAATGGATGTGAAGTACTGGTCTTTGGCTGGTTTACCTGCATTTCAAAATGCCCTGTAACATTGAGTGCCTGACTCTCTGCCACTTGTCAGAAGCCTGCTCAATAGCTTTTTTTACATATAGTGCTTAATATTTATTAGCTACTGTTAATGTTGACGTGATGCTGATAGGTTAGCTGCTTTTACATGTGTATTACTGCATCAATGCTGTTAGTTTTGACCGTCTGGATTTATACATATGGTTGACAGCAAATCATATGCCTAGCCTTTTATTGACAGTTATGATAATAGTATTATATTTACTTAATGTTAGGTAAGGTTGAACACACAGACTTTATAAAGCATTAATAAGTACTGAATAACATATTTAAAAAGCATTAGTTGGGTGTTTATGTTAATATCCGCAACACATCATAAATCTTTTTAGAAATAAAATATATTGTAGCGAAACACGCCATGGGAATATTCTATTTTAACACTAGTTGGGTGATGGGCATGGTCGCTGGCGAAGGGGCCCAGCTGCATATATGTTGACATGAGAGATGGATGGGAGGTATTTCAAAACAAACTTAAAAAGTCAGAACCCCTCAGTCACACTCATGTTATGGGTTAGATGTTATGATACAGTCATAGAGTCCACAAATCCTTGGTGAAAGGCAATTTTGGGAAGGTACTCAAAAAAGGTACTCGTTGCAAATGATTCATTACCTCTCTTAAAATGCACTCTGATTTCTTTACTCATAACTGACTTTAGTAATTACATTACTAATAACTTGTTATTTACTTTACCACACTACTACTGGGGGGGGGGGGGGGGGGGCAGAGAAGAGGGAGCATTTGTGTAAAGTTGGGGAGTTCTTGTTCTTTTTGGAATGAGAAGTGCCAAAATGTGCTTTTGAAAGCCTTAAACCATTTTTGAGTAATGCGCATGTCGTTGCAGCTCCAGATTCCATCAAGCCCTTTAAGCTCACTGTGAATGCTAGTGATGTGAGTGCTGGAGCTGTATTGCTGCAGGAAGATATTCCTGTTATGAGGTGAAACATCCTCTGTGTCATTTTTCAAAGAAATTTGATGTCCACTAAAAGCACTTTTCTGCTATTGAAAAGGAAGCTTCCGCACTTATTCTTGCCTTGAGGCTCCTTGATGTAAGTTTCAGGTTGTGGTTGACATGGGGTTAGGGTTTCTGTTCTTTAGGGGTTGGTTGTCATAGGGCAACCTTTTTTGTGGGTGGGGGTGTTATGGACCTAGTATTTGTTTCTTTGTGTCATTGATTGTTTTCCTCTGTTTCAGATAACTTAGGTCACTTGTAATCACCTATGATGACCTGCAGGTGCAGATGCCTTAAAGAACTGCACAACCCTCTCTCCCACTTACCTGGCGGCTGGACCTGCAGCTTGCACTCAACCTACCCTTTTCCTCTTTATATCAATACATATAGTTCTAGATTGAGTTTGATGCGTTTGTGTTCTCATAATGTTGATTCCCTACAAGACAGGGTGTGTCAGATGTTCAAACAATTACAATAAAGGCTTTTCTATTCCATTATTTTCTGTATGTATAAAGCTGCATAGACTCGTGGAGGAGCAGATTGTTTATTTGTGTCAATTTTTGTTTTTTTTTCATTTAAAATATCTACAATTGGGTAAACTGAGCAACGAGTATTCATTATTGCAAGCCGGCAATTTTGCTGCATCAGCATGTATGTGTGAAGTGATAGCAGGTATTGTGAAAATCGAGATCTGGTTTATGGTTTACTTAAGAAAGTAGTCCATGTTGGTGGAGACTGCCAATTATCCAAGTGAGTTTGCACATTACAATAGAATCATGTATACCTGACATCGAAATAACACCATGTTTTTTTCAGAAGAGTGTGGTTGAAGATCCTTTCCCAGCCTATGTGATTTTCTGCCTTTTAACGTTACACACAGGACAAAGCAGAACCATACATTCAGCTGTATCATACTGTGATACAGCTGAATGTATGGTTCTGCTTTGTCCTGTGTGAAACATAATGTATCATACTGTGCCTTTCTCACACTACCATTATCAGTGTACCTGGGAATTAGTGAGGGCCTGGTGTGACCACCCCACGTTTTGGGCTGTGGCTAACCGGACACATAGGTGGAGTCAGGAAAAACGGTGCAGGAGATGATGGCTTTCTTTTATAAAAATATAGGCTTATTTTTTTTTAAAGGGGGATCTCTTCTCTTCCAAACATGTTCACTAAACAAACAAATAAACAAATAAAAACAGTACTCCTTCTCTCATGCCTTTCTCATGCCTTTTCCCATGCCTCTCCCCTCAAGGAAGCTATCATTAAGTGTAGTTTATGTCTTCATGTTTGCTGCTTTGGGTCTGTGTTTACATTAAAGTCGCTTCTTAAATTATTGTGACCAGCCTTTCATCTTCTATTTTTCTTCCCAGTTGAGCCTCATGATAAACTCTGTGTATAAATATGATCAGAACAATAATATGACATTGTGCGTTCTTACGGTATAAAGGATGTCGAACAAACAGGAATCGGCCTCTATACAGGCAAAGTTGACAGGTGCCACAAGAGCTGTGAAGATATTAATTGAATTTGGAGCACCTCAATTGTAGACAGAGTTAACGAGGTAAAGATAATTATGGCGAGTCTGCCTTGTTTGTCCCACATATGCCATCAGCATCTCATTCTGAGACGACAGTTAGCATCACTGCACTAAGAGGCCTGCAGGAAAGCTAAGTGGGAGACAATAGTAACACACAGAAGGAAATGGGACTTTATTTAGTAGCATTTGCATTGTTTGTGTTTGTGTTTTTTTTTTTTAATTGTTTGATTTTCGTGTTATCCCCCCACTCTGATTCCGCTGGCACTTTGTTGTCTTTTGTTGTTGTTTTTTCTCACATCAAGAACAACAGATTACATTATGTTAAAAAGAAAGGGGCCCCATTTAACAAACAAACATGATTGCGATACCAACATACTAAAAAGGACATGGTGGCAAACACAAAAACATCACACAAACACTCCCCAGAAGAGTGGGTCTGCAGTTCTACCTTTCAACTACAGTTTGACCCAAAACAAGGTATCCTGCTTTGTCTTTCTCTCACTCTCTCTTTCTCTCTCCCTTTTCCTAACTGTCTTACACACACACACACACACACACACAAATATACGCACACACATTAATCTGTGCTTCGTATCTGGGACAGGATGGCCTTTTACTGGACAGGGTCGAGACCTCCACTCCACAGGACATAAATGGAGAAAATGCCTCTTATCAGGGCAGCTCATCACCACAGATCTATGGGGCTTGGCGGACGTGATGCTCCACTGCTGCATGACCGCAGTACAGCAGATTCCCACAGAATGAAGCCATAGCCACAGCCAGTCTGAACAGGGCTCAGAGACAGTCTCCTCTTAGCTCTACAGCTGCTTCAGTTAGTTTTAAGTGATGCAGTTATGAAACCCATGCACTCTGTGCATAAAGATCAACGTTGCTTTCAAATTTCTTTTAAGTGCTTAAAAATCCACAAATTGTGAAAGGCAAGGCAAGACCAGTTAACCTATTTAGCACATTTAATTTCAATGTGCTGCACATGAATGAAAGCAAAAGTAATTACCAAAGGACAAATAAAGATAAGGTGCTTAACAGTGCAAAGCAATAAAAGATACAAATGTTAAAATATATAATTAAAATAAAGTAAAAGTGCATAAAATAGTCAAAGATCAAAGATACATACGTATATGTCGGCCTATTAGGACAATTTGCAAAGATTGTGTGCTGTGACTGTTTGATTGCTGTGCTCAGAAAATGTATTGATTTGCTGTGATCTCATATTCACTGTTCACTGTTGTTATGCTGTGATCTTCTCAATTTGTGCACCGTGTGAAATTGCTTAGACTACTTTGCTTACACAGACTTCCTACGAGGGCTGGTTAATTGCTCAATCCTTTGCACCTGGACATATACCTGAACAATTATGAACGTGATCGAGGGGTAGAGAAGAGGGCTATTAGAAGGGGTAGGTGTCTACATACTGGGTGCCCGGCGGGGACCACGAGAAGGTGACGAACCGACCGACCGACCTGGTGGACGGACGGACGGACGGACGGACAGAAAGGAAGGAAGGAAAGGAAGGAAAGGGAAGGAAAGGAAAGGAAAGGAAAGGAAAAGAAAGATAAAAGAAAGGAAAGGAAAGGAAAGGAAAGGAAAGGAAAAGCAAAGGAAAGGAAAGGAAAGGAAAGGAAAGGAAAGGAAACGAACCGAACCGAACCGAACCGGGCTGCCACGGAGGAAGCAGGCCAGAACACACGATCACGGGGAGCTGTATTTGGATAATCAATGCTAAATGTTCCCGAGCAAAGGAACGTAAGCTTTTCTTCCTGTGTGTAGATTGTATTGTTACTGTGTACGTGGCTAAGCGGTGTGTTGATCCCTTGCCCTGGTTTTCCGAGGTCTGCTGTTGCCGTTACCGGAACCGAATACACAACACTGACGAAGAATCAAAGACACCACGAGAAATAAACAGGCGAATATTCCGACGCTCACGCTGGACTTTCGTTGTGGACAGGTAATTTATTAGAAGACTGTTTTAAAAAGATAGTTCATATCTTCAACATTTTTAAATACAAAATAAAGTATTTTTATATTTATCAATTGTGTGGTACTTCTATGTCCTAGGCATTCCTAAATTTAAGGAGGGGGTCATATGGCTGACATATACAGTACAGTAGCCTACACAGTACATCATTAAGAGATTAGTGATCTAATTTAAGTAAAACTAAAGTGCAGTAAGAATGGAGTTCAATGTTTAGAGCTAAATCATAGACACATGAAAAGATAAATGTTTTATACCTGGATTTTATAATTGCAACATTTGGGCCAGTTTTTCCAGTTCCGTGCAGTATAACAGCTAGATGCTGCTTCACCATGTTAGTTTGGACTCTAGTCTCTCTTAGCTGACCTGAGTCCATAGTTCTAAGAGCCCTACTCAGTTTATATCCTTTAAACATGTCATAGCCCAAACCACTAAGTGATTTATAGGCTAGTAGCAGCACTGTGAAATCAATCCTGTAAGTAACTGGAAGCCAGTGTAAAACTGGGGTAATGTGCTCCATTCTCTTGGTCCTGGATAAGACTCCATTTTGAATGAGCTGCAGCTGTTTAATGGTCTTTTTGAGCTTTGTCCATCACATTCTGGCCATGGTGGAGGCTTTGCCACTGTTTTTGAAAAGCATATTAAGGGCCATCAATTAACTGCTGCTTCTTACTCAACCTTTGAACAACTTCTGAAAGTTGAACCATGGCCCTGCGCTCTGGTGTACAGGCCTCCCAAAGCAATCAAAAATTCCATTGAAGAGTTCATGGACTTCCTGGGTACTCTCCTTCCGAGTGTGGACAGAATTTCAATTGTTGGTGTCATTCATGTTTGCTGTCCTAGCGCACCTCTTGCCAGAGATTTCCAAACTGTCTGTCACTGCTCCTACACACGAGCATGGGCATATGCTTGACTTAATTTCATCACATGGTTTTACTTGGTGTGGTCTTGTACTATCTGATACATATATATCGATCACCAACCAATTGTTTTTAGTGTGCCTCTACCGCACCCAACTACTAGACACATGAGCCTCGAGAGCTAGGCCTAGGTCAGCCTCTTTGAGTCTCAGTCTAACATCATGTCAAACATTGATGAGCTGGTTGCTTGCCTTAATTCTGCATGTACTTCAGTCCTTGACACTATTACACCAATGAAGGAGTGTGGACACAAACCTCATTCCCAGCCATGGTGTAATAACCATACACTTGCACCAAGACAAATATGGAAAAAAAACTAACTGCGAAATGCTAAATATGGCTCTACCAATTGTCAAAAAGCTGGTAAAAAAAATCCAGAAAGGACTTTTTAGCTGAAGTTGTGTCACAGAACCATCATCTAGGTCCTGTTCAGCACCATCGATAATTTTCTTAACCCACTCTCAAGTTTTCACTGTGATGATTTTTGAAACCTTTATTCTTTTAATTAAATAAATCAGTTTCACGCTAGCTCCACTCTGGATCATTTTAATGAGATGTCACTTACCTGCCTTACTGAGTTAGTGTCTCATATGAACTCCATAGCCTGTCCTAAAGATTTCATTCTATCTCACTTTTTAAAAGAGGTGTTTCATGTTGTAGGTAGTAGTGTGCTCTTACAGATCATTGGCCTCAGGAGTTTTAACTTCATTTTCCCTCCAGTTTAGATGTGTCTTCAAGTTCCCATTTCTATCACAGATACTCAAAAGGGCAGTTTTTAATCAATTACAAAGTTATTTGAATGAGAATGTGTGTCTTGATATTTATCGATCCGGTTTCTGTGCAGTGCACAGCACTGAGTCTGCCCTCTTGCAAGTTACAAATGACCTGCTCAGGGGTGTAACTATAGGGGGTGCAGCAGGTGCAGTCGCATCTGGGCCTGTGGGTCTAGGCGGCCAGTAGCTGGGCCCCATAGACATATTTATGCAAATCTCAATAGGCTGAATAGCCAAGTCGCATTGCCAAAAATACTGATGTATACTCATATTCAGCAGAAAAATTACCCTGACAAGTGTTATAGGCGGAATATGTGCTCGGGGGGAGGGGGCGTGTTGGCTGCGCTGGTGACAAACATGAAAAAAAGGGTACGGGACTGTAAAATGTTCCGGAACCACTGCCTTACACCACTGACTACGGCCCGTCATAATAGCCTGCACCTGGTCCCGTAGTAACCTGCTGCTTACATCTGAAACTAAGAACTGTTCAATTACGGTTCTCCTAGATCTAACCTAACCGTCGTCTTCGACACACATTAAACACTGGATGTGTAACAACTTCCTCAAGCTTAATGAAAATAAGGAGGTTATTATGGCTTGGTTCGCCTGATATCAGTGCTTGGTCCTTCCTCTCACACCACACTGAAAGCCTGTAGAAAAGAATCTTGCTGTGTTATTTGACTCTGATTTTATAATTTGCCAGGCAGATAAGTTTGGTTGTTAACGCTTCATTTGACCAGCTGAGAACAATTGCTAAAGTGAGAAAATTCCTATCTCTAAAAGATTGTGAGAAGGTGGTTCATGCTTCTAAATCTTCCAGACTAGATTTGTGCAATGCACTATACTCATGGATAAGCCAAGCTTCACTTCAGAAGTTACAAATGGTCTAAAATGCAGCAACTAGACTTACATTTACATTTAGTCATTTAGCAGACGCTTTTGTCCAAAGCGACGTACAAGGGAGAGAACAGTCAAGCTTGGAGCATTAAAACCTGGTGTTACAATACTGCTTTTTTTTTCAAGAAATAGAAAACGACATGGAAAGAAAAAGAAGTGCGGACTGTCACTGCGTAACATTTGCCCTTACAAGAGCATTTAGGTAGGTGGGAGCAGAACCAGCAAGCACTCTGTAGGCAAGCATAAGTGACTTGAAGATGTTGCACCAGTTTTAGGAAATCTACTTTGGTTCCCAGTTCAAGGTTTAAGGTTGATTTTAAGGCTTCATTGTTTTTTTTTTAAGGCTGTGAATGGCTCCGTTGTTTTTTAATGTGCTAAAGAAATAAATGTGACTTGGCTTGACTTGACTTTTGGAAGTCCCTATTGGAAATAAGAGCTTCTCTTTGTCTTTGTATTGTTGCGTTTGGCAACAAAGAGAATAGTTGCCAAACGCAATCTTTATTATATTTCCTTACTTAATTAAAGAAGATTTGATCTCATTCAATTCTTTATTTGCTGTAAACATTGACATAGTGAGTGGATTGGGCTGTAGGACATGTCCAACCGTATTGTATGATCTGCAGTGTCAAATGCAGCACTGAGATCTGATAAAACCAGAACTGATATTTTACCTGAAACATTATTCAGCCATGTATCATTTAACACTTTTATAAGACCAATTTCTGTACTGTGGGATTAAGGTCAGAGGCCTGATTGAAATTTGTCAAAATTACCACTTGAATTTAAAAAAAATCACTAAGTTCTTTGAAAACAACTTTTTTCAATGATTTTAGATTTGATGCACAGGTCTATAGTTGTTTAACACAGAGACATCCAGAGTTCTCTTTTTGAAGAGTGATTAAGGCAACTGTTTTTAATGACTTTGGGAAAGTGCCTGATAGCAATAAGCCATTCATTATTTGCAGCACACTTGTCAAAGAGTTAAGAATAGCTTTAAAAGGCCAGTGAGTTAAAACATGTTGATAATTTTAGATCCAAACTGTTTCCTCTCGAGTTTTGTGGTCAGTTGAATTGTGACATAGTCATCAGATTATTTCGTTTCACTAAAAAAGCAGGCAAATTCATTACATTTCTCTTAGGAAAAGAGTTCTGGGTATCTGTATCTGTTTTGGGGGGGGGGGGGGGGGGGTTGTAACCATAACAACCATAACAAAAAGAGTGCGGGTGTTCCTGTTAATCATCTGAGAGAAATGTAGCTTTCTAGAACTGAATAACTCATAGTTGAAATGTCTTTATTTTTAGAGGTCACAGTGGATTTGAAGCTATCCTGCATTCTCTTTTAGGGCTTTTACCATGATGGTGTTCCTCTATGGTGCTTACTGTTTGCCCAACATTCCTTGACTTTAAGGATTAAATATTTAGATCGGAACATCAAGTCCCACTTTTCAATTGGTCCTCATGAGTTTAATTGGGGGAAGGGTAAAGGGAAGGTGTTACTTACGGTCAGGGCTAGGGTTAGGAGTTTGAGCAAATTGATGGGTTGGACAGGGGTCAGGTTTTGGTTAGTTGAAGGGAGCTAGGGATAGTTATACATGGCTCGCTGACTCCAGACTGTCTAAAAGGGGCAATACAAAAAAAAAAACATGGCTGCACTCCACTGAAAGATTAAACTTTCTGACAAGATCAGGTAACTCAAGACACGAGAAAACAATCCGAGAGAGCCATTGCTTTGAAATCACTGTCAACAAATTTTAATGTTAGAATGCCACCTCACACTCATCACATGTTTAGCAATTCACAAGAATGCAGATTTAGACACCGTCATTAAAATTCTGCAAGCATGCACATTTAGCCTTGCTGCTCATTTGCACTTGCATGCTTGTCTCAGACGCCATGAGCTCGACCAGTCTAAACTCATGCGGTGTTGATGCGCTGCTCCTGTAACAGGGACAGGATGTGCTCATTAAACTTGTAGATCTACATGTGTCTGGTGCCTAGTGGAAGGCCAGCTCTGTGATATATTTGGAGAGCGAGCAGCGAGCGCTAATTGCATCGAGGGGGCTTCACACAGAGACTTTGAAACGACTGCGTTAAGACAGCAGTGTGTCTATTGTAGTCTGGTCATCTTGGCCTTACTAGTCATTCTAATAGCACTGGCATATGTTTAAAAAAATGCTGCATGTCTATGTCTCTGTTTACAGTCTTGTAACCATGTCTACGTCCTACACCAATGGCCTCAAACACAAAACTGCTAGATCAATCAAACTAATTTCAGTTGTCCTTTGATTGCCACTGCATCCTCCTTGGTATCTTGATACGTTCTCATAAGGGCTGCGTAGATCACCTGTTCATACTAGTCAGTGTTTGATATTTCTCCAGAAGATAATGCATACTGTCATAGAACAGAGCAGAGCACACAATGGGATGGGGCTGCTAGCTACCGAACATCTGCTATGAATGTGAACACCAGCATAAGTTACACACACACACACACACAGTATGCTTCTAGGTCCTCTGACTAATAGCCCCTTAGACTTGTGTGATCTGTGCTTTTGGTGTCACTTAGGGTACCGTAGTCAACATGATTAATGGTAACTGCAGCCAATCCATTCATCACTGATATGGTTCCTTCTCCCAGCTTGAGATGAGATGTTAGGTGTTAGATAAAGCACAGGCACCTGGTTGGGCATGTCTTACCTTTAATCTCTCAGGCTTGTGCCGTGGCCAGCGCTTCATCTTGCTTCTCCTTGGGAGAGAGATAAAATAAAGACTGTGTGCGGACATGTACCCATAATGCCTTGAGGCCAACAGGAGACTTCTAAGTCCTCAAGATAAAACACCTGACAACCTCCTTAACAAAATGGTTGACAAAATTGGTGTGCCCTCTTTCCATTTCTTTTTCTTGCCTTCTTTTCCACTTAGATTCAAGGTCAGCCCAAAGTTTGTCAATGGGCTTAAAAAGTGGTGAAAAACCACTTCTACTTCCATTACCAGTTCTAACAAAGAGACTCCCTAGTAACAGACCCACAAGTGAATCTGAGAGCTGGACAGTGACCAGTGAGATTGAGGCACAGCATCTCAGCAATGGCAATGCAATGAAGATGTAGTAAGCTGAACCTGGATCTGATGCTTTTAACAAACATTTTACGGTTGCATCTTATTCCATTTTGTAAGTCTTTCCCTCCGTCACCATCAGTGATTACCACTGAAATGTACAGTACCATTATTCTAATAGTTGTTTTATCCTCTTTAGGTCCATATATTACATTGTGCCAATCTATCCCCTAGACTTCAGAGTGGAGACTTTTGAGTCCATGCCAAACGAAGGCTGTGCCTCTCTGCTTCACCCTGCCATTCTCCACCTTATTTTGTGGTTTACAGAGGGCCGTGAAAGCGGATTAACCATCAACACGCTTGGCTCGCGGCGAGCTGAGCCACTCTCAACATTTCATGCCCGCACCGCTGTGGCGTTGGAGAGTGTAAATCCAGCCTGATGAGTCAGGGTGGGGAGGGGACGGTAGACGTCCGGGGTTAGGGCCCGGCCAGCGCCCACATGGCGTGACGGAGGTGCCTGTGAAGTCAGAGCTGAAACAGGTTGTGTCAGCTGAATGATGGCTGTGTTGCTCACGGAGAAATTAAGTGTGTGTGTGTGTGTGTTTTTAGGGTGTGTATTAGGCATGTGTGTGCATGCATACACACGTGTGTGTGTGTGTGTGTGTGTGTGTGTGTGTGTGTGTGTGAGAGAGAACGTGTATGAAATGGACAGAGAGAGGGGGATAGAGGTGTGTGTGTGTGTGTGTGTGTGTGTGTGTGTGTGTGTGTGTGTGTGTGTGTGTGTGTGTGTGTGTGTGTGTTATGATGGAGAGGCTGACAGTGCATTGCTGAGCTCCTGAGTGACACTGCGATGGTGGGGGAGCAGAGCGGGGCAGGATGGAACAGAGCAGAGAGCAGCACATGAAGATAAATCACTACCCCCAGAGAGAATGGGAGAGAGGGAGAGAGAGAGAGAGAGAGAGAGAGAGAGAGAGGGAGAGAGCAGAGAATTAGAGAAGGGGGATGAAAGAGGACAAAGGGGTCAGGGAAATGGTAAAAGAGAAGGGCTGAGAAGATAAGAAAAAGATGGAGCATGATAATGAATAAAGATAGAACAAAGACAGGAACAAGAGTGGGGTAGAGAAGCGCGAGCAGCACTGGAGGAAAGAAAAGGAGAAAAAAAAGACTGAAGTCAGTCCTGTCAGGAAAGAAAGATGGAGAGGGTTTGAGGTAAGGAGAGAGAGAGAGAGAGAGAGAGGAAGGGAGCGGGAGGAGGACAGGAGCTTTGACAGAGAGGCTTCACGCTTCTCAGTCACTCCCCATCTCGTCTCAAACTACGGGCCTGCTAAATCATCTCTCAGCCTGGGCGAGCGCTTTCTCCCGTGCATCAATCATGTGTCTGCGAGCACTTAGCCCACCCTGTTAGCAGAACTTTCACTTGGGTGGCACTTGAGGCCCCCAGTGAGTCATCCGTACTGCTGATTGACATATTTTGTGAGGGTAGAGAGACATTCTGTTGGCAACAGACCTGTCTGTTAATATTTGTGTAATGAGTCTAAAATGGCATTTCAGGGAGTCTCCAGATCATTACAAAAATATTGTATTTTTGATGCCAGCATCTTGGGTATGTGTAGGTATTCCACAGCTGTACCATACATTTGTGTATGTGTGTGTGTGTGTGTGTGTGTGTGTGTTGGCATGGGGTCTAACTTGTTGGAAGAATATCTCTCTCTTTGCTTGCACACGCACAGGCACAGGCACAGGCACACACACCCAGACACACACACACACGCATACAGCCCTATCCTATCCTTGTTAAAACAACTGAATAATGGGCTAACAGCAGTCAGTCGGTGTCTTTACATAGAATATACACTAACACAGTCACAGAACATGCCCTGCTGGCCCTGAAACCCTTCATATGAGATATTTGCTCTTAACTCTAATTCTTTTGAGATTATACACATGCTTACACACTCTCTCTCTCTGTCTCTGTCTCTGTCTCTGTCTCTGTCTCTGTCTCTGTCTCTCTCTCTCTCTCTCTCTCTCTCTTATTTCATAAGTACATGTGCCCTAGTGCCAGTGTTCCTCTCCCTCACACACACAGACCAGAAGCAAGGGAAAGGGCCTGAAACACAGACACCCTGGTCCCCTCTAGAAAGCCGACGAATTTGAAACCACGGCGATAAGAGGGAGTCTTCTTTCAAAAACAGCCCGTTTTCCCCTGTTTCTTGGAAGCGTCGCTCCTTACCAGCCCCCTCTCTCTCTGTCTCTCCCGCTCTCCTGTTCCCCTGGTTCCGCAGGTTTCTGCCATGTTGCAACAGCTCCCCCTGCTGTCCAATGGAGTTGGGTGTTCCAGCTGTCGGGTGCTGTCCTCCTCACCAGATTTTAAATGGCTTATGAATTTTTCACTTTAATTATTTATTGACCAATTTCTCCTCTGTTTACTCCCGGGTTATTAGAGAGGACTCAGGCTAAGCTGGTCAAAGACAGGCCTTGTCAAAATAGATCTACCCTCCCTGGATTGCCTGTCCTCACACTTTCTTCTGCACACACACTCTCTTTCTCACATGCGTGCGTGCGCCCACGCACACACACACACACACACACTCATCCTCATCCCCATACCCCCCCACACACATCGGTCTTGTCTAATCTAGGGACTTGGCAGATTGACGCAGAGCAAATTATGGGTATGATCACTTGCACATCAGTGAGCCTAAATAAATGTTCTACGAGGTGAGCAAACATACATAAGTATGAGCTGCCCAGAATTGCCGGTATGGGGAGGGGGGATGTGTAGTGGTGTATGAGTTTCTGTGGATGAGCTCCTGCATGGCTTTGTATCTTTTCTTTCTTTTTTTCTGATTCACATCTCATTAAAAAGAAATAAAAGAGACACCAGAGGGATTCGCCCACAGCTTGCTGTCATACATTCCCTCCGAATAAGAGGATACTGCACTAAGAAATTCTCCTCTGTGTTTTGTCGAGCAGTGTATAGCAGTCGGCAGCTATCCGGTGAATAATATGTCACACTGGCTGCACACTGAGCACGTGTGTTTCAAAGAGCCTTTCAACGCAAAGCAGCAACCTGCAGTCATACAACAGTTAGTCCAAAGTCGTGCGCTAATTAAGCTCAGGCTGAGGGGGTGGAGCGGAGATAGAAGGCAACTGGGACACTGAGAGGGAGCTACTGTGGGCTTAACAGAGGAAGAACTCACACAGGCTAGTTGAGGGGGTGTGTGAAGAAGAAAAGGGAATGGGTGAACAGAGCAGAGACCCAGGGAAAGGAAGAGAGAAGGGGGGATGGAGGGAGGAGAGAGAAGAAAAGGAGAAAATAAAATTAGGATGAAGGCGAGTCTGATAGGTGTCATAGCTGTCATAGGTGCTTTCGTACAAAAATGCCAAAGTGTGTGTGTGAATGTGTGTGTGTGTGTGTGTGTGTGTGTGTGTGTGTGTGTGTGTGTGTATGTGTGAGTGTAAGTGTGTGTGTGTGTGTGTGTGTGTGTTTGTTTGCGTGTGCTTGTGCATGTGTGGGTCTGTGTGTGTGTGTGTGTGCATATATGCACCAAACCCCTCCACACAATGGTTGTTGCAGTAGCTAATCCTATTTGGAGCCTGTGTTGAAAAAGACTGTGGATACTTTGTGCTGATAAGAGGAGGAGAAGTTTAACTGGGGCCTAGACATGTAGCAGGGTTCCACAGAGCAGAACGCCACACACATTTAAGACCTCCTCTTCCCCTTCTCTCCCTCTCTCCCTTTCTTTCCTCCTCCCCCCTTTTCCACTGTCTGTCCCCCCTCACATGTTTTCCCTTATAAAGAAGGAGCTCAGGGCACAGAGGAAACGGCATTTAATTAATTGCACCGCATCACGTTGCTCGTTTGATAAAGTTATTACATTATTGGCAACTTTGGCGATTTTGGGGTGATAGATAATGATTTCAAATGAAGGTGTTTCAGATATCTCTCCAAACTCTCACTTACTCACTCACTGCTCACTCCCTGTGCCTGGTGAATAGATCAGTTTAATGAGGATTTTAGAAGCCACATCCACACAGCTTTTTCCCTTCAGGAGGGGCTCAGGTATCAACTGATCAATCAGGGTTCGCTCTGACACTGATTGATGTTTGATGACCTGTGCAGGTGGATGTTCGGAGGCTGAGGGGGCTTTGAGTTGGGCTGGAATGTATTCAACTTGTCTGCTACCTCAGTCATGAGACCTGGCAGCTACGTGTCATTTCACATGCATAAATTACATTTATGAATTTTCCTCAGCAAGTACAAACACACACACACACACACTATGTTCATCAGGACTGAGCATGGCAATGTGTGTGTTCAAAACCAGACTTTCAGACTGATAAAAGTTGGGAGAGCAGAAGAGGGTGACGAGCTGCAGAAGCATCAGACACCATGCCAATTACAGAGCATCAGCCCTGATAAGAGCATCTGAGGCAATCTATATTATAGATGTTTGATCTATAGCGCTTTGTTCCACACGCTATGGGCTTAGTTCAGCCATCTCAGACGCCTGGAGAAGCCTGGAGAGATACGTAGACTGGGGTGTCTGCTCTGAGGAGGAGGAGCAGAGAGGCTCGGCTGGAGTGGGAGAGATGAGTGTGTGTGTGTGTGGGGGGGTGGGGAGGTGGTTGATGTTGCGAGGGTAAGGGCTTTCAGATGGAGCAACATCCCCACCTTCTGGACATTTGTCACAGACGAGACCCAGAACCCCCCACCCCCACACCCCACCCCCAAATTAGGAGCACAAGAGTCTGATCTCACTCCGTCTCCGGTCCCATATCAGATTAATCACTGCCGATGCCCGACGGGATAACAACGTGACAAGCAAGTACAGCAAATCAACTGTGATAAAAGGCACAAAACTAACTACAAGATAAAAAGCTCCAATGCTTCTTTCAGGCCATCTCTCTCTTTTACGCCCCCTTCCCCGACTCTTATTTCTCGAGCAGCCTGGTAAACACTCTTCCGGTGCGGCCAGGCGTGGCGCGGTGCAGCGCGTCCTTCTTCTACTTGTCTCCCACTTCTCTCCTCTGCTCTTTGCCTCAGTCTGACGCTGATGGCGCATGAAGGAGTGGAGGCGTTTAGCCGTTCGCTGGGAGACTGAGAGAGAGGCGTTTGAGAGCGATTTCCATCGATCTAATTGAAGTGCTAATGTCAGTGCTATGATCAGCACCTCTGACACTTACCGTGGGTACTGGGTCCCCCGGCCCTTTTAAGGCTAAACACCGACCACAGAGCACTGTCGAAAATCGGATGGTTCAGGTCCACGTGCATGTGCGCAAACACACACACACACACACACACAGAAATATGCAAGTCAAAGATGAAAATGAAAGGCAATTACAAATGACTGTGTTTGTACGGTGGTTGTTTATGTGTGTGTGTGTGTGTGTGTGTGTGTGTGTGTGTGTGTGTGTGTGTGTGTGCGTGTGTGTGTGTGTGTGTGTGTGTGTGTGTGCTGGTCTTAGCGTGTGTTTAAATTATGTTGGTTTTATGTACAGTACATTTAATGTGTATCACAGGCTAATGACAGAAAAAAAAGAGATAAGAGAAGATCTAGAGATAGGTATAGGACAAGAAGGAAAATCTTGATGAATTGTAATGAATAAAAATGGGTGAAAATAAAGTGAAAGGGGGGACTGCCAGAAGAGCAGACAAAATCAGAGCGAAAGAAAGAGAAAAATGTGTGTCTGTGTGACAAAATGAGAAATGAGGAGTGAGTGCACGAGAGACAATAAGAGTCTGTAGTGCGAATGTGAGAGACATATTGTGATGATGAGCCACAGATGTTGAGTAAGAAGAGCTTGAAAAAGAGAGAGAGAGAGAGAGAGAGATGAAGAGAAGAAGAACAAGACTTCTAGAAAGTGTTTGTCATTAAAGGTGCAATGCTATTTCCTGTGGGCCTGTTTGTCAGTGGGTGTGCTGCGGCCCTTCATCATTAAAACAGCACCTTTCTGTGCTCCACTCCCCTCACCGCTCCACTGCAGCATTACTGCCCCACTGCCAACTAGACAACACTTCATTACCCTTCCCCTCGCTGCACTGCCACGCTTCCTACTGCACCATAATGTGTGGTTACACGGGTGTGTGTGTGTGTGTTTGTGTGAGTTGTAGGAGTGAAAGCTACTATTTGGGCTGTTGTGTCTCCTGTACTCCATACTGTGTGTGTGTGTGTGTGTGTTCGTATTTTGAATTAACACTGCAAGGTGGAAACTATTAAACTGAACTAAATTACCCATTTAATATATTGCACTCACCTGCAAATTGCCTTAGTTGAAGAGGCTTTTGAATATTTCTGAAAATCAGAGTCAAATTGGTGCTGTCTTTGTGTGAAAAATGTAATTTCTCCAACAACTTTCAAACTTGTGCTTTAGTTTGGTCCGGTTGTATATCCCAGTGTGTATGTCTGCATACGTATGTGTCTGCATGTGTGTGTGTGCATTTGGGTTTTAGTGTCTGTTTGCATAAATATATGTGTACTTTCTGTATATTCAAATGGCGTCTGATTAACAACAGCTCAGTAATGGATGCCACGCTCACCTGTATAGCCACTTCTTGAGGTCAAATGTTTCCTGTGTATGACAAAAACTTGGGCTATTATATTTCCTGCCAAGCCTGACAGAGAGATGAATGTGCCGTGTTTAAAAAAGCCTTTGTTGCTTTGCCTTGGTCCAATATGTGTGTCTCAGCACAGGAAGGCCAAAAAAATGAAAGACTGCCTGGAAAAATATGAATGATGGATTATCTGGCGTGTGTTTGTGCGAGTGCTTAAGTATTAGCATATCAAGGGAAATCGGAGTCAGTGCAGGGCAGGTGGGGTTGCCAGGCAGCAGCTTGTTCAGATTCACTAGACTCCAGTGATGCCGCAAGAAAGAGACGCACACATGACTCTGAAACCATTTTTTCTTGGACAGGTATTGAACATTAATAAAACATTCCCATAACATTTCATTTTTAATTCTTCTTTATTCTACTCTTTACTCTGCTTGTATTCTTTATATTTCTTTATTCTTTCTCTTTATCCCTTTTATTCTGCTTATTTTCTCTACCTGTTCCACATCTGTGTTTTCTAAGGTTTTGCTTTCTTTTCTGAAGGACATCCCTTCTTTGGCACTGCAATCACAGCCCTAATGTTTTCTTTATATTTCCCATCTTTCCACATATCTCCTTTGATATTCTCTCCCCATACATTGGTCCTTTACTCTTCTCTCTGCACACCAAATCTTTGTATTTATACATCTCTTTCCCTCTCTCTCCCTCTCTTTCACTCTCTCTCTCTCTCCCCCTCTCTCCTGTCTCCCTGAGCACTCTTGAGACTTGTGCAAAGCACTTCTGAGCCTTGGGAAAGGAATCTTTATTACCCGTTCCAAAAGAGAAATGATGAAAAGAGGGAAAAAAGAGAGAGAGTCGGGAGACGGGGGTAGGGGAGGAGGAGACTGAGAAAGAAAAGGAAGAAAAATCTTTTTTTCTGGTTTGTTTCCAGGTGAACACCCGGGGTTCAAGCCAAGAACATGTTCATTCCAAAAGCAGCTAAACTGTCCTTGGGAACTCTGCCACTTCTGCCTGATAAGCTATCCCAGAATGGGGAGCAGCGCTGGCAGGATTCACCAGAGCAGTCATGTTTTTTTTGTCTTTGTATCTTTTTTCTAAAAGAGCAGCAAATTATCACCATAGAGAAAGGGCAAATGTCGTGATCAATCATTGAGTATTAATCAAAGCAGGCTGCCTCCACCCCATGTTCCCCAATATGTGTGCTAATTAGTCATTACATATAGAAGATTGCAAAGAGAGACGAACGGAGGCGAGGAAAGAGAGACAAAGAGGAAGATATCCTGTGTTAAGCTTCTAAAGAACAAAAATGAGCTCAGACAGTGGTTCTGCCAAAACAGGAATGATCTTTATGCTTACTAACAAATTAATGCACATGCACATCCGTCACAAGACACCAGTCAGCCAAGGAAGGAGTAAGCAAAGCTTAGGCAGGCTGTACTTGGCCCACAGCGTAGGTAGTGATAGTAGGCCTATGACACACGTGTACAGTATGTGAAGCTGTTACATTTAAATACATGTTTACTGTCAGCTGGTCAACTTCTTTCCACGTCCAATTTTCAGAATGAGCACAGTGAAGTGGAAACACCTCAAAGCACTCCGGTTTAAGCTGACTTTATGGGATGTGCTAGGATTCCTATGATCATAGCCATTGAAAGCACCTCTGTTGGAGGAGGAAGACAGATTTAGGAAGACAATTTAACCAGTCTCTGACTGTGTATAATCTGACAACATTCTGGCTTCTATTAACATTGTGTGCAATTTTGGTAATGGCATGTGGACCATTTGCAGAATAGAGGAGAAAACAACTGGGTTTCTCAGTCATACAAACATTCAGTCATGTATTGATCTCCTAAGCAATGGTTTACTTTGAAAGGATCCATCTATCCATTGAAATCCTTTGAAAGGATCCATCTATGAGCCCAGCATCAAGGAGTTGTATTATACTTGTTAACATCTCGTCTTGGGTTAAGTCTTTAACTTTAGTTAAAGTAGCAGGTGGTTAAGATCTTAGCATTTAGCTTTCTTGGAAAACAGCTTGTCCAAAATGAGAAAAATGAGCCTACTGAAAATACCAATTACCTATCGTACAATTTGTTCTCAAACAAGTAGAATCTTAAAGCACATAAACCCTTCAAACCAGGGTTGAGAGGAAAGACTTTGACAATTGCTTTTTTTTTTTTAGATGAACAGTGTGTACAATATCTCCAAGGACATTCTTTTGAGTCCAGACTATGACAAAATCCCAGACATACAGTATTCCTCCACACTGCGCCACCTAAAGTGACAGTATTCCTCCACACTGCGCCACCTAAAGTGACAGTATTCTTCCACACTGCACCACCTGAAGTGTCCCCTGTCCCAGTTTGGCCAGTGAATCAAGAGCAGGGCATCATGACAGAAAACTGGTTTCTACTTATGAAACACAGCCTGGCATGAGAGGCTGCCTGTTTACCCAGTAAATTGGGCTGAGGATCTGCCTATTGCTCCGGAGACCAGAGGAGTCTGAAAATGGTAATAATCACAACAGGTTCTGACAGGGTGTAGCCTCTTAGCCTGCTAGATATTTTTAAGTTATGTATGCCATAAAGGGTTGCTGAGTCCCCTCCGGCAATTGCCTCCGCTACTCTGAAGACAATTTGATTGCCAAAAGTTCCCTATTGCCAACCATTTAGAGAAGAGAGGGATTGGGTTTATTTTTAGATCATGAGTCAGCACTGCTCCATTGCCTACGCCTGAAGCATCTACCTCAGCTGTCGTATGATGACGTGGCAGGTACTGATAATGAATTCTATTGAAACACGTTATTACATCGCCACAGTATTTAAGACTTTTGTTAACATATCTTCACATGCAGTAAAACATGGAACTGATAAATGCCAGTCTCCCAGTATTCTTCTCTCTTGCATGATGGTTATCATTGGCTACATATGGTCCCTTACACATGTCTGCAATCAGATCCCACTGTCAGAGAAGTCAGTGCCAAAGCTGACTAAAAACCCACTAGAGGTGAGGGCTGTAGGCGTGGAATTAAGAGCAGTTGAGTGTTTGGTAGGAATTGCGTTGGACCAGGGTGAGCCCTACCACTCGAAAACCATCTGTCAGATATTTGTGGAAATCACTCACAGATGTACGTTACAGTATATGTTAGCAGAACTCCATAAAATTTCCAGATCACAAGTAAATTAGGCTAACTGGTAAGCCACACTAACTGGCCAAGACACTAGTCCATCAACTTGAAAACGCCCCCTGAGGAGCAATGTTTTCCCCTGGTCGTCAGGAGAGGTACAGCAAAACAAAACAAAAAGGTCATACTAAATGTATTCTCTGGGTGGTTGAAAAGGTTCGGTAAATGAGACTGTAAGAGTTAAATGTTGGAAATACCACCTCAGCACCGTCACCACACATGCCCTCACTGAGGCTTTGGACTGAATAGTGTTCATTTTGAAAATCTGCACCCTCATCATAAGCATATTGTATGAAAACGCTGTACTGTACTTCTCTGTAGTACACTATACTATACTGTACTATAAAATAAACAGGCCCTCTCTCTGGGAAATAATGCAAAACTGCATTAATTATTGAGGAATTAAACCTATAGAAATCTGTGAAATGGGATGTAAAAGCTGTTCATCTGTTGTGCTGAATGAATCTGTTTAGTTGTCACTCAATCAATTACTCCCCTTGTTCCTTCATAGCTGGCAGGAGTGTTGCTTCCATTGACAACATTGTGTCCTTGAAATGCGATGCAGAATAAGCACCTTTTCTCATCTGAAGCTTGGCTCTCTTGTCAGTGTTATCACGCTGAATACTGCAATTACAAATATTGCTTAGAGTGCTGAGTTGATTCTCATTTTTTTTCAGGATGTATGCTTTTTTCTCCAGTGGTTAACAAGGGCCACGAGACTGTAGGTTGTAGTTTCTGTGCACAGAAATTCTCAGAAAGAGAAGAGCATGGCAAGGCCACAATGAAGATGGCACTTTTTCATACAACCTTGCAATGTTATGAGAGTGCTTGTTATGAGTGTACAGGGACACAGGACTTGTTCCTCTGATAAAGAACACAGGGTGTTAAAAGTGTGTGTATCTGCCTTGGCGAGGATATCTGTATTTCGCATTATACTTTGTGTATACCCAAGGAAAGAACTGAGAAGATGATGATGGCTTTTAACTAAGAAGGAAGAGACTAAACTAATAGTATGAAGGATGTTCCGGAAAAGGAGCTAGTGGAGAGATGGGCAGGATAGAGTGATGAAGTGAAAGAGTAGCTGGAGGAGTAAAAAAGTGAAAAGGAGGAGAGTGTACCAGCATTTATTTCCGGTTTTGTCACTGTGGGCCAGGGCCAGGACACACTGATTGGTTTCACACAGTCCTGTCCCCTTATGACCTCGCACTCATACTCAAACACACACACACACACACACACACACACACAAACACAAAGCAGTTTCTTAAAACAAACTTTTACACACATACTAATGCAGTATCATGTTTGAACTCACTCTGCATATACATGCAATTTCTAATCAGCATCATGTTATGACTGTCCAAGCACACCAACCCTGCCTGCCATGAGCATTTGGCTTTAAAAGAGCAAAGCCACTGAGAGTGTGACATATCAGACCTGATGTAGACATCGAAACCTAACCAACCAGTCACATGCAGCCAGTAGCTGTTGCAATCCCAAACACGCAGGTTAAAGGGATTTTGAGAGTGTTATGAGCATATTCATCCCTTCATTGCACTTCATTAAATCTACCTTGTTCTGGCTGTTTAAAATTATATATATGTTCTTCTTCTGTTTGTAAATCAGAGCACTTAGCCATGTGAGGAGGTTGGGTTTGTAGCTCGGAGCTCTCTGGATGTGGTGGCTGTTTAAAAGTCAGAAGCAGTCGCAAACAGCCCTATCCCTTTTCCTACTCCCCAGGCCAAGGATACACACCATGAAAATCAGCCTACAGTGCTCAGGAATGTCGTAAAGAGGGTTGATTAAAAACAAGACCACCAGAGAGTTGGAATAGGGTAACACACAAACAGTGGGGGGAAACAAAACAAACCCTTTCTTTGTTTTTTTTGTTTTTTCTGTTGTATTAAGATAGCAATTAGCCATATGCAGCAACAACAATTACATCACTCTGTGGGGCCAATTAAGAGCCAAAAGCAATAGAGAAGCAGGGAACAAAGGGAGGGAGACAGAAAGAGTGTGAGGAAGAGCAGAGTGACTAAAACGCGAGGAGAGATGAAAGAGAGTAGAGATGGGAAATGCAAGAGAAAATGAAAAGAAAAGTCAGAGAAGCACAAGGGAGGGGAAGAAGTGGAGACACTGAAGTCAGAGAGGAGCGTGAGGGGGAAGCTGAGGGAGTGAATGATAATGATGTCACAACCAGAGAGCAGAGAATCCCAAGTCATTGAGCTCAAACCGACCTGCAGCACCACCTCACTAGCTCACTCTATCACCCGAATAGCCAGTGGCAGTATCTCTATCTCACACACACACACACACACACACACACACACACACACACACACACACACACACACACACACACACACACACACACACACACAGAAGCACATGCACTGGTGTCCCCCAAGCACCATTGGCCTGACAGCACTGGAGCAGATGGGGCAGCGCACTGCTCTGAAGCCCAGCCACGCTGACAGATGCTGGTGGAGAGATAGCGTAGCGCCCGGGCCCCGTCAGCGGTGCTTACCATGGAGGAGTGACAGGAGGAATATGTCACTCCGAGGCAATACGGCTCAGTCAGAGCGAGCCTGTCAGACCATCGCCAGTGATCCCTACTCCCCTCCAACACTCCACCACCCCACCCCCGACACTCACACACATATACACATGCACACACACAGCCCTCCCCAGTAGACCTCCCATTCGGAGGTAATGGATAAGAGCATGAGACCTGGGGGAGATCACCATGTTAGGAGGCAATTACGCTGAAGTTGTGAGGACATGTGAGGTTTCACAAACACACACACACACACACACACACACACACACACACACACACACACACACAATACATGCATAAATACTCTAAACACTCTAGCAACAAAGTATATGACATAGACATACTGAGGCTCGGGGTACATTGGTTGCAATATTAGACACCTATTCACACAATACATTCACACCTTGAAAACATTTCCCTTCATAAAAGCATCAAAGTGAAAGTGAGCTGTACGGACACATAATGAATGCATTAAATGCACTATGACTGAAAAAACACATGCACAAAACAGTACAAGAACACTTCTGCTGTGATAAATGATGTATTCTTGCTATACTGTACACAATGTAAAAAGAAATAAAATGAAATAAAATAAAATATTCAAGAGTTAAATGCTGATATACAGTATTTAGTCTGGACTGATATTCAGAATATTAGTGAAAATGTTTGTGAAAATGTAATCACTTTCCTTAAAAAGGGCACTTACAGTAATGCCATTTGATTCAATAGAAGAGCCAGAGAGCAGCTGCTGGGGCACTAAACCGTCTTCTGCTCCATGAGGCCGCAGTTGTTGTTGATGATGATGTTCATGATGCTGATGACGATGAAGACCTCACACGTGTCAAAAGCTGTTATGAGCAAACAAACTAACAAACTGTGTGTGCGTGTGTGTGTGTGTGTGTGTGTGTGTGTGTGTGTGTGTGTGTGTGTGTGTGTGTGTGTGTGTGTGTTTGTGTGTGTGGTGTGTGTGTGTGTGCGTGTGCGTGTGCGTGTGTGTGTGTGTGTGTGTGTGTGTGTGTGTGTGTGTGTGTGTGTGTGCGTGTGTTTTCTCTGCACCAATGGCGTTTCTCAATCAGCTTTGTGATTGACTATGTGATTTTGAGCAATAATTTGGTGAAACTTCTCAAAATTCACATCAAGCAAGTAATGTCACAAATGAATCCAAGCATGTGGCAGGCAGCCCCACTGCACCTCATTTGGGCAGTTAATCGGGCGTCAAAACCCTCGTCCCACAGCACGTCAAATAGCCGCCGATAAGGCTGACATGCAGCCTAATTCTGAAATATAATCAGATACAGACAAATTGGGTTTAGAAAATGTCGGACTCACGTTGTACAGTATTTGGCTGACCTTAGACACCCTACAAACCACCAAATAATCTATACATTATAAAACACTTCTCAACTAGCCCCAATGCACAACTATCTATCATCAAACTCCTAGCCCTGACCTTCACATACACAAACCCCAACCCTAGTCCTGACCAAAACTAGCACCTTACACTACAAGTCCTACGAGTCCTTCAAGTGTCTACAGGTAATATGCACACTTTCAAAATAAAGCTGGACCAAATAATGTGGTTGGAGTAAGATTTGGTATAAGGGAATTTGCTTGCGGAAAGGGAATTTGTTCTGAGACACCATTTTTAGATACACTGGAGTTTCAAATGGATTTTTATCCAATGAACAGGCAAATTGTGAACTAGATAAGAAGACCATCTCATGTCTAGACATATTCTGTCCCCAGGATCCAACAAAGCTGAAAGGATGTTTTTGAATACAAATCATAAGGGTGCTGCACACAAGGTGCCTGCATTTTTTAGGTTGTCTCTTTTTGTACAAAGGCACAATGTTTGACAGTTGCTGATCTGTCTCATTTGTAATTGCCCCAAAATTGTGAAATGATAGGTCTGCTATGGACAGTCTGCTGGAAAGATGGGACAGAATTGCATTGAGGGATTGTGGGAAACTGCCTCAAGAACAACAGCCAAAAGGCAGAGAGCCACCTGGAGGCCATTTTTGCGTTGGGAAGGGGACCATTTTGTCTGCAGCAACACGGGGATGAGTCACTATTTGAGGAGAGGACAAAGGGCAGAGAGAGGGGACTGGATGGAAATCGGTGCTGAACAGAGCAAGCAAACACACTGATCCACGGGGCAAGGAGTGGCAGCTAGAGCCCCCTTTAATGCCCAGCCATCTGGACAGTAAATGGAAACAGATCAACACCAAAGTGCCAGCTAATTCCTGTTTACATCCACCTCCAAAATGGCTGATCATGGAAGCAGTCGTTTCAGCTATCTGAACATGGATAAGATGCTTCCCACCTCTGAAAAACACAGTGAAATCCACACCTGCCTGGGCAGGATGATTGTACCTTGTTGAGAATGAGTAGCTTGTGTGCTTGATTCCGGACACTAGGCTAGGTCCTCGCTGAAGCCCAGAGAGTTGAATGCTGACTGACGGATTGAGGGAGAATGCAGCTGAAACAGCCGTCTGTCCTATTGGCACAGGCAGCTAAGCAGACAGCCAAAGCAGTAAATGGCTAGTGTGTGGGGGTCCTGCTGTGTGTGTGTGTGTGTGTGTGTGTGTGTGTGTGTGTGTGTGTGTGTGTGTGTGAGAGAGAGTCAGTATGACAGTCACAGAAGAGAGATAAAGATAGAGAGAATAAGTGGATGCTGCACTGAGTTGCTTGAGCTGACATGAGAATGTAGTAAAACTCCATGATGCAGTGCAGGAATAAAGGGATTTAGGGAAGATTTTAGAAGCCCAGTGAAAAAAAAACAGAGGAAAAAAGGATAGAGAAAAAAGATACAAACTTGTGGCCATAGCCTTCTTTTCTCCGACTGTCCTAATCTCCCCATCTCACTTTCGACCTCCATCATCTGTCTCTCCCTCAGTCACTTTACTGTTCCTTGATTCTAAACATAGCAAAGAGAGAGATTAGAAATCAAGCTGTGAGGATTTTAAACCTATACTCTCCCTCCATCACTCCATCCCCCTTTCCCTTTCTCTGTCCGTCCTGTCTATCTGTCAGTCCATATCTCTAAATCACACACACACAAACAACAGAGCAGCCAGCACGCCTGAGGAAAAAACAGATTAAAACATAATCAGTCCTACCACCTGCATTGTCTCAGTCAGTGACGGAAAAACACGTACACATACACACACACAAACACACACACACTCACACACAAACAAACAAACAAATAAACAAACACACACACACACACACACACACACACACACACACACCAATCTTAATGCACTAAGTCCTCTTAGGTGGCTGTTTCACCACAGCAAACACCTGTGTGGTTTTGTGTGTATGTGTGCACATGAGTGCGTCATCACTCCTGCTGGCAAAACACATCGCAATTGTCTCATTTTTTCCAGCACGGAAAGAAGACAGGGGCTCTCAGTTTCGCCCTCACTTTTCCCATTCTCTCGCTCCCCCTACGCAACAAATCCAAAAGCAAACCAGCACAAAAATGGCAGAAGAGTGGCCCCATCTGGTGGAACAGAATGCATCATATAATACATACATCATATAAATATATCATTAATTTGAATGCCGAGCGGAACAATTTATATAACCAATACATATTAATAATCAATACATAAAGGAACATCAATACGTTTTTTTGTTTTTTTTATTAATTATCTTAAAATTGCAGCGGATTTTGAAGTCGGAGGAGTTCTGAAATGTGGTGGGCAGTCTCTAAATTATCGCCAGGTTACTCCAGGCTCCTGGAGTCTCCTTATCAGTTCTTTCCATAACACTGTGGCTTTGTTTGTTCTTTTCTGTTCAAACAGAGGTATTAGACAGCAGCAAAAAAATAAAATAATAAATCAACAAGAACATAAAAGGCTGTCTTTGAGAACACTGACAGAAGGACAGGGCAGAAAGGAGTTCTAGAGAACGGCAGAACAAGATAGGAAGAGAAAGAGAGAGTGAACAGGGAGAAATCCACTTTGAAAGTTAGAGGCAGGATTGACACTGAGGTCAGAGAAGACACGGTAAAGTTTTAATGACAAAGCCTCTGATGACTTTGAGGAGGGGAAAGAAAGAGAGAGAGAGAGAGAGAGAGAGAGGTTGAAAAGGAGAGAAAGAAAAGAAAGTAAGAAAGGCATGGTGAGTGACAGGGGAAGAAGCTGAGTATGGGCAGGGAGTGAGAGGAGTGAGATGAGTGAACCAGAATGGGAGAGAGAGAGAGAGAGAGAGAGAGAGAGAGAGAGAGAGAGAGGGCGAGAGAGAGGGAGGGAGGAGGGCCATAGGAGGATGAAAGAGAGTGACAGCCTGGAAGAGGATAGTGGACATGCTCCCACTGCCATTAATGATGGAAAGAAGAAAGGAGAATTGGACTGCTTTGAGATGGGGGGTGTTAGCTGTTACAAAAGGGACAAATCCACCTTTAAACCCAAGAAATACCTCACATATATGCTCCTCTGCAGTGCCAGACAAATTAGACAGCCAATTTAAAACTGGGCCAGAGGGTATGTGTTTACACAGTTCAGGTGTGTGTGTCTGTGGGAGAGAGAAAGAGGGAGTAGCAATAAGTGATTGCAACTACAAAGACATTACAAATGTGTCAAGAATGAGTTCTTGCAACAGTAGTTTTTCTACACTGAGTATACCATAAACACATCAGCTGTTCATTCACTCTTTTAGTCCTACAAGTAACTCAACTGATGGCAAGTCAAGTGTTGCACAAACACACACACCCCTCATATTTACCAGCAAAAAACACACTGGCATCAGATATGGCACCTCATATCGATTTCCAAGCAGAGAACAAGGGGGGCTGAAGCGAGGTGTGTTTGAGAAACGCTGTGGCTTTGACAAGACAAGAAATGTGTGATGAGATGGGAGTGAAAAGACAAACCTGAGATCCAGATGAAAGGAAGTGGAAAAGGATGAAAGAGATATGGGAAAGACGTGATAAGACAGGAGAAAGACGTAAATGTTGAGTTATACTGAGACAGAAGGAACAAGCATCTCACAGGGAACACAGCAAACTTGTCAACCTGAGGTGCCCTTGCCATTTCTGAAGCTTAAGTACTTGTCACTCATTTAATATTCTCTGGTAGGTAAATGTGCTTTGTGTGTGTGTGTGTGTGTGTGTGTGTGTGTGTGTGTGTGTGTGTGTTTGATTGTTTGTTTGTGTGTGTTTGTGTGTGTGAGTGTGTGTGTGTGTGCGTGCGCGCGCGTGTGTGTGTGTGTGTGTGCACGTGTGTGTGTGTGTGTGTGTGTGTGTGTGTGTGTATGTATGTGTGTGTGTGTGTATGTGTGTGCATGTGCGTGTGTGATACAGAGAGCACAAGTGCTACACTGCCATGCCAAGAGCAGAGTGATCCCCTGCCGGCACGCTGTCACTCACAGACGAGTAACAACCTCGTCGCAGCAGCCCCGGCGAAGAAAGGCAGCCTAAAGCTCCACCTCAGGGAAGAGTCAGAGAGAGGGATTAGAGATAACGCAGAAAAGAGAGAAGAGGAAAAGCGGAAGGGGCTGACTTGCATTAAAGACGTCAGGTGCTGCCAAGAGAGTGTGGATGCCCGGGGCGGGGTGAGGCAGAGACTTTAATTAGCTCTGTGGATGGCAGGCGGAGGTGCCAGAGGCCAGTTATCGGGCCAGCGGCCTCATGGGCACCAGCGAGTCTGGGGCAAGAGTCGGAGCTAATCCACTTCAGTCGGTGGGGTGGGGTGGGGCGCAGCGTCACATGATGAGCAATGGAACAAGGGTAAATGATGAGGGAATAATGCCAGTGTCTGTATGGCCAGCAAGCAAAAATGAAGACATCATTTTGGTCCCTTGGAGTCCTTTCCCTGGGGAGAATCAATGGTGCCTGTGAGATAGCAAACAAGTAAACATTTTCCAGCAGTAAAGGCTTAATGCTGGTAGGACAACTCAATCACTGATATTTCACGTCAAATAGTTCATATCCATTCATATATGTAGAGGCAGAAAGCCACATCACGTCACGTCACGCAGGAGATGGACGGCAGGGTGGCAGGAAACACAAATGGTCGCCTGAATGTTGAGTGACAGGACCACCATCATAACCACAGAGGGATCACAAGCACGTTACAAGCACGTTAGGGCTGGGCGATATGACGATATATATCGTGAGGACGATAGAAACGTGTCTATCGTGACCTTTCTCCTCTATCGTTTCTATCGTGATAAACTTATTTTTTCACTATTACAGCTAATATACATTTTAATATAATTTCACATCCTAATATAACATTTTGCTTTTCTTATTATGCAAACTCTAAGTTTATACAACTGTAAAAAAAGAATATTAAGATACATCTTAGAGAACGTGGTTTTGCGACACGACACCGCTTTACATTACGCTGCTTTGCATCATACGCTTGCGACATGATTGACGGTGAGAGCCCGCGAAATTTAATTCTGGTTTAAAAAAAAAATGAATAATGGACGCGCTGCAGGAAGGTGTAACTGTTACCACAGCCGCTGTTATACAATTGGGCATCGACACCCATTGCTAATGACAGCGTCATTACTTTATTGCAGCAGTGAAAATCAAGACATTACAGACGTGCAAATGCTGGGGTGGCCCATTCAAATCAACGGAACTTTTTTGAACATTTTGGAGAGCTGTATAATACGAGTATAATACAAGTGTAGCCATTTATTAGCAGATTCTGTTCCATTTTTCTCAATGATGGTCAAATAGTTGTAGTTTAAGATGCACTATTTCGTTAGTTTAGATTTCTTTTCAGTATTTCAAAAGTGAAGGAGCTGTGGGAGCACAAGAACAGTGAGCATCTAGCAGCGATTATCATAGACATAGCATATGTGTATATGTCTTTGGCGTTTATAGCTTAACTATCTAGATTCTAAGTAGCATGGAGGTTTTTTTTGGTACTCCACGTAGATCATAAACCCTTGAAGATAAAAATGAAATTGGTTGGGAAATGTAAACGCTAATATGCTTTTTATCCAGATAAAACGCAGCTCCATCGTTTACTTGCGTTTGTTTACAGGACCATCTTCACTGTTGCACCAACGGGCTGAAGCGGTCAATGGGGCGTATGTGTAATGGCCAACTTCTTAATTTTCTTATTTTTATACGTGGCCATATAAGAAAATGTTTTTCTCATCATTATTGCTATAGCATATGAACAAACATTGAAAAGAAAGTTTTTTAATTAAATTAAACTTGATTTATCTTCTGAAAGTAGGCCTACATTAAAGAACCACTAAAAGTCACAAGCACTGGACTAAATGTCATGCACTTTGTTTTAATCTTACTATTTAAAGATTCAATGGAAACGTTCAGTACAATCTGCGTAATTGTGGTACAGGTCGTGATGGATCACACTTTTAAGTACACCCCTATCCAGTAAAGCAAGAGGGCATATCGTGATATATATCGCTATCGTGATATAAAATAATCCATATCGTGATATATGTTTTTTTCCATATCGCCCAGCCCTAAAGCACGTTACTACAGCCGCGGAAAAAATTAAGAGACCACTTCAAAATTATCAGTTTCTCTGGTTTTACTATTTATTGGTATGTGTTAAAGTAAAATGTACATTTTTTTTTTATTCTATAACCTACTGGCAACATTCCTACCAAATTTCAAATAAAAATATTGTCATTTAGATCATTTATTTGCAGAAAAATGACAATTGGTCAAAATAGCAAAAAAGATGCAGTGTCTTCAGATCTCGAATAATGCAAAGAAAACAAGCTCATATTCATTTTTAAACTACACAATACTAATGCTTACACTTAGGAAGAGTTCAGAAATCAATATTTGGTGGAAAAACCTTGATTTAAAATCACAACTTTCATGTGTCTTGGCATGCTCTCCACCAGTCTTTCACATTGCCGTTGGGTGACTTTATGCTACTCCTGGCGCAAGACTTCAAGCAGCTCGGCTTCTTTTCATGGCTTGTGACCATCCATCTTCCTCTTGATCACATTTCAGAGGTTTTTGATGGGATTCAGGTCTCGAAATTGGGCTGGCCATGACAGGGTCCTGATCTGGTGGTACTCCATCCACACCTTTACTGGCCTGGCTGTGTGGCATGGAGCATTGCCCTGCTGGAAAAAACATTTCTCAGAGTTGGGGAACATTGTCAGAGCTAAAGGAAGCAAGTTTTTCTTCCGGGACAACGTTGTACTTTGCCTGGCTGAGGTTTGTAAAAGACCATAAGGATTGAAAAAAGCGGACTGGAGGGTCTTCTAGTTCGTCTTCTCTGATGAGTCCAATTTTCAGCTTTGCCCAACACATGGTCGTCTGATGGTTAGACGGAGACCTGGAGAGGCCTACAAGCCAGAGAGTCTTGCACCTACTGTGAAATCGGACTCATCAGAGAAGACGAACTTAGAAGAACCTCCAGTCCGCTTTTTCAATCCTTATGGTCTTTTACAAACCTCAGCCAGGCAAAGTACAACGTTGTCCCGGAAGAAAAACTTGCTTCCTTTTGCTCTGACAATGTTCCCCAGCTCTGAGAAGTGTTTTTTTCCAGCAGGGCAATGCTTATGGTTTGTAAAAGACCATAAGGATTGAAAAAAGCGGACTGGAGGGTCTTCTAGTTCGTCTTCTCTGATGAGTCCAATTTTCAGCTTTGCCCAACACATGGTCGTCTGATGGTTAGACGGAGACCTGGAGAGGCCTACAAGCCAGAGAGTCTTGCACCTACTGTGAAATCGGACTCATCAGAGAAGACGAACTTAGAAGAACCTCCAGTCCGCTTTTTCAATCCTTATGGTCTTTTACAAACCTCAGCCAGGCAAAGTACAACGTTGTCCCGGAAGAAAAACTTGCTTCCTTTTGCTCTGACAATGTTCCCCAGCTCTGAGAAGTGTTTTTTTCCAGCAGGGCAATGCTCCATGCCACACAGCCAGGCCAGTAAAGGTGTGGATGGAGTACCACCAGATCAGGACCCTGTCATGGCCAGCCCAATTTCGAGACCTGAATCCCATCAAAAACCTCTGAAATGTGATCAAGAGGAAGATGGATGGTCACAAGCCATGAAAAGAAGCGAGCTGCTTGAATTCTTGCGCCAGGAGTAGCATAAAGTCACCCAACGGCAATGTGAAAGACTGGTGGAGAGCATGCCAAGACACATGAAAGTTGTGATTTTAAATCAAGGTTATTCCACCAAATATTGATTTCTGAACTCTTCCTAAGTGAAAGCATTAGTATTGTGTAGTTTAAAAATGAATATGAGCTTGTTTTCTTTGCATTATTCGAGATCTGAAGACACTGCATCAATTTTGCTATTTTGACCAATTGTCATTTTCCTGCAAATAAATGATCTAAATGACAATATTTTTATTTGAAATTTGGTAGGAATGTTGCCAGTAGGTTATAGAATAAAACTAAAATGTACATTTTACTTTAACACATACCAATAAATAGTAAAACCAGAGAAACTGGTAATTTTGAAGTGGTCTCTTAATTTTTTCCGCGGCTGTATATATATATATATATATACCAGAGGCGATTTCTCTAAGACTTCAAGGGAAGCTCAGCTTCCCCTAAAATGTCGAAAATTAAATTGTCAAATATGTACTCTTGTGTTAACATTTCATTGACTACAAATGCGTTAGAATACGTTCATGTCGAAGACGAGTTCGATCAGAATCTTATCCAACACTGACTCGATTTTGTTAACTTCTCATACATTCCCGTAATGTCAATGCATTTGACAGTAGAAGCCGAGCGTCCATTCACTTGAATGGGACTGCATGGAACAGTTTTTTTCATTGCCTCGAAACTCGACGGTCATTGGATAAATGCCAAGATTTGTCCCGCCCCCGGACGCTCAGCGTCTCTGGGGGTGGATGGAGCAGTGGGCTGGCCTGGGCTAGCCTGGACGCTGGGCTTCCGCGTGATGATTGGAGGAGCAGTCGAAAGGCTGAAACACTTTTTGATTGACAGCTATTTTGAGATATACACAGTCACTTGAATATCTAGGATTCATCGCATCCCATCGCGGAATTTACAAGTGAAGTCTTACGACAAACTGAAACCCATTTCTTGATATTTTCTTGGCGAAATTGCTTCCATTATTCATTTCTTACACTGTAAATAAAACACATTCATCATATTTCCTTGTTTCAGTTTAACATACTTTCCACATTTCCTTGTTCGAGTTTAATATCGTTTCGTTAGTTCGTTCCGAATACTGTTGGCTAGGTCGGAGTGAACTAGCCAGCTGGTAAGGTGCACACGATGGCAGACAATGCTAATATTGTCGACCTGATTTTGGCGAAGCCATTTGACAGTCTTCCTTACGAGGAGTAACTTAGAATTAAACAGCAGGGCAGATCAACACCTAAGATTGATTTGGTACAAAAAGTAGGGAAAAGTAAGGTCTTTTCAGCTCTCCTGGTATGACAAAGTAAGCTGGCTGACTGGAAGTGCTGTGACAAAGAAAATGTACTGTTGGCCATGCATCTTGATGAAACCATCTCAGGGATGGGTTGTCTGGTCAAAATTTGGTTTTAGGGATCTGTCTAACTTTGACAGGGCATACTAAAGGCATGAAAAGAGCAATGAACATGTGAGTGCATGTGCAAGGTTAATGTGCCTGGGCAGGGTCAGGGTTGAACATGCACTCAATAACCATTTTCTTGAAAAAGAACGGAGGGCAGAATTTAGGTGTAAATAAATTGACAACTTTTTTGATGTAGGCCAAAAATGTGCTTCCCCTCTTTAAAAGACCAGCAGCCGCCACTGATATATACATATAGTAAATAACTCACGCACAAGGTTTCTCTACATTAAGATGAGATTTTACTCTACAGTTCTCTTCCACTAAATCAGACCTATAGCCCTGTATATTGCCCTATTCATTATCTCCAAACAATGTTTCAATACACAGTATGTCAGTACTGACAGTTCCCTATCCCAGTTCCCTATCGCCTCTATCGTTCCCTATCGCCCCTATATGGTGTGCCCGCCACCACCTGGGAAGGTCGCCAGATGCGCTCATGTAAACCCCATGTCCAGCACGACGAGGTTGTTCCCACAAGCACAACATTCCCATGTTCTCGACACTGTCCCGTTAGGCGCAGACACAAGACAAGCTTGCTTCTCCCCTCCCGCGATGCACCCGCATCGCAAAACCAATTTTTTATTCAAACCAAGAGGGGAAACCCCAGATCTCACCCTCCTCTCTAGGAGTGGGGTCAGATCAAGGTTTAGACAGATTGGTGATGAGCGGCTTAGTAGCCGACAAATTCAATATAAGCCCCAGGCTGGCAGACTGCGTTTGGAGCTGGCGCGCATGCGCAGTCTCGCCCTGGGTGTTGAAAACGATTTCAAAGGGTTACTCTCTTCAGTTTGCAAGGCCTCCGCCCAGGTTCACGAGTGTAATTCAATCACGGGTGCCACGAGATTGCGCACATTTCCTTCAACAGGAGATAGATGCGTTACTCGTGAAAAGGGCTATAAGCGTAGTGTCACCAGAGAATGAAAACTCGGGGCATTACAGCAAAAATGTCCTCGTCCCCAAAAAGGACGGGAATTATCGCCCTATATCAGATCTACGTATACTGAACAAGTCTCTCATGCCGCTGAAGTTCAAAATGTTAACTCCACGCCGGCTGATTCAGTTCATAAAGCCGAACGATTGGCTGATCACGTTGGATCTCAAAGATGCTTACTTCGATGTTCCTATTCATCCCAGACACCGCAGGTATCTCAGATTCGCATTCGGCGGGGTAGCATACCAGTTCCCACGCACTTCCATTCGGTCTCTCCCTAGCTCCGAGAGTATTCACGAAGTGCGTAGAGGCTGCCATCGCTCCATTGAGAAAAATAGGCATTCGCTTATTCAACTACCTGGACGATTGGCTTCTCGCTTCTCGCTCAGAAGCGGAGGCGGTGCGAGAGTGCCATCTTGTGGTGGCACACCTGTACCGCCTCAGATTTGTTCTAAACAAAGAGAAAAGCTCACTGCGTCCTCAGCAGACTGTGCCTTTCCTGGGCATGACAGTAAACTCTGTGGCAATGACATTGTGTCTGTCCCCAGCACGAATAGAGGCTATCAGAGACTGCGTGCAGATGTTCAGACTGGGGCAGAAGGTTTCATCCCTTCGCTGTCAGAAGCTCTTGGGTTTGATGGCAGCCGCAGCAGTGGCACGCCCCCTCGGGATGCTTCAGGCGCGTCCATTTCAGGCATGGTATCTGTCATTGAAACTCGACTCCGCCAGAGACAAGTTTCGCTTGATCACGGTGGATCGCAGATGCTGGCAGGCCTTGGCTGTATGGCGATCCCCGCATTTCCTCGCGGAAGCGGCTCCGCTCGGTGCAGTGGTGAGCCGCGTTATCGTCACCACAGACGCCTCCACTACAGGCTGGGGTGCGATATGCGAAGGATATTCTGTGAACGGGCTCTGGTCATCAACGCAAGCCACGTCACATATAAATGTGTTGGAACTGCGAACGGTGTTTCTAGCGCTTCGTCACTTCATTCACATTCTGGGCGGGCGTCACGTTCTCGTCAGAACAGACAACATGTCCACCATGGCCTACATAAATCGTCAAGGAGGGGTACGCTCCCCTGCGCTTTATCATTGGGCGAACCGACTACTCCTGTGGGCAGCAAAGCGCATTCGCTCTCTCAGGGCAGTGCATATTCCAGGCCGTCTCAATTACGGAGCCGACCTTCTGTCGAGGGGCAACCCTCAAGCAGCAGACTGGTGCCTTCACCGTCAGGTGATCGACCAGATTTGGCTTCGGTTTTACAGGGCACAGGTGGATCTGTTTGCGAATAGAGAAAACGCCTGCTGCCCTCTGTGGTTTTCGCTGGGGGGCGACAACCCTCCGTTAGGCGTAGACGCGCTGAGCCAGCAATGGCCCAACATGCGTCTTTACGCATTCCCTCCGATTCCTCTGCTACGTCAAGTAATCCGCAGAGTGGAGGAGGAGAGCTTGGAATTGATATTAGTGGCGCCACATTGGCTCAATCAGCCATGGTTGGCGGATCTAATCAGACTGTCAGTGCAGCCTCCGTGGGAGCTCCCTCTGCGCAGGGATCTCCTCTCACAGGCCCACGGGACGGTGTGGCACCCCAGGCCAGAGCTGTGGCAGCTCAGGGCCTGGCTCCTGAGAGGAACAGGCTCTTAGCGTCAGGCCTGTCAGATTCTGTGGTGAATACTATACAGAGCGCTCGGGCATCGTCTACCCGATCTCTGTATACGCTCAAGTGGCGCATGTTCGAGCGATGGTGCGCTGCGCGTCAGCATGACCCTATTGATTGCGCCTTGGGCATCATCTTAGAATTCTTGCAACAATTGTTTGATGAAGGGAAAGCTGCTTCTACTATCAAAGTGTATTTAGCAGCCATTTCCGCCTGCCATATCGGCATTAACGGCAAATCTCCGGGTAGTCATCCATTGGCTTTGCGCTTTATGGCTGGAATAAGGCGCCTTAGAGTGCCTGTCAGGCACCTATTGCCTTCTTGGGATTTGCTAGTGGTGTTACGAGCGCTCACGGCTCACGGCTCACGGGTCTGGAACGGTGGACTTGAAGTTTGCTTCTTGGAAGACTGCGCTGCTCCTGGCACTGGTGTCTGCGAAGCGCGTTGCCGACATGCAAGCTCTGTCGGTCAGCCCGTCGTGCATTCAGTTTTCGATTGCCGGGGACAGGGTATTATTGCGCCCTAACACAGCATACACACCCAAAGTAGTGACGACTCCGTTTCGTAACCAGGTCATTGAGTTGGCCGTATTCTCGCCCCCTCCTTTCTCGTCAGCGGAGGAGGAGCGCTTGCACAAACTCTGCCCAGTGTGCGCTCTACGTATTTATGTAGAGCGCACGGGTTTATTCAGGCAATCGGATCAGTTATTCGTATGCTTTGGTGCGAGCGCCAAAGGCAAACCCCTGGCAAAGTCGAGCCTCTCCCGGTGGCTGGTGGAGGCTATCACTTTGTCATATACAAGTTTGTCGTTGGAACCCCCGGAGAAGCTTCGTGCGCATTCTACTCGTGGGGTTTCGTCATCCTGGTCCCTGTTTAAGGGTATGTCAGTGGATGACATTTGCAAAGCTGCGAGCTGGAGCTCTCGCCACACCTTCATTAATTACTACATGTTGGATGTGGCGGAGCCTGGTTTCCTGCAGAGCGTGTTGCAGGCGAATGATCTGTGATCATATGCAACATGCGATGTTACTATCTGCGTGGCCGTCTCCCTTTATGGATTAAAGGCGGATGGCACAGATGAGTGTAAGTATTCATAAGCATGGGATCAGTGGTCCCGTTTCCCCTATATTGAATCCTTCCCCGTTATAAGCACACTGCCGCCGCCACATGAACCTCTATGAGGGCGAGGCGACTGAGTTGGCGTGTGTATACATATTTGGCCGACACTGTTGCACGCGGGATTAGACACGGTCCCGTCAATCACAATTATAGATATAACCTCGGTTCCCTGAGTTAGGGACCAGATGTGATATGGTTGCGTGCACAGTGCGTGTGTTGTTCTGGAGGCTCGAAGGCTCAGAGTCTTCAGAGGCAGCGCGGCATATTCACCTGCAATATATAGACTCCTGAGGGGGCGCGCTCAGGGTGGTGATTTGCCACAATTCGGCCTTCCGGCGTGAATAGAAAGTACTTCGATTGGTCAATGAACAGGTAATTTCTCGTCAATCACATCTGGTCCCTAACACAGGGAACCGAGGTTATATCTATAACCGAGATGTTTGCAGGCTTTGCAGATGTACAAGTATAACATGTGATTCAATACATTTGTCATAACAATATTTTACTCAGTTTCAAAACTGCTTTTTATCATTGTGAATGATGTACATAAATACTTCATAGACTATTCTTGAATGGTATTAGTTAGAAATGGAGAGATAGCACAGCATTGCTCAGCAATGTTCAGTCCTACAAACAGAACAAATGACAGAACACAAACCAAAGAGGATGAAAGAAGGAGCATAATATGAGAGAGCCTCAATATGACACAGCAAGAGATGGCAAGGTTGGTGTATAAACACAAAATGGAGGTTTAAAAAGAGAATCTGAATATGATTATAAAGCAGTAGGAAATAGACACTTATGAGTCTGGGGAAAGTAAGGCAGGTTCAAGATGTTGGGTATGAGATGGAGGAAGAGAAGGACTTAACTTTTAAGCAAGAGTAAACTGAAGGGGGACCTAGAGAACTCAGTGTCTCCCTTTGTGGAGACAGAAAGAGGGGATGGAATGAAAAGGAGAAGGTGAAGGGGGAGAGGCAGAGAGAACCTCAGAACCGGGCATCAGAGTAGCCTGCAGGCCTGCACACACACATAGGGGGAAACACAGGGAAGAGTCCACACAGACGAGGGAGAGAGGAACAGAGAGACAGTAGTGTAAGAAAAGGTGGCAGCAGCACAGGGAGAGTAGGAGACAAATTAAGGACCCTGTGGGTTGGCACAGACACCTGAGAAAGATGGCAGCTACACACACACACACACAGGGAGAGAGAGAGAAAGAAAGAGTAAAAGAGAGAAAGAGAGTACCAGCTGGAACTGAGAAGGGAAAAGATGGCCCAGGAGAACCGACAAAGAGAGATCCCCGATCAGGAGCAAATTGGGCACATGGGGTGTAGATGAAGGAGAGGAAGAGCCAACAGGGAAATGGAGATAGTCAGAGGAGAGACAGGAGGAGAGGAGACTCACACAGAGGGAGACACTGAGGGAGACACAACTGACAGGGGTAAGCTGGGATAAATAGAGAGACAAAGGAAGGACTAATTTGTGAGCGCATTTGTTTAGATGAACACTGCTGGAGAGAAAAGATGATGTGTAAAGGAGAGAGAGAGAGCGAGAGAGAGAGAGAGAGAGAGAGAGAGAGAGAGAGAGAGAGAGAGAGAGAGAGAGAGAGAGAGAGTAGAGGCTGACAGCCTGGGCTGTGGAGGTTGCACTATGAGGAAAATTAAGAGGCATGGAAAAGAGTAAACCGTTCAACATGTAGTTGACTGTGAGGAAACTGAGGGAATCTCACATGCATAAATACCTTGTGTAATACCTTTTGCTATGTATTGACCCTGAAGCTTTGTCAGTGATTAACATGCATACTCCTACTAAACCGAGTTTAATTGAGTCCAAAATATAATCAGGTCTTTGAAAACAACATTGTTAACATCCCATTCCATGGTGAGCAGTAGAGGATGAAGGGGGATTTCCAAATGCATGTGGGACAAAAATAAGAGTCCACTGACCTTTGTCAGGGCACCCAAGCTGCACTGTTTGTATTCAACCACTAGATGGTACTGGTTATGCACTAAAATACCATTTGTAACATCTTAAATGCAGATATTAAACACTTTAATGTATATACAGTACTGTGCAAAAGTTTTAGGCAGGTGTGAAAAAATGCTATGAACTAAGAATGCTTTGAAAAATGTAAACAATAAATGTTTATTTTTTATCCATTTACATGGTAAGACTGAGCACAGCAACAAGACACAACGTAGTTATACTGCATCAGCAGGGTCTCTCCCAGACAAAGATTTCAAAGCAGACAGGGGTTTCAAAATGTGCAGTTCCAGCTGTTTTGAAGAAGACGTTGAGGATCGTAGACGCAGTGTTCAGCCAAGGAAACTTAATGCAGCTGATGAAAAACACATCAAGTTATTTACCTTCGAAATCGGAAGATTTCAAGCAGTGGCATCAGCTCAGAACTGGCAGAAACCAGTGGTACCCAGGTACAGACATTTACTGTCCGGGGAAGTCTGGCCAGAAGTGGTCTTCATGGAAGAGTTGCAGCCAAAAAGCTCTACCCCGACAAGGAAACAAGGCCAAGTGACTGAACTAAGCACGTAAACATAGAAACTAGGGTGCAGAAACATGGCAGAAGGTGCTCTGGACTGATGAGTCAAAATTAGAAATATTTGGCTGTAGAAGAAGGCAGTTTGTTCGCTGGAGGCTGGAGAGAGGTACAATAATGAGAGTCTGCAGGCAACAGTGAAGCATGGTAGAGGTTCCTTTCCAGTTTGGGGCTGCATTTCTGCAAGTGGAGTTGGAGATTTGGTCAGGATGAATGGTGTCCTCAATGCTGAGAAATACAGGCAGATACTAATCCATCATGCAATACCATCAGGGAGGCGTATGATTGGCACCAAATGTATTCTGCAGCAGGAACATAACCCCAAACATACAGCCAATGTCATTAACAACTATCTTCAGCTTAAAGAAGAACAGAAAGTCCTGCAAGTGATGGTATGACCCCCACAGAGCCCTAATCTCTACATCATCGAGTCTGTCTGGGTTTACATGAAGAGACAGAAGAATTTTAGGAAGCCTACATCCACAGAAGATCTGTGGTTAGTTCTCTAAGATGTTTGGAACAATTTACCAGCCGTGTTCCTTCAAAAACTGCGCAAGTGTGTCTGGAAGAATTGATGCTATTTTGAAGGCAAAGGGTGGTCACACCAAATATTGATTTAATTTAGAATTTTCTTCTGTTCCTTCACTGCATTTTGTTAATTTATGAAGAATTGATGAAAATAAACTGTTAACACTTCCATTTTTGAAAGCATTCTTAGTTTACAGCATTTTTTCACACCTGCCTAAATCTTTTGCACAGTACTGTATATGTTTGATAAAAAGAAAAACATACTATAAAAACTATAAACACGATTTATATATATTGCAACTTTTTCAGCAGAATCCGCTAAAAAGGTCATGGCAGTCTGCTAATGTACGGGCCTATTCCGTAAACACACAGTTTTCGTGGGCACTTGCTTAACTTTTTTTCTGAGCTGTGTTGTTACGTGATAGAAGGAATGACTGCGTGTACCACAAAAAAGTGTCGCCTGTCAAATACTTCTTTTCACATCTGACTGGCATTCAAGGCACGAGTAGAATTTTCTACTGGAATTTTAGTAATAATAATATGTTTAGCTGTTTTAGTATACACACGACTAAAGCAGGAGGGCATTAAGACCACATTTCAGTGGCTCTGCCATCTTATCCCCCTCAGCTTTTGAGCCAGTTAAAAGGGTCTAATGGGCATCATGAAAGGTACCAATGGACAAACAGTAGCCTATGGAGACTTCTGAATGAGGCACGGCACTGAGCCCCCATTTCAGGATGTTCTTGATGAGTGGTACAGATGCTGTCTCAGTCTTACGGAATAGCACTACTCTGGCTGCAAAGACTGTTCCGTCTATTTCCAGGAGGTGGCAGTGTTGTAAACCTCTAACACAAGCCAAGCTGGTGGTCTGACCTTGTGCTATAGCTAGAGTGTAGAGTGCAGAGGACCTTAGTGAGAACCTGAGCTGCCTACAGTCAACAAGGGCACAGCTCCACTCTCCCACACACATGTACACGGGCAGGGCTGACAGGGACAGCTGAGCAGAAAGGTGCTTGGAAAGAACAACCTTACACTGGTAAGAAATTTGCACTTTGATCTTCCCTGGCTGAAATACTCATTACAGTGTTTGCTACTGTAAATCAAAGGCATGTCCTCAAATTATTGTGAGATTAAAAAGCAACTTCTAGGGGACCTGTGCTAAATGTAAAGCCTTACTTATAAACAGTCGGCTTACTATTGTGTCTGTGTTATCTTAATATGGCGTATTGAGAGAGCTTGCTTTTGTTTGTTTGTACAACACAGAATGCTGTCCTGTGATCAGTGGTTAACCTTGTTTATTGAACATATGGAAACATTTTGACCTGCTCCTCACAAATCGCAAAGGCTTGTCTGACAACTGCTTCCATGATCAACTGCAACAGACTTAAGTGTTTGGCAATCACCATAACAGGGCCCACCCCTTTTATGGTGATTGCCAAAACATTGCTGCTGTTTATCATGGAAACAGCATTCTTCTGTCGTCTGTCAGCACACTCCCACCTGTCCCAACTTGTGCCGTGAAAAGTAAAGCCAGCAGATTCCCTGTCTTGTGTCCGCAGCCAGAACAATGCTGGGGAGGCAAGAATCTTGAATGCAGTGTCCCGAAACCAACCCTATTAATTTATTCTCTATCATATTCTTTCATTGACCTTTTACATTTTGAAAAAGTAATGACAAATAGTTCCGTGCCTTCCCACAAATCCACAGTATTGATATTTAGAGTGAGGTTAGCAGCGTCACAATGTCCCTGAGCCCCTCACTGGCCCTGAGATTAAAAACTGGACCAGACCAGACCACCACAGATGAGGGGAAGAACAACATATGGAGTGAAGGATTATGCAGACACCCACCATATCTCCAATTCAAATACATTTATGGGCCCTCTTTTAAAATGAATTAGGTCATTAGCTGGGGGTGGTCTAGTGGTTTTCGGGATCTTAACTTCCAAATGAAAGACTATAACCCTAGGTTGACCCAGGCTATATTATGATCTCCAAAACGCTACTGTTGTAGAGATGCAGAGAAATGAATCTGTCCTGATCGTTAGTTTGTAGTACAATGCAATTTAATAAGATAATCAATTAACTAGTTGTTGTGCCCCTGAACATTTTAGCCCAAAGAGTCTGTAGCATGGCCTATTAAGTTGTAAAACTTGTTGAGTTGGTAAACACTAACAGGTTGATATGATTACGTTGATGTTGCTTGCAGTATTGACATTTTGGCTGCTGAGGGTCACCGGGTAAAAATATCACCACCATTGGATCTGTGTCCACCAATCGAAATGTGTGGAAACCTTCTATGAGATCATCACTGAGTAATCTATTCATAGCCTGCATGGACAACTTAATCACTTTATGTTATTCTTTCAAAATAGCATGAAATAGATGTTTACAGGCCCACTCATGAATGTAATGTTAAACGGATTAAAATACTGTACTGAGTTCAGTGATGTAAGAACAAGTGACCTATTCCAACCCAAGAAATAAGGAGATTAGAGTTTCTTACCTAAAAAGAGAAAGTTATGAGATTCCAAATGCACGTGATTAAGCTTGACTAAATAAGGAGCAGGCTTAACTAATTATATTAATGTTGACATAATAAAATGGGAACAGTGGGAAAATACGTCTGTCACAGTTGGATACCTTCTTAAAGTATGAAAACCCTACGTGCGCTCTCAATAGTCTTTTGTCATAAAGAAGAGACACATCGAACAGCAAGGGAAATATGATCTCTGATAAGAAGAAAAAATAGCTGGTGGGTAGGTGAAAAAATTACTTGACGTAGAAAATATGTTAATATTTGTGTGTGCATGTTATACAAATGATATATGTAGATGGTATAACATGCACACTCATACACTCTCATGTATGTGTGTGTGTGTGTATGTGTGTGTGTGTGTGTGTGTGTGTGTGTGTGTGTGTGTGTGTGTGTGTTGCGGTGTGTGTGTGTGTGTGTTGCGGTTGTGTCTGTGCTGAGCTGGAGGTCTAGTGTGTCTGTGTATGTGTATGTGTCCTGTAAGGGTGCAGGAGGCTGTTTGTTTGGGTTGTCTGTCACTTCCTCCTGACCTGTTGCTGTGGCGGTGCTTCCAGATGCTCCTCCTGGTGTCTAAATCATCTGTAATCTCTCTCAGCTGTCGCCCAGTTTAGAGATGAGACAGCCAGTTAACTCATTACCCTCCCATCTCTCTCTCTCTCTCTCTCTCTTTCTCCCGCTTGTATCACAAAATGTAACACAAGTGTTATGGTTATCTGCACCACTATAAGCAATGACTCCTCTACATTTTATTTGACTTTGGAACTGAAATAAACATCTACATCAATTTTATTTAAAAATGTACTGTGGAACTAAATAGGGTAATTTTTATGTCCATATGCTGTGATATGATCAATGCTGTATTATGCTGTGTTACTTTAAGCACCAACTAGAAGCTCTATGAGTGTATGGCATGCATTACTGTCCGGGAATTTAACCCTTTTACTAGGACTTAACTCTTTTACCAGGACTGTATAACCTCAGAAAATAAGACTCAACACAAACCAGAATAAAGTTAATACAGACGTTTTACTCTTGGCCATAGAGGAGTGTCCCAGGATTGCTCCAAGCTAGACACTAAAGCCTCTCCTACAAGTCTGGTGTTTTATTAGAGAAGATTCACATAGGTTTAAACATAAAAACACTCCCTCCTTTCTTTGTTCACTTTGAAGTTTAGAAACAGTCTTGCTCCATACCATATTTCAAATTAACCTAAACAGTCTTCTGACATGTAAGATACCCAGCCCCTCATAAACCAAGTTACTTAAACATTCTTTGACATACAAGTTATCCGGGCCCCTTTCTCATACCAACCCGTACAAGACAAGCAGACTTTTTGTCGCCACTGGAACACAGACAAAGAAATACAGAAATGCCTATAACTAAATGAGAATACTAATAGTTAACCATAAATGATAAATTCCTATATAGAATTGAATAATTCCTTCACATTTCCCTCCTGTTTATCATTTAACTATAAACCAGTATATAATCATCAACCTTGTACATCTCGTGGGTACGTTTTCTGCACAGGCATCATTACACTAAAGAAACAGTTTCCTGATTAGACAGCAGGGCATCCAATTCCTGTGACAGCATTACATTCTGCACAGAATTACGTACTAGGCTAGAAATGAAAACTTTGATACAAGTAGAAATACAAATCATAAAAACACAAAAAAGCACAAAGATCGCTACAATGGGTAACAGACCTTTCAAAACAATTTGCCACCATGCACCAGAAGTAAACCAAGCAAAAGGATTCCACCACGGAACATCCACAACCTTATCATGTGTTAGAGCATCACGTACAGCCCTCATTTGCTGTAAGGCTTCAGAAACAGAGACGCTTTGCACTTCATCCGGTATCCAGGTACAACAGGTGTCATTCAGCAACACACAAACCCCTCCACTCGATGCAGTAAGCAGGTCTAAAACTAATCTATTTTGTAATAGCATTAATCTAATTTTCGAAACTTCACTATTAAGACCTTCCAGGTTAACTAAGGTTGCATTAACAAACAATCCTAACCTATAGTTAAGAGTCTCCATCCTTAACATAAGTTTACCTACTCCTGCCCATGGAAACAGAGACAAAGAAACCTTGAGTCCTTTAGTCCATATTTTTTGGTCATCAGGCACGTCCGTCCCCCAGATGCTGTCGTGATCCTTAACAGCAAATCTCTTCTTTCGAGATATCTCTGGCTGTGAGGTAGCACTTACAATAAAGGTGTGGTCCGTGACCTGGGCGGGGGCGCAAACGCCTCCCCAGTGTGGAGGAAGATGACTGTACAAAATATTACCACACACCCACAATACATCACTCAATGTAGGTGTACCTTTGTCTGAGGGGCAGTGCTTCTCATTCCAACCCCAACATAAGGACTTGTCTCCCCATGGACAAGGTACACTCATGACATCCGATTTATAGACATTCAATTTCAGGACACTGCCTGAGAGACTGGTACGTGAATATTTTGTGGTGGTAATAATAGGAATGACGGTTCGGTTACACTGTCTCTGTCTTAGAGAACCTACGGTAGTGTTTCCATTATTAGCAAAACATATTGGAAATATGGAGTTAACTGTCACATAAGGTGACAGCAAGGGTGTAGCATTTTGTATTTCTTCTAGGGGGTGTGTATCGCTGCATGCTACCCGCACCTGGCTACCAGTTGGATAGTAGGATGGAATATCGTAGCCCCAGCTGTCTGGGGCACACTTCTCTCCAACACAGACTGTGGCTTGATATGAAAGTGGCCTAGCTTCAAGTCTAGGGTGAGAGGAGGAGGTTGGCATTAAAGAACATACATAACAGTTTGTCTTGTTACGTCTGTTTGCTTGCAAAGATGCATATCTATACCATGAATTAGTAGAATACAGATGAGTAACATTCCCCAGGGCCTCATGTTCCCCATATGAAATCCATCTCTTTTGGATTCTCTCAATTACATTTGTGGAGGACCATAAACCCAACATTACCCCTGAAGTAATCACTAATAGCAACAGCTTAAACATTGTTATAAGGGAGTGATATAATGTATATAGAAAAACAATAACACAATAAACAATAAAATAATAAACACAGTAAAACAAAAAATGGATACACCCCTACTAAGGAGAGTAGAATCTCGAATCCTGAATTCGGTGACTTTCAGACGGTCAAGAGCTAGATATCTCAACCCCCTCGAGGGAATCACTAAACCCTACTCAAAGCTAGTGGTGTATCCTAATAATGATCTCAGTTTGCAGTGTGAAAGGTGGATCCAGGTGGAGCGTTCAGCAATCTTTACAGCAGTAGGAGTGGACAGTAGCACTTGATATGGTCCCTCCCATCGATCATCAGACCAAGACTTTCGTTTGATGACTTTGATGAACACCCAGTCTCCCACCTTCACCTGTCCTTGTACCTGTGGGGACACAGAAAAAACTGGAACAGTATTGGGCTCCTTGCATTCTCTAGTCAGTAAAGTTTTTTTCATATAATCTGCTAGTGTAGAAATGTCATCTGGGTTGGCCCTTACAGTTGGAGTGAGATCTGGTATTCTGTATGGTCTACCGTACAGTATTTCAAAAGGTGATAAGAGTTGACCCTGAGCAGGGGTGATGTGCATGCTTAAAGATACTAAATCTAAACAATCAGGCCATTGTCTACCTGTTTCTGCCATAGCTTTTCTAAGTTTAGATTTTACCGTACCATTCGTTCTTTCCACAAGTCCAGCACTCTGTGGGTGATATGCACAATGTCTTTTCAAATCAATTTTTAATTGTTGTCCCACTCTGTCCAGCACATCATTTACAAAATGTGAACCATTATCTGACCTTATGATTTGTGGTACACCAAAAGTTGGTATTATTCTTTTACATAATGCTTTTGCTACTGTGAGTGCATCTGGTGTTGAACTAGGGAATACCTCTACCCATTTAGAAAACACATCAATTATAACCAAACAGTACTCCAGCCCTCTGGCTTTGCTAAGCTGGATATAATCCATGTGTATTACCTGAAAAGGATAGTCAGGCTTAGGGAAAACGCCCCTCTTAGGCCTGAGGTTCCCTTGTGAATTATGACGAATACATATCACACATTGCAAACAAAAAATTTTTGAATAGGTTATGAATCCATACGTGCTATAATACTTATGTACTAGACTAACCATCCCTCCACTTGATACATGAGTATCACCATGACTCAAAATCGCTGCCCATTTATATAAATATCGTGGCAAGATGGGTTTTTTATCTGGACTGACATATACCTCATCTTTCAATGTTGCCCCGTGTTTTATCCAACCTTCCTGTTCACTTTTGGGTGCTTGTTGTTGCATGTTAATCAAAAAGTCATCCTCTGTGTCTTGTGTCAGATACAGACCGGCTGCCTGCTTGGCTGCCTTATCTGCCAAAGCATTTCCTTTTGAAATGTCATCAGTTCTATTTGTGTGTGCTTCACATTTGCATATAGCTAATTTACTAGGCAATTGTATTGCTTCAAGTAACTCTTGTAACAACTTCTTGTGTTTAACTTCTTTTCCTGTAGAAGTTAAATAACCTCTCCTTTTCCAATGTGCACAGAAAATGTGTGAAGCAGCAAAAGCATACTGGCTATCTGTATATACAGTAATTTCCTGACCTGTGTATAAATGACATGCCCTTGTTAATGCAATTATTTCTGCTGCTTGTGCAGATAAGTTAGAAGGTAATTTCTTTGCTTCCACTATGTCAGTGAGACTAGTGACTGCATAAGCTACTAAGTTCCTCCCTCTCTCATCCTTGCCTGCAGAGCCGTCAACGTAAATCACACGTCCCCCCAGTAGGGGTGTGTCTTGCAGGTCCATTCTCGGTTTCAAAATCTTTTGCGTTTCTTCCTGACATATGTGTGGAGTGCCGTCTATAGGTATCGGCAATAATGTGGATGGATTCAGTGTATTACACCTCTCCAATGTTATGTGTGGTTGTGAGAGAAGAAGAGTCATGCATGATAAGTGACGAGCAGGAGAAAGGAAAGTCATGTTAGTTTGTAGTAAAAGCATTGACACTGCATGGGGTACTTTTACGACGAGTTTATGAAACAGCACAATTTCTGCTGAAACGTTCACGGCTATTGCAGCTGCGAGCACTGCCTGCACACATACTGGAGTAGCACGAGCTACTGGATCTAGCTGCGTCGAATAAAAAGCAATCGGCCTCATTTTGCTTCCCCATACTTGAAGCAAAACAGATGTCATGAATCCATGTCTGGAATCAACCATGAGAACGAAAGGTTTCGCATAATTAGGAAGAGCCAGTACGGTCGAGCTGGCTATTTTTTCTTTTGTTAATTGAAACGCTTCTGAACCTTCTTCGGTCCACGTAACTTTATCATGGGGCGCCATTGGTTCAGAGAAAATCATATTATGCAAAGGCCTTACTAATATCGCATAATTGGGTACCCATTGTCGACAATAATTACACAAACCTAAAAATGACATCATTTGTTTTTTAGTCATAGGTTTAGGAGCTTCCAATATAGCTTTCTTTCTTTCCGTATTTACAGTTCTTCCATTTCCAGACAGCGTATGACCAAGATACCTTACTTCCGTTGCCCAAAGTTGCAATTTATTTTTACTGACTTTGTTTCCTGTTTTTGCCAAATAATGTAACAGAGATAAAGTATCTATTTTGCACTGTTCTTGTGTTTTAGAAGAAAGCAAAATGTCGTCCACATAGGATAAGACTTGACTACCTTGTGGTGGATTAAAATCAGCTAAACAGTTCCGTATGGCATCCGCAAATATAGTGGGAGATTCGCAATAGCCTTGACTCAATCTATTAAAAGTGTAACGTCTTCCCTTGAAAGTAAACGCAAACCAAAACTGACTTGCTTCATCTACTGGTATTGACCAAAATGCATTACTTAAATCAATTACAGTAAAATATTTTGCTTCAGGGTCCAATTGGTTTAAAAGGGTATGCGGGTCCGGAACATTAGCAGCTCTTGCAATAACAGCTTTGTTAATAACTCTCAAGTCTTGCACAAGGCGCCAACCAGTAGAGGGCGCTGCCTTTTTTACTGGGAATATAGGTGTATTGCATGGCGAATCAACACACGGTCGAATGATGTTGGCTTTTAACAAATCTTGTATAAGTGGCTCTATGCCTGCCTGGGCGTCTGGTTTCAGAGGATATTGTTTGACTCGAGGATAGTATTCCGTTTTTCCTTTAATTTTTACGGGCTCAACACCGATCATTTTACCCACATCTGTGGCATGTTTGCTCCACAATTTATCAGTAATTTCACTTAACGCCGCCTCTTCTTCCGAAGTTAACAATACGTCTCATTTAGTTTCATTCGGATCACTCATTCTTGTCTCTGGTGTCGTAATCACAACGTAATTCAACTTTTTCCTCCACCAACCAGTACTTGGACTATATTGAGAATAACCCATGTCTTTCCAGTCTCGCGCTCTGTTAATTTCCCACATATACTTTTTGTTATCTTGCCATTCCTCGTCGGAAGCTTTAGACAATAATATGTTTGGGGTCAATGAGCGCACCAGTTTCTCAGCCTGTGGTGATAGAGTTACGGTGCACATGCACGTATTTTCCCTCCAGCAGAGAGCCGTGATTAAAATTTTCTGTGGACCCAGATTATGTACTGATTCGTCATACTGTGGGTCTGGGCCAGGTCTCCCGTCATTCGAGTAACGTAAAGTGACCTGTATGTCATTTTTGGGTGTAAACTTTGACTCAGGAGACACGACCTTTTTTGCTTCATGTAACAAAGCACTCGCTGTATTACACGGAGATTTTTCTGGAACGTTTAGCCCCCAAAAGTAGAAAGGAGCACCCCTCCCCTCCACTACAAAGATATCCGAATTCTTGCACCGGCGAACAGACATTCCGCCTTCCTGAGTTGGATAAATGGCTAAACCTAATTTTGTCATAACGTCACGTCCGAGTAAATTAAATGGACACGAGGGTGAAATAATCACGGGTGCTTTAACCGATTCTCCTGTTATGGGATTCCTTATCCAAATAGGTTTAGTTAGAGCTTGCCTCTGCGTGTGTCCATTTGCGGACCGTACCAACACAAACTCTCCTGATTGGTGAAAATGTTTTCCGTCCATCATCGCAGTTCTACACGCCCCTGAATCACAGAGAAAGTTGACTGGCCTCCCATCCACTAACAGAGTAATTTCGGGTTTTCCACTAGTAGACAAGCAGATTTCTTCCAAATCTAAAAATTCATCACATGTAATTTCATCTCCTTCATCTGCTTGTTTATTACTGTTGGTTTCTGTGGCTAGTCATAAATCTTCCTTATTGGGACAATCTCTCGCCCAATGTCCCCTTTCTCCACAAGAATAACACTTATCCTTGTCTTCTCTCTCTTCTTCTTCTTCCTCTTCTTCTCTGTCTCTATTTCGAGGTGTGTATCCATCTTTTCTCCTATCCTGACTTCTTCCTCTGCTTCCACCTCTTTGTCCTCTCTGTCTCTGTCCTCCTCTTCCTCTTCCTCTATTCTTACCTCGACCTCTTCCCCGCTGACTGGTGTCTAACACATTTGAAATGGCAGTAACGAAGATCTCTGCTGACCTCATGTCATCTTTGACTTTTTTCCTAGCCAAAGTTACTTTTTCAGCATGTCTAGACTGAGTCATAAAAGCTGGAAGGGTAGATGTAGGGAGTTCAACGAAATTTCTGTTAAGCCATTCTCTGACCTCAGCTCTGAAACCCCCCAATAATGCTTGTTTCAAATGCGCATTAAATATCTCAATCTCGGCTGGGGTGGTATCTGCTAACCCACTGTAATTTCTAAATGCGTGCTCAAATCTTTCTCTGAACTCATAGACAGTTTCGCCGTCTTTCTGTTTTGTTTCTCCTAATTTAGTGTAATTAGGCTGAGCCGCAAACGTCGCACGAATTCTTGCTTGTAACGCAGTAACCTGAGCTGCCAGCCCTGGGCTGCCAGCCGCGTGCGGAGCTGCACCATCAGGAGCGACTTGAAATCCGTTTTTCACTCGGGCCCAATCGACCTTCATCTTGGACCGATAAATCCATTCTACCTCTCTTGCATTTAAATTATACATATCCCGTAACGTCTCCATGCCTTGGAGAAAATCCGTCAATCTTTCTTTGTGTTCCGGGACACTTTTTACCGCATTATCAACTTCTTTTTGGTTCCAAGGACGGTAAACCAGCATTGTTCTAGGATTATCTTGTCCTACTGCGTTGGCAGGAATGAAAGCAGGATTGGGTAGTTCAATCAACGGAAATTGATGTGCCACTAGCCCTTGCGATATTTCTGATTGAACATATACTTCTCCCGCATCCATATGATAATCACGATATTTAATCGGAGTATGGCGTGTGCGTTTTGGATGTTCATAGGGTGGAGGTGTGCTTTGAGACGGAGGAGTTTCTGGCAACGGTGGATACATTGCAGTACTTAATGAGTTTGCGCGAGTTGGAGTTACTGGAAGTTCTGGCACTGAAAAGGGTGGCGGGGCTGGTGGTATTTGAGCGACTAGGCCTACTTGTTGCTGCGGCTGCGCCTGTAGTAATTCAATTCAATTCAATTCAATTTTATTTGTATAGCGCCATAACAATACAATTGCCTCTCGGCGCTTAACAGAGCCCAGAGCCTGAACCCCCTTAGTGCATGCACAACGGCAACAGGGGCAAGAAAAAACTCCCTGTTAGGCAGGAAGAAACCTTGAGCAGAACCACGGCACATAAGGGGGGACCCATCTGCTTGAGGTCGGCCGGGTGGAGACAGGAAGGTGGGACAGGGGGAAGGGGGGAAGGGTAGTGTGGCAGAAGGGGAAAGGAAGCAACAGGGGCAATACACAGCCAGCATTTGGTCACTGGACATATGTGTACATACATCTGGTGGTAAATACATGATACAGACAAGACCAGATTACTGTGGCAATAGGGTTACTGTTACAGGGGTAGGGGATGTAGGGACAGAGAAACATTTCGGTGGAGGCAATAATGTATATTGTACATAAATGCTAGCATAGGGTATTGGGTAGAGTAGGTGTACGGCAATGCAGTGGCAGTGGGTGCGGTTGGCCGAGGGTTTCTCTAGGTAGACCAGGTAGAGAGACTACGTGCAGAGTGGTGGGGGTGGGGAGGGAAAGTTCCACATCCATCAGCGATTGGAACACGCCTGGCTCCGGGGAGGCAGTGGACCTTGCAGGGGCCGCTTGTTGAAGGGGGGGGTGTGGACATCTCGGACCATGGAGCTGCCGATGACCAGGGTGGGGGTCGTCACATCCAGCGGGAGAAGTCGTCAAGGGGATGATGACTGAGTTGAGGGCCCAGGATGGGGAGCAGGGCGGCGTGGGCGATGCTGGTGTTGCTCTGGAGCCGGTCTGCAGGGGCGTTTCGGGGCGGGCTGAGGAGGGGAGTAATCAGGCCCAGGAGGCTCCTCCTGATCCATCTAACAAACAGGAAATGACGAATCAGTCTGCAGGTCTGTTAGTCGGGAATCAGCACGAACAAACACACAGATGAATCATTTCACCAACCAGGGACATGTCCTCTGTGTGTCGGTTTGCCTGTTGCATATTGCAATACTTAGATATGTTTAGTTTTTCTGGCATTGAACATTTTGATTTTTTGTTGTGATCTGTTTGCCGGGGCCGTACATGCATCCACTCGGCAAACAGGAAACACATTTGATGTTGCGGTACTAAATTACAAGTAGGAATTTAATTTGTTTTTTGTTGTGATCTGTTTGCCGGGGCCGTACATGCATCCACTCGGCAAACAGGAAACACATTTGATGTTGCGGTACTAAATTACAAGTAGTAATTTAATTTGTTTTTTGTTGTGATCTGTTTGCCGGGGCCGTACATGCATCCACTCGGCAAACAGGAAACACATATGATGTTGCGGTACTAAATTACAAGTAGTAATTTAATTAGTTTTTTGTTGTGATCTGTTTGCCGGGGCCGTACATGCATCCACTCGGCAAACAGTAAACACATTTGATGTTGCGGTACTAAATGCAAGTAATATTTGAATTTGTGTTCGGATATGTCTGGGTGGCTGGTACAGCAGGTGATTGGTTTGTTGGCGCGGTTACTTTTGGCTATATGATGCACTAAAGAGGAATGTCTTAAGTCTTGATTTGAATATAGGCACGGTGTCTGCAGCTCTGATGGAGGCAGGGAGATTGTTCCAGAGGAGAGGGGCTTGGTAGCTAAATGCTCTCCCTCCTATTGTGGTCTTTGATATTCTTGGAATTACCAGGAGGCCTGCACTCTGGGAACGGAGCAGCCTTGGAGGGCAATAGGGGACGACTAATTCCTTGAGGTAGTTTGGAGCCAGATCGTTTAGGGCTTTATATGTTAGCAGGAGTACTTTGAAGTCGATTCTACTTTTAACGGGGAGCCAGTGCAAAGAAGCGAGTACCGGTGAGATGTGTTCATATTTTTTAGTTCTGGTGAGTGTACGAGCAGCAGCGTTCTGTATAAGTTGGAGGCTCTTTATTGTGTTGATGCTGCATCCGGACAGGAGAGCATTACAATAATCGAGGCGGGAAGTAATAAATGCGTGGATTAGTTTTTCTGCATCTTGGAGGGATAGGACCTTTCTAATTTTGGCAATATTGCGTAAATGAAAAAATGATGTCTTTGAGATCTGTTTTATGTGTGAGTCAAGTAGGAGGTCTTGGTTGATAGTTACACCAAGGTTTTTGATGTTAGTGTTGGGTGTTGGGAAGCCATTGAGTGTGGGTAAATGGGTAGATAGTGTAGTTCTCAGTTGATCGGGGCCTACAAGCATAACCTCAGTTTTATCAGAGTTGAGGAGCAGGAAGTTGCTAGTCATCCAAGATTTTACATCATGGAGGCAAGCTTCTATCTTGGGTAGATGTACAATTTCATCAGGTTTCATTGATAGGTAGAGTTGGGTGTCGTCAGCATAGCAATGGAAGTTAATGCCATGTTTCCTTATGACAGCACCTAAGGGTAGCATATAGAGGGAAAAAAGCAGTGGTCCAAGGACAGAGCCTTGTGGGACACCGTAGCTTACTCTGGTGTGATTTGACGACTTCTCATGGACATGAACAAATTGATGGCGATCAGAGAGGTAAGATCTAAACCAAGATAGGGCACAACCTTTGATGCCAACGTGATGTTCAAGTCTCTGTAACAGGATCAGATGATCTATAGTGTCGAAAGCAGCACTAAGGTCTAGGAGAACTAATATTGAGGTGCACCCATGATCAGATGCGATTAGTAGGTCATTTAAGACTTTGACTAAGGCCGTTTCAGTACTGTGGTGGGCCCTAAAACCGGATTGGAGGGTTTCTTCAATTTTATTTTGATGTAGAAAAGAAGTAAGTCGCTTAGCAACTAGTTTTTCAAGTATTTTTGACAGAAAAGGAAGGTTAGATATGGGTCTATAGTTAGCGAGATTATCGGGATCAAGGTTAGGTTTTTTAAGAGATGGTTTTATCACTGCTATTTTGAAAGATTGTGGGACGTAGCCTGAGATAAGTGAGTTATTCATTACATTGAGCAATGTCTCACTTAGTAAGGGAAGTGCATGTTTAAGTAATTTTGTGGGGATAGGATCTAGTAGGCACGTTGATGATTTAGATGAGAGGATCAGGGAGTTTAATTCAGGGAGGTCGGTGGGTGCGAAGAATTCAAGGATAGCACCCGGTTGAAGTGGTGTTACCTTGGCGCATGTTGGAAGGGGTGTAGGGTCACAGAGGGGGAGAAAGCTTTGGATTTGTTCTCTTATTTTAAGGATTTTATTATTGAAAAAGGTCATGAAATCATTACCACTAAAGATGATGGGAACCGAATGTTCGATTGTGTTGTGGTTTTTTGTTAGCCTAGAAATAGTGTTAAATAAGAACTTTGGGTTGTTTTTATTACTATCAATCAATGAAGAATAGTAAGCTGATTTCGCCTCAGAGAGTACACGTTTATATCTTAGGAGACTATCCTTCCACGCCATGAGAAATACCTCAAGTTTGGTGGAGTACCATTTTTTTTCTAGTTTTCGTGTGGTTCGTTTGAGTGCACGAGTCTGATCAGTGTACCATGGGGCTAGTTTTTTCAGTTTTCTTAATCTCTTTTTCAGTGGTGCAACAGCGTCGAGGGTTGAATGCAACGCATGCGTGACGCCTTCAGTAAATAGGTCGATATAAGGTGGGGAAGTGCATATGCCATTTACTTTGCCAGCGGTGGGAGCTGAAGTGAGGGCGACGGGTAGTTTTGATATAAATTCCGCAGTAGTCCTGTCGGATAGACAACGGCTGTAGAAGTGTGTAATTTCCGATGTTGGACGGAGTTCTAATTTCATATTAAATGTAATTAGGTGGTGGTCCGAGAGGGTAGTATTTTGGGGTAGAGCTATAGGGCGGTCAATTTCTAGGCCATGTGTTAATACAAGGTCAATGGTGTGATTATGGTAGTGAGTTGGTGTGTTTACATGCTGTGAGAACCCGATAGAGTCTATCAGTGATTGGAATGCAATTGTAAGGCTATTATTTTCATTATCCATGTGGATATTAAAATCTCCCACTATCAGGATTTTATCCGAATTAACAATCAGGGTGGATAGGAAATCGGAAAATTCGGATAAGAATTCAGTGTAGGGACCTGGTGGTCTATATAGTGTCACAAGAGTGACCGGATTAGTGGCTTTTGAGTTGGGATGCATAAGATGAAGTACGAGGACTTCAAATGATGCAAATTTAAATTTAGGTCTTGGGGAAATGCATAGATTAGCGAGGGAAATTGTAGCAACTCCACCTCCACGTCCAGTGCTGCGGGGGATGTGGCAGTTAACATGGCTTGGAGGGGTAGATTCATTTAAGGCTATGAATTCATCTGGTTTTAGCCAGGTTTCAGTTAGGAAAAGTATTTGGATGTTGTTGTCTGTTATCAACTCATTGATAAGTGCACCTTTTGATGTTAGGGACCGAATGTTAATAAGGCCCAGCTTTAATATTGTGCAAGTTTCATTTTGTGCTGATAAGGTTTGTATCTTTATTAGGTTATCCTGATTAATGCTTCTTCTAGTGGGAGTTGCGCTGGGCTTATATATTCTGGGTATACATACCGTTTGTATGTGGTGTAATATGGGCAGAGAATGTACTGGTGCAGCAGGAGTTAGTGTGGGGTAATAGGTCTGCCTTCTAGTTCTAGTTATTGGTTGTCAGAAGTATGTTTGGACTAGGTGGTGTTTTAAGTTTTGAGAAAGGAGGCTAGCACCCTCTTTAGAGGGGTGGATGCCATCCTTCTGTAATAGCCCTGGCTTCCTCCAAAAAGTAGGCCAGTTATTTATGAAATCCACGTCGTAGCGTGAGCACCATTCTGCTAGCCAGGTATTAAGTGCCGATAGTCTACTATACATTTCGTCGCCGCGGTTGATAGGCATAGGGCCAGAACACACTACAGAGTCTGCCATTTGTGTTGCGGTAGCGAATAACGATTCAAAATTTCGCTCGGTAGTAACCGATTGCCGTAGGCGGACATCGTTTACGCCTGTGTGAATAATTATTTTAGAAAATCTCCGACCAGCGATTCGTTTTAAGTGGGATTCAATGTCATTTGCTCTAGCTCCCGGTATACAGTTCACTGTTTGTACCGGGGTTGCGAGTTGAATATGCCTCAGGGAGGAATCACCAATAACGAGAACTTTATCAACAGTATCGATGGTAGTAAGGGAAGAAAAACGGTTTGAAGTTGGGATGGGATCCGGGTGTGGTACGGGTTTTAAATGTCTTCTACTAGGCCTACTTCCTCGTTTTACGTTAACCCAATTATCGGGTGGTAGGAGTTGCGGTGTTGACACGGGCGAGCTAGAGGACAGAGTAGTGTCGGTAAATGTTAGATCTATATGCTGAATTTCGCTCGATTCGATTAACGGAGTATTACAATCTGTGTTAAAGAGACGCGACTCAAGTAGAGTTATCGTCTCATCGAAGCTTGCCAGTAGCCTACACTTGGTACAAGTATTGTAGCCATTGAAATTTGTTGGAGAGTCGCTAAGCATATTACACGATGGGCAGCGAACAAGGGTCGAACAAGACGCCATGGCCAGCTAAGCGTTAGCTGAGAGGGACAAGAAATAGGGGGGGGGAGAGTGAATTCCCAAATTCGATGTAATGTGAAAGGTAGTGATAGTGAGCGCGGTCACTGGGATACTTAGCAGTACAAAGCAGATAAGCGTTCCGGGGCTAGACAGCACGGCACAGTGGCAAGCGTAGCAAGCAGGAAGTGGCGTCCGGAGCTTCTGAGAATAGGGTCCGTGGGGAATCCACATTCCAGCTGGCTGTACCAATTGCTGCGGTTGTTGCTGCAGCTGTGCAAATCTTGATTTACTGATAACTATCGCATCGTCCTCTTTCGATAGAGCAGATAAAACGAGTTGCTCTTTTCGTCGTTTGATTCCATCAAGTCTTTCTCTCGCCTCTGTTAACCAGACGCCAGCACATGCGAGTTCATCTTTGTGATGCGTTTTCAACGTTTTCTTTTCCCTGTGATGTTTATTTATGTCCTTACATAATTTTTCACAGTCCTCTACAACAAGTTTTCCACTGAAACTATGTTTTTTAATCCAACGATCTACATACTTCGTGTGACTATCAGTATGTTTCTTCTCTATGTACTTCCTGTCACCAGTACAAACTTGCGGTTTTGACGCATTTTTACCCATAATTAAAATTATAGATATGGTGAGTTTTTTGGATTGGATCACAATATCTCATGGATCAGCAAAATCTCTAGGAACAGGTGCTTCTGGGCCGGCATAGACACCGGTCTGCTGTCCCTCTTGGCGTTAACGCAGAGATTTCACTGTTTTAATTGTGCTCAATCACTTACTCCATTCACACACTCATTCATTCCCCTTAATCCCCGATTAAAGGCAGAAATTTCTGTAAGAGATCCCGGATCTCTTAATAGCTATTGTCTGTGTATTAAGTAACCCAGTTACTCACTTAATATTCTGTTGTGCGTCTCATCTGGGTCTCGTTCTCGTCAAGGTCAGTCTCGCGGGGGCAGAAGACATCCACCGGCCTCGGGAAGAATTCAACTCGCCGGGTCTTTCAGCTGTCCAAGCTATTGGGCAGCGCGATGCATCGACTTGCGGCTTCCGTAGTTCTGCCTCCGATAGAACTGGACCTGTATAGAGATCTCGGATCGATGGACCAAAATGTCCGGGAATTTAACCCTTTTACTAGGACTTAACTCTTTTACCAGGACTGTATAACCTCAGAAAATAAGACTCAACACAAACCAGAATAAAGTTAATACAGACGTTTTACTCTTGGCCATAGAGGAGTGTCCCAGGATTGCTCCAAGCTAGACACTAAAGCCTCTCCTACAAGTCTGGTGTTTTATTAGAGAAGATTCACATAGGTTTAAACATAAAAACACTCCCTCCTTTCTTTGTTCACTTTGAAGTTTAGAAACAGTCTTGCTCCATACCATATTTCAAATTAACCTAAACAGTCTTCTGACATGTAAGATACCCAGCCCCTCATAAACCAAGTTACTTAAACATTCTTTGACATACAAGTTATCCGGGCCCCTTTCTCATACCAACCCGTACAAGACAAGCAGACTTTTTGTCGCCACTGGAACACAGACAAAGAAATACAGAAATGCCTATAACTAAATGAGAATACTAATAGTTAACCATAAATGATAAATTCCTATATAGAATTGAATAATTCCTTCACAATTACTCATGACATCAGGCAACATTGAAAATGTGATGACAAATATGCTCCCAAATAGCTTAGTTTGGATATACAGTAGATCCTGTAGGAAAAAGGAAGTTTCTTTTGTGGTTGATGCAGCAGTCTTTATTCCAGTAAAGTGCTGTAAAGAAGCACGTGGAACATACTCTGGATTCAGTGGGGCAGATCTGAACCACAACCATCTTCAACACTAGCCATACTGTAAAGACTAGGGATGTGCATCTCATCACTGAGGAAGATGCGATACACATCTCGATGCACTGCCAACGATCCGATACATTAAAGATAATGCGATACGATACGATTCACCCCTATTGCGATGCAGTACGATTCGACACGATGTGATTCAACACGATGCGATTCAACAAGGTGCGATACAAAATAATGCAATTTTATATTATTCATAATGATTCATTTATTTGTCATACAACAAATCATTAAAAAGGTATCTGACAAAATATAACATGTATATGTACGTGTGTAAGTGTTCTCTAAATGTCATTTTAAATGTCATTCATCCAAGCAGTCACAACACAGTTGGCTTCATCCTAAACATGTGGATCAAATGCCTCACGCAATCAATTTAACTTATTTGCCCTATTTTAAGGTTTTTCTTTAGGTTTTGAGTTGATCCACATGATCAGGATGAAGAAAAAAGTATAATGGAGACTAGCTGCTAGATTTCCTTTTCCAATTTAAGGAAGGCAAAGGTAAATTCAAGTAACAAATAGAGAGTTTAGCTACGGTATATGGAGTATATTCTTACCTCTTCCTCCATCATCACCTCTGCTATTATCTTTAAAAATACCATGTCCTTGGTGCCGTGGTCTTCCAAGAAAGCCAGGTCTTTCAAACGTGGTTCAAGCGCCACGGTTGTGTCTGAACGCGTTCATTGAATGAAAGTTCATGAACTCGTTCATAATTTTGGTGAAAGTGAACTGAACGTAGGGTATTACTGCCTGATTAACGATACTGTGAGCGTGTTTATTCTGGTGTCTGAGAACTGCACGTTCACTCTTTTTAATTTCGTTCAATAAGGTGCTAGATTTCTAGAGACGTCCATGCGAAAAACACCGTTAGTAATAGTCGCTTATCCCACTGTCTATTCCTGTGAGAGCCCCGAAGTTGTGTAGAGGCCGAGAGCGGTATTGCAGACAGATAGTGATTTTAGAAAAGTTATAGACTTCACGAGAAGCGGCCATTAACAGCAGTGGAGATGAGAGCGCGTTTAAGAAACAGTAAGAGAGGTGGAATCTATCTAAATATAAAATGATTGGTCTTGTATTGAGATTATACCGATACAAAAATGTTAGAACCAATGCATCGCGATTCATCTCACATTATATCCGGCCCACACTTTTTTGATCCGGGCCATCGTATCGTGAACTTTTATGCCGGTGCATCGTGGCGAACCGGTGAATCTTCCCATCCCTAGTAAAGACACCTCCTAGGCTTTTAATGTAAATTAGTAATATGTCTACTGCAAACAGGTCTGGCAGCCTTTTGTTGTCTCTTTATGATAATCAGGATTTTCTGACCTGCTGCCTGAGATGGTTCTCAATGGCCTACCCCCATATCCTCACTACGATAAATTGCAGTCACTCACACCTCAGTTTGCTTTCTGACCCAACGTGTCTGAGCAAATCCAGTGTGAGGACCTTTCCTTTATTTCCATGATAGGATGCCCATTTTGGATATTATGCTGGCCAACTTTTGGTAGTCACAGCAGCTGATTGATCACGAATCTCATTTTCACTCACAGGATATACTTAATTTTTTTTACAATCCCTGCATTTATTTGTTTTCCCTCTCTCTCTCTCTCTCTCTCTCTCTCTCTCTCTCTCTCTCTCTCTCTCTCTCTCTCTCTCTCCAGACTACTTTGAGTCAGTGATGGCTGACAATGTATCATCTACCCCTGTCAGGAACTGCCTAGTGCCTTTATTGGTTAAAACATAGGGAAGGGGGGGGGGGGGGGGGTCATACCCCTTCATTCATCTCTGTCTGTGTCATACCCCTTCATTCATCTCTGTCTGTGTCTTTAACTGTACCCCTTCTCTGCCCTCAGCTTTTTCTGGCTTTCCTCTCTCATCGTGTGTGTCACTGTCTGTCTCTTTCTCCAGCATTCCCCATGGGCAACAGCCCAAACCGCCTGTACAGTGCTCTGGCCCCGACCTTGAGCAGTGCCCCTCTGTCTCAGCATACCCCAGCCAAACTGGACCAGGAACAGGACCTGGATCCCGCAGACCCCGTAGAGCTTCTCAGGGAGTGTGAAGAGGTTCTGCGGACCCGACCGGCCCGTCTGCACAGAGACTTGGTCTGCCAGAATGGCAGCGGTGACCATCGCCAACAGCCAATACGGGTCATGCAGTGGAACATCCTAGCCCAGGGTAGGAAACACTATGCTCGTCACTTCTATACTAGTTTTTGTATGCAAGTTTAGTTCCAAACTTCCTTAGATGACAATTGATAGAATCTAAGGAACAAAGAATGAACCTGAGGAACATAGAAGGAACCCTCAACATCAGCCCTAAAATCTCAGCGATAATGTCAGACTGTCAACCAAAATATGAGTGGGGCTATGCTCCTAATGCAACTGAAAATGCCAAAAGGTTTGATTTTTAAGATAATAATGTTTCGGCTTTCCCCTTTTCTGGATAATTCTTCATATGTGACTTTCTGTCCCACTCTGTAACTGATGGCTGTTTCAAGTCACCACAAGACCTTTCTTTTGATTCCATGATAAGCGAGCCGTCTGGATGATGCTATCGCTATAATAACATCAGAGCCATTCAGTTATCACAGTTTACGACTGTAATAGACACACAATTACAGAAACAATTTCTTACAGATACACTAAAGCCTGCCAAAGGATAATCCTGGCATTTTATTAGTCATATTAGTCATTGATTTTAAACATCTTTATCGCTGAATAACTTAAGTGCCAGACATAGCCTCAAAGTTGAGCAGATAATACCTCAGTCTATTTAACAGACACACACTATATTTTCAGTGTGCCAGCCTCTCACAAGCATTTTTCAAAGCCCTGATGATAAAATCCATAAAGCAGAGTCATGATGATGAATGAAGAACACCCAACATGTGCAGTGTAAGTGTAATCTGTCAATGACAAGCAAATTCCCCAACAGCTGAAGAAAGCTTCATTCATGAATTGACAGGCGTTTGTGCTGAGCTTTTGCCCCTGCCTTTGGTGCAGCTCTAGGTGAAGGCATGGACAGTTTCGTGCGCTGCCCCCTGGAGGCCCTGAAGTGGAACGAGAGGAAGTACCTGATCCTGGAGGAGATCCTCACCTACCAGCCCGACATCCTCTGCCTGCAGGAGGTGGACCACTACTTCGACACCTTCCGGCCTGTCCTGTCGCGCCTTGGCTACCACAGCAGCTTCTGCCCCAAGCCCTGGTCCCCCTGCCTGGATGTGGCCAACAACAACGGCCCAGACGGCTGTGCCCTCTTCTTCCGTCACAAGCGCTTCCAACTGCTGGGGACCATCCACCTGCAGTTGGCTGCCAAGATGCTTGAGACCAACCAGGTGGCCATCGTCAGCACGCTGCGTTGCCGGGCAACGGGCCGCGCCCTCTGTGTAGCTGTGACACACCTGAAGGCGCGGAGTGGCTGGGAGAGGTTGCGCAGTGCCCAGGGCTGCGACCTGCTCCGCAACCTGCAGAACATCACCCAGGAGGCAGGGAGGGCAGCAGCGGCGGGCCAAGGGGAGCCTGGGGTGGGCATGGGCGTGCCACTGCTGGTGTGCGGGGACTTCAACGCTGAGCCTTCGGAGGAAGTGTACTGTCATTTCGCCACCTCCAGCTTGGGCTTGGACAGTGCCTACAAGCGCCTGAGCTCGGATGGCCAGACTGAGCCGCCCTACACCACCTGGAAGATTCGACCCAGCGGAGAGAGCTGCCATACGCTGGACTACATCTGGTACTCACGCCAGCACCTGAACGTGGACACTGTGCTTGACTTCCCCACTGCTGAGCAGATTGGACCTGACCGCCTGCCCTCCTACAACTACCCATCCGACCACCTCTCACTAGTTTGTGACTTCAGCTTCTGTGATTCACCTGAGTGAAGAAATTAAAGTGGCCTTGGACTGGGTATAACTGACCATGAGTGTGGTCAGGTACCCTAGGTCAATAATTAATATATATATGGCACCTGTAGTTCAGCGGTTATTAATAATGGCTGCCATGAGTATTCATAAAGTTCTAACTTTAATAGATCCTTCCATTGCCCTGATAGAAAGCCTGGACAGACAACAGCTAACACCCTAGCTCTTAATAGATACATCCCTCAGTTGTTGAGTGTTCAAGGTTTGTGGGAAGAGATGAATAATTTTTGGATTTTGAGAATTTTCCATCAGATTTTTATGATGGTGAATTCTAAAAATGTGTGAGAAATTGTGCTATTTTTGTTACACCTAAAAAACCGATGAGAGATTAAAAAAAAAATGATGTACATATTTTTTAATTATAATAGTATTTAAATATTTGTTTTGTGTTCTTATGCCTTCATTTTATGCAATGGAGACATAACACTTATTTTAGATTTGTCATCTGATTTCACTGAATTCATTGTAGAGTGAACGGTTCTTGGCATACAGCAATTTATCTGTTAGAGTGCCTCATATTTACCTCCAGCAAGGAGGTTATGCGATCGGGTCCTTTAATTTATTTATTTATTGGCCGTTTGTCTGTCTGTGGACAAGATTTCTCAGAAACTACTGGGCGGATCTTTCTGAAATTTTCACAAGAGGTGGATCTTGGTCCTGGGACATCCCCATTAAAATTTCAGGATGATCCGGATCTGGATCCGGATTTGTGTACCTCCTTGCTGGAGGTCAGAAATCTCGGATTGCTCTTGTTACAAAATATTTCAGTATCACCTTCTGCACCATTGTAGTGAACTGTGGTACATACATTTTAGCTGAAGTGCTTCTAGAGATGGGTCAGTTGTAGCTATGGAGGTAAATTAAATGTTTTGTGCAACCATAGAATGTCGTAGTGATTACATGTATAGTTTTATTAGGTTTGGAGCATAATGTCACAAGATCTAGGTCAAACAGTCATTAGGGGTCACGCCTTCTAATTTGATTGTCACACCATTTTGAAACGGATTGTTGGGTCAAAATTATTTTTTACAAAATTTTGTCAACATGGTCTGTAGATGATGTATACTAAATTTGGCTAGGACTGGATGAATAGCCTGGGAGTATTTTTTTTGTTATAGCCTATACAGTTCCCGAGATGAGCCAAACTTTAATGTGCTTATTATAGCACAAATATACAATTCCGGGAGGTCTTTCGCAGGTCCACAGGTTTGGTGCCTGTATGGCATATAGTTTTTGCTGCCCACATGCTTTTATGGCAGAGGAACGAAAACAACAATATCTATTCAAAAACAATTCCGGCAGCTTTTTCTGCAACAACAAAAAAAACACAGTCAGGGACTGACACCCTTTTAGACTCAGACATCCACTACTGGACCATGTTGTTTGGGTACTAAGAGAACCCAATGATTTGTTTCCAGAGACCTCAAAGGTTCATGTATGCATGGTGACCCAAGTAGGTTTTTGAGAGGTGTAGATGAGCAGTGCATGATGGGTCCTCGGGGACAGAGCTGGCTACCGAGTAGTAAACATGGCCTGGCCCAAATGATCTATGTACAGGGAGGGGTCAGAGTGCACACCTAAGTGTCTGCACTTTAAATAAGATGTCCTTTTCTGCCAGTGTTGTTCATAATGATGTTCATAATGTTTCTTGGTCAGACTTTCTAGGTCGCATTCAATGCACTTCAGTAACAAATTTATAAACAAGGATTGCACTAAGATTGTAAATATGGACAGCATTTCCAGTCTGGCTGAAATGGCTAAATACATATTGTTTCAATAAATAATCTCACAAGTGGTTCTTTAACTAAATGACTGTTCCTAACAGTGAGCGGAAAAGTTAGAAAGAGAACATTACAACATATCCTCCGCATATCTTGTTGAACACTTCCCCCTGCATAGGAAAACAAATGATGTTCCCCTTGAGGTGTGCTATGATGGCCTGCCACCCTGTGGTGAAATGTGTGCAACAGCAACTCACCAGCATTAACTTCCAACATGTAGCCTTTTCAAACAACAAACCACAAACAAAAGTTCTTAGAATATTTTTTTATATTTAAGTAAAATCTACTTGAATACACTTTGAAACAAGAGTACAACAAAATAGAATATACTTCAAATGTTGAATATACAAACTAGTTCATTCTGAATGTGAACATCTTCCTCTCCCCTTCTCTGGAAACTAAGGGGGGAAAAACCGTGAATGCAAAAAAACAAACAAAACAAAAAGATAGCAGAATATCTGTTGCCACTGTGGTACATGCGACCAACCGTGACCTCTCAAACAAACGCGGGGGGGGGGGGGGGGGGGGGGGGATGAGACACGACACAACATGGCTGCTGTGGTCCTCCAGTTTCTTGAAGCAGACTGAGCTTCTTCCGCATCTTGAACTTACAACTATTTTTCTCAACTTGCGTTGCTGCATTTCACATAGTAATACTGTGCTTGGTACAAGGTATCAAAACAAAGATCTCAACAGAAAAGCCAGGTAAGCTTATTCATTTAAAAAATGTCAATCTAAGGCGGTTTCATTTTTAGATTTCGGTAAACTGTAAGCAAGTATATACAAAGTCCCTTTCGGCTTCCCTTGGTGGAGCCAGCTTGGAACAGACGCTGTCAGTCCTGTCCTTGTGTAGGTCACTTAACATCAAGACCATTGATGCTTTGTGTGCACAGTGATAGTTGAAACAGTTTTGCTGGTTTTTGCATCATATATGCAATATAGAATAGTACAAAAAAAAATAATAATGTTTTACACTAAATGTTGCAAATTCCTTTTTAACCCAGTCCTCCCTTTGAAAGTTCACATTTGGTTTGAATTTTTTTATGGTAGTGTTCTGTTTTCTGGCGTCATGCCGTTAGTGTCTTAAGATTAAAAAAGAAACTCTGTAGTGTTTCGCATTGGTCCCTTTTTTCGTGAACTGCTGAAAGATTTCAGCCAAGTCTATTCCTATGAGTGTGTGTTTATAAACATGGGATAAAAAAAAAAATGTAATTTTAGTGTCAGGTCTCTGACGTCAGATTTTTTGTCTGAAGGGTTTGGCTGGCAAATTCATGTTATTTCACATATTTCACAGAAATGAAACATCTGTTTTGCTTAAGAGTCTCTCAAACTGTACAAGGTGAAATGCAGAAGTCCGGTCTGGATACGTGTGTGTGTGTCTGGATATGCTCTTGACAAGAGTGCATAAGCCATGTCCACAGACCCTCTGCCGAGCCGCCACAGAACTCTCAGCACTCTGCCTCCTGGCTATCGGCAGGAGACGCCTCTGACGCCTTCCCCTGAACAGCCACCTCCTGCTCTGTGCTCTTTTCCTGCACAACCACCGCCCCCATCATCGTGGGGCTGGTCTTCATGGAGATGGTCACCAACTGCGGGGCCTGCGCCTGGTCGGCGGAAGCGGCGATGGCCGGCTTGGCCACCACAGTGCCCACCACCCTGGCTGTGGGCGCGGTGGGCTGGCTGAGGAGAGGCCTGGGGTTACTGATGGCACTGCTGGTGATGGTGGTCTGTGTCGGGGTGAGGCTGAGTGGAAGTCTTGGCTGCTGCACGGGGATGCCGGCCTGCTGGGCGGGCATGGCCAGACGCAGCACCTGGGTTCCCGGCCCAAAGGACATGGGGGAGAGCGCTCGCACAGCCAGGGGAGTGCCCATCAGGTTAATGCCCGCTGCCGTTCCCCCGAGTTTGCCGTGGGTGGCCTGGAGCTGGCACTGGGCCAGCTGGGCGGCTGGGATGGTGATGATCTTGGCTAGCTGCACAGTGATCTTGTCGCCGTTCTCTGCCGTGGCGGGCATCATTGTGGGCACTGTCTGGATAAGCACTTTAGGCGCGTTGGTGCCCGTCATCGTGGCGATAGAGGTGGGTGCTGTGGTGAGTAGAGAAGGGTTGTGGGATGGCACTGTTACCGTGGAGAACTTCTGACCGAGGGATGTGGTCATGACAACAGGTACCTGCATGGCCACGCGTACCGTCCTGTACAGGAAAATACAGGATTTACAAATTCAGAAATTACAATTACAAGCAATAACTTTTCACTTTTTTTTTGGTCATTATTAAGATTCGTGCACTGTTCTGGCACCGATGTGCAACTAAAACGGTTGGAAAACAAAAACAAGACTTTGCAAGTGCAAGACTGCAAATATAGTAGTATCAAATGTGAATCTCTATCTCACACACACAAACACAAACACACACACACACACACTAACACACACACACACACACACACACACACACACACACACACACACACACACACACACACACACACACACACACACACACACCTGGGCCCTGAGGCGCTGGGAATGATTGTGGCTGCGTGGGACGTCAGCTGCGCCTGGGAGACGTCTGGTGCCGCGGAGACGGTGACTATGTGCTGGATGGGCGTGGCTGTGAGTGTGGCAGCAGCTGCTTTGCCCTTGGCAGTGTGGTGGATCAGTGGCCGACCCCCAGTGCCCCTGAGAATCCCAGGCGCCTTGGAAAGGTCGGAAGTCAGCAGGGTGTCGCCACCAGCAAGGGATACACGCTCATACGACTTCTCCAGGCCCGCTGCCGCGGCTGCCGATTCGTCACCCCCGCCAGGGTCCGATTGATCGTCGTCAATGACAACGATGTTCTTGGGCATCTCCTTGAACTGGTAGACCAGGCGCTGACCCTCCACTTTGGACAGGATGCCCCGCTGATAGTAGTACCTGCCAGGGAGAAGGGGGGGATTAGGCACCGAGTTCAGGTACACACACAAGCTTTCCAGCAGAATCATAACGTCATAAACATCATTTTACAGTTTATTCTTGTTTAATGAAAAAATTAAAATAATCAGTATACCAGTCTAAGCACAATGTAAGTTCAAACATCCACACATTGCACGTGCACACACAGACCGGGTCTTTACCTCAAAGCTCGTCCCATGGTCTCATAGTTCATGTCAGGCTTGTTCTTGTGTTTACCCCAAAGTCTGGACACAGCCTTAGAGTCCACCAGCTTAAAGATGCCCTTCTCCCGCTGAGTCCATTTGATGTATCTGGGGCACGTGTTCTTGTCCTGGAGAAGGTCCAGCAGAAACTCCCACAGGTATGTTGTGCTGCCTGAGAAATCAAAAGAAATATATACAGGATGAATCGCAGGTCGGGGTAACCGATTATATTCTGTCATTGACCTAATTTTGACATAAAAATGGCAGAACAATGACGGCAAAATCTGAAGGCCGTTTGTCAGTTTCGAACACTGAGGGCAATCTACAGTAACTTTAAAACATTCACACTCCTGTCCTGTTGGTGGCGAGTGTGCATAGTATTAAGCAATTGTCTTGTCTAGTCTAGTCTTTGACATCACATGCATGATCTTGTTGTCTAGCCGGCTTTAGCCATCGCATTGTTAGCTTATATGGCGACATACTATTGTCAAATGTCACTGCAGCCGAGTGTCTGAGGTTTCTTTGAAAAAAGCCCAATATCTGTGATGGCGCTGATGAACAAGGTGATTGCAGCCTGCAGCAAATAATGTTACTGAGCAAGCAAGTGGCAGTAAAAGCATATTAATTACATAATAGATGGGTAATACTAGATTAATACTAGAATGTTTACGACCTTGTCTGTCAAAAAGGCAGACAACTAGAAAGCCAAATACAATCTATGGGTGAATATGGCATTAATGTCAGGTCATTATAGGATTAAGTGTTAGGAGCTTACGAGAGATGGGAACCACAACAGGGACAGCAGACTGATCAATAGAGTTTAAGATGATGGCAAACGCATTCAATTCACAAGGGAAGTCCTAACTTAACCCTCATTCAGTGCTGTCCATCACAGTATCACATCACTGGTAGCAATACTACAAATAGCACTAGAATTATGAAAAAAAGCACATGTAAATAAATAGGCAAGAATGTTTTGCTTTACTACCTTCTGCTGACTTACACTCACATTCGGTCCAGTTTATAAACACTTACCCTTTCCTTCTCTGGGCTTCTTCTTTATACCACCCAGATCTGGGGAGCCATTTGACACTGTTGTGTTATGCGGCTTTGGCTTCCGACCAGCTGCCAAACATTAAAAACAAAATAAATATCAATTTAAACTATTTCAATAAAATATATTCCATTCCGACATCCATTCTGGTCCATTCAGACATACAAATCAATCTATTGATTTGGTATTCTGCAGTGCCCAACAACTCCCAGTGGATGGCGCTCCCATTTGCTTTCTTGACTTTGTAGGTTGGAGAAATCAATGGCGGGCACGAGGGAGAAGCAGAATCGTATTTAACACAAGAGTTCTTTGTGTGTACACTAAAGTTTAGGGCCCAGTAGACCATGGGCAATCACACTAACAGTACCAGAGCAGGGGCGTCCCTCTCGACCTTTAAGAAGCTCTTGAATGAACACTTCAGAGAGCACCTCCCTTCCTTACCTTTCCCTTCTACTAGTACTTAACTTGCACTTAAAGAAGTTACATTCCTGCACTTTTCTTCTTATTTCTTATGTAAAATAGTATCTATTGTCACACTAGGTCTATATTGCTCGTAGCTTGACTGTTCTCTCCCTTGTACGTCACTTTGGGCAAAAGCGTCTGCTAAATGAATAAATGTAAATGCACAAACATAACAATAAAACATGGCTGCCGGAACAAAAGCAATTTGGGTTATGTGTACGAGTTCAGGCACAGTTCAGGCCAAACACACTTGTGTGTGTGTGTGTGTGTGTGTGTGTGTGTGCGCACGTGTGTGCACACATGTTCTCACCCTTCTTCTTCCTGACTGGCTCTGTCTCCAGCTCCGTCTCCTCCACCATGGCCCCCATGTCCATGGACTCGGACTCCTCCGTGCTGACCTCCACCACCATCTCGGAGGGCATGTCGGGCCGCATGGCCGCGTGTATCAGCTCAGGCGAGTTGGCACAGTGGGTCACAAACACTTCTGAATGAGCAAGCAGAGGAAAAGAAACAGAGCACTTTTGTTATAACACACTTCTGTAAACTTTGAGGTGATGAAGTGTTTTTTGTATTAAGTTGGTACGTCATGATTTTAAATGAACACCGTGACCACTTGGTCAGCATTGGGCATAACTAAACGACCCTGACCAGTAGTGAAGTGCTTTAACAACTCCATCAGGGTTCTCAAGCAGGGGCTGTCCCCTACTGTGTAACTGAACACGAGTGCAGATTTTCCAAGGTGGATCCATCCCAAAATACTCCACAGATGTCGACGACATAGGAGAGTGGAATGCTGCTTACTGCTGTGACCTCTGCGACAACCCGAGGCGGAAACAAGGCCTTTCCAGATTAATAAATACCAGACGACATAATGTGTTTGGCGTTTAAAATATGTGGTAATGGGACTGTGCCTCAAAGTTATCAATGAGGTACTGGAGCATTTGAAGTCAAATACACTGTGAAAGTATACCAGGGTTCATACACATTTTGACCGATGGATTTCCATAACTTTTAACCAAATTTCCATGACCAAACATTTGTGAACTCTCGGTGTATACATGAAAAAGTGATCAAATGTAGTATTTAAACTAACAATGACAATTTCCAAAGCATACAGTATATAAAAATATGCAGTTTAAGCTCTGTGTCATAAACGTAGTGCATTTTGTTAGCATTTGAATATGCTTCCATAGGCCATTGAATGTTGGGTGTGTACAAAAATCCCAAATTTATAAAAACTACTTTTGAGAAAATAAGCCAGAACACCACCACAGATTTCCGATGTGTTAAGAACAAATATCTAATCTTCCTAAACAGTTAGTTTCACGTTGGTAGATGCCGTCATTTTTTTTGCTATAGCATGCCAAAAATTGCACAAAATGGGTTTGCTGTGGTGAGAAAACTGGTAATAGGGTTGCTGTAGCGTCGCTAGCAGCAGCGCTCTGTTTGCTGCTGCTTTTTTGGGGGGCTGCTGTGCAACTGGTGCCCTGTCCATGTTTGTCAATATTCACCTTCAAACTTAATGACTGTACTTCCACAGCAACCCTTCATTAGTGTTTGTGTTTCTGCATCAATTCAGTGACATTCTTTGATGTCGGTCTCCTACACAATGGTCTAAAAAACTGTCCTGCCAAGTCCCAAAACAGGGATTTCTGAGGAACTCTTAAGCTCTCGCCTGAGCCTGTGGATATCGGTGCAGAAGTAATACCAGGCTCATCTGTTTTGCTGTGGCGTCTTCAGCTGTTGTAGGTCTCAGCTGACAGGAGCCTGTCTGTACGTGGGCGGTCTGAGGACTGTACCTGGACTAAGGTCTCCTCGTAGACTGGAGGGAGAGTCCATGTGGAGTAGCGCTTCTGCTGCCTCAATGGTCTTGTCAACGTTCGAGCCATGACACGACGCTTCCACTACAAAGTAGAGAAGCAGAGAGCGCAACACTGTTATGATATGGATTAATAATAAGATTAAGACTCAACAGATGTCTTGGAAACTCACAGTCATGGAAACGGTAATATGGTATATTTCTATTTGAAATGCACTCATCCATTTTGTTATAGGGACATAGTGCATCGTTTTTGTTTAACCCCCAAACCTGAGCTGATAGGATGACAAAGTCAGACAAGGCTTAACATTTCAGTAGTATATTTTTTGCCAGGTAGTAATTCCCTAAGCAACCAGAAGAGGGTACTGTTTCACATAAACAAAGGAAGCCCCTTTATACAAAACTGTAACAGATCTTATGTTGGGAATGTGTTATCGAAATAACTTCTCATGAACAGTCAATACAAAATCTTCAACAGGGCAAAACATAAAGGATGGTATTCTAATTCATGTTGCCTTCAAGTAATTAATCCAATTTCAGTTTGGTGTAAAGCAAAAACTAATTGTTTTTTTTATTATGCCATAATATTTTCAGAGCAGTGGTTGGGACTGTAGCCTTACAGTGGAATAACAGCACTTCATTCTACTTACAGAAATGCAATGTTGTCTCTAACCGAAAAGGTGAGATGATAAGGAGGCATTCTAAAATGTTTCAAAGAGATGTTGGGCAGATGAGACATGGGCGACACTTAAACATGCATGCTATACATCATCCACTCCTAAAACACACCCTCATGTTCACTCCAGGCCTTAGACCAACACAAACACACACTTGCTCCTCTGCAGCCTCAGAGATTCTCTCAGTGTGACACTATTGCAGGTCGTAGATTAACAATTGTATGTGTGTGTTTTTCTGTGTTTACAACCATGTGCATACTGCTTACTGCCCAACAAGCTTCCTAGCCCCCATTGCTCCAGCAGAGCCCACGCCAGGAGCCTGCCGTCCCCTCTGGACACCTCGCCTCTGTCAGGTCTGAGAGCCCCACTGCTGTGCCACCTGCTCCCATCAATCCCAACGCCCATGGTTCATATTACCCCCCTGCCTTGCCCATATTTGGCTATCGGGAGCATTTGCTAGCTATCTTTAGACACTCTGTTCATTCACACACCTATACACAGAAATGCAAAAGCAGTACACTCTGACCCTGAACAGAGCAGCAAACAGATGCAACAGCTCAAATCCAGTTAGCCAAACTGCCCTTGAAGCTGAGCAGGGCAACTATAAAAACTACAACTTTATCAAGTAGGGGCCAAATTGAAAGTTAATAAGCAAGAGCGCTTGTTTTTGTAAAAAACTATAAAACATGTTCCAGGATGAAGACACATTCACAAGTGTACTAAATCCCACGTTGCACAACAGAAACACTACCTTCTCTAATAAAAAGAGATTACATTAAATTGGAGATTACAATTGAGGCAGGTTGTTAATTTTGTGTATTAAAGCTCTTTGCTTTTTATTTTAAAGAATATTTTCAATAAAGGCAATTTATTTCTAAATAGCTCTGCTTAATGTTACAGCATATCTCGACAGTACTTAGTTGAGACAAAAGGTATTCACACAAAAAGTAGTGCTGCTCCCCCTTAACTTCCGTGTTTACACTCAGACGTCTTTCCCTCCAGTTCTTCCAGAAGACGATCTCAAAGCCTTCCGTCATGCAATCTCCGCCCCGAGTGCGAGTGGACAATTCGGCGAGACCCACCTCCCACAACGTGTTCTCACATTGGGCAAAATGGGCATTTCGAACATACAGCGAGTTTAACTGGACAAGTGGTGCCTTCGCTCAAAGTAAAACCCGCCTCATTGAATAACAATGCTTCCGCCATCCAGACGAATATAAATATTAACATTATCTCTAAATAGCGTAGAGAAATATTTTCAAGATTGAAATGTATGCGCACTTGAGATTGAATGAGAATACAACGGTTCCAAAATAAAGACATGCCGTTCATTTTAGAATGTTTACTATCAGCGAGCGTGTGGGCCGTGAAGTGAGGCTCGCTCGCTTCGTGGTTATGGATCCTGAGCTTGCTGACCACGCTTAGATAACGGGACAACTTCAGTCTTCACCGAGAGCGCATTTTTGGTTTAAACATCTAACACGCACACCAACAACACAATATTGTGCAAATTCTAAACATAAATGACATTAAAGTGGGAAAGATGTCATTCAAGATGCAACAATGCAGCCCGAAATTCAGCGTTTAACGTTGCTTGTGAAAGGGGGAAATTAGAGCACAAGAACTAAAAAAAAATGCATTATAAAAAACCACGGCCATAATATCAACATTGGAAACTAAGCACATTTTACTAAATCTGTGTGTCAAACGAACAAAAAAGATCCAGCTAAAAATAAAACGGTGCCCTTCCGAGTCAGACAGCGTGGCAAAGACGTAGGAAAGACAACATCTCCCACACTTCCTGGTTTTCCAAAGCGGCGCACTCCCTCTGAACATGAACCGTTATTCAAAACTCTCTCTACATGCAACGATGCTAAAAGTCTATGCAAGTAAAGCAATGTGCACACCTCTTTGGGATATTGCAAAATGCAAAGTAAGTCCTGACTTTTTAACTCTTTAAGATGCAGGAAGAAAACAAGCAACGCCATGCAGGTTACCAACCAAGGTGATCACTTCCTGATTTGCCCTCCATTACTTTACACAACTCAAACCATCTTAACGCAGTAACTGATTGACGTCACACACTGAGCCGAAAAGACACGGTTAACAATTCTCAGTACATTACCTGCCCGAATGAGCAGATCAAGCTGGTTAGCGCTTCCCTCATGCAGCGAAGTCGCCATGTTCGTCTAGAGGTGCAGATTCACATTGACTCACTGAATTGCTCAGAGACCCACACATTTGAGATCCCTCCGCTGAGACAGGAAATCTCCTCAAATTCAGCCAAACACACAACGCACCTCAGGCTGCGCGAGATCCTTCCGCGCTAAATACAGGAAATCCTCCGCACTCACGATTACGTCGGATAGACGTCAGACGGAAGAGATTCGAGGTTGTGTCTGAATCTAACATAATAGTTGATACTACCGGCGATTTAGTTCGTCATCTTATATGCGCAATTTCAAAGAGTTGACTCATACATTTCACATTGATGTTCATGAAGGAAATGTCTATCTGAAAGATATCCAAAATACTAGTTTGCTGACACGAAAGCATACTTGTTTTAGATTTATTTTTTTTGAGCGATTTATATTCGCCAACATTCCTGCTTATTTGAGGAGCAAAACCTACAGCCCACTTTCAGCAAATTCATTTAAATGAAACTACTTGCAAAATTGGTCATACCTTGAAATATTGCTACAACAGGATACAATGTATAATCTTGTACTGCTGATAAGAAATTAAATGGGATGAATACTGGTACCGTCACTCAAGTTCTAAATGTGTAGGAATCTTCGATTACAAAAAGAAGGTATTACTTCAGTATTGACTATTTCTCGCAAATCAATGTTGTGCCTTAGCAATAATATAATTTAAAGCAAGGTATAACAGTTTATCAAATTAAAAAGTGCTACCCCCTCAAAGTTTTCAAATGGGTAGATTTATATACAATATTATTATTGGCAGTTTAAAATCAGAGTACTCCTGTTTTCTTCACTTATTTCAATAGTTTAAGATCAGTAGGATCACAAAACAAGATTTGTCAGGAAAGAACATTTGTCTTAAGCTTGGGTTTAAGGTGCTGCTTGAGGGTTTTCACTTTTTAAGTCCTTACTAGAAGTCTCCCATCAGCTGTGATACCGTCTTAATATAAGCCATGCCTCTAATGCCTGAGAAACCATAGCATTGCATCCAGCCCTGTTCCAACAGCCAAGCAAAACCTCTCTTTTGTATTCCTCAAATACACAGGAAACACAGTGAAACAAATGCCTTGGTATGGTTCCCCCATCACCTCCACTAAACCCTCTTATTACCTTCAAATTTACTAACATATTTTATCCTTGGGGTCAATTTGGCAATTTAAACCTCCAAAACATTATTATAATAAAAAAAGTTTTATCCAAGTTTATGTGTCAGGTACTTAAGGTTTGTTTGTTGACTACCTTAATATCCCTTTAAATAAAACAATACACCCACCCACCCACCCCCCTTAAACATCCAGAATACATGTTATGCGACTATGGAGAAATATGCAGATCACCATAAAATCTCACTGATTTACCTAAAATTGGAAAGAGATACCCTTCTGGGGTTTTATGGATTCATACATTTTAATCTATAACATTTAGGATAAAAAACCATTCCTGTTATCAGGAATAGTAACAATGTGATGAAAAAAGTTGATTTTTCTTAGATATTTTATACAATTAAAACAGCCTGGGGTCAAATTGAACCAAAACAACACCTATGCGTACATGAAAATATATCATTATGTTAATTTTGTGTTTATCCAGCTGTCCCAGTTAAATTAGAGCAAGTCATTAAAAATGAAGCAAGAAAAATGACGTCAATCATTTATTTAGGGACGTTAAACATTGAATGGGGTCAAATTGACCCCAAACATAATAGGAGGGTTAATAGCCAACAACTCTAAATGTCAGTTTAACCTTAATCGCTTTTTTTCCCCCTACAAAAGAGTGAGTCCCCTCGGTATAATTAAGATTTATATTTAACTGTAGTTACATTCAGTAACTGTGCTATACAAATTGATTAGTTAATTCGTTATATTATCTTATGTAGGTCACCAAGGACAGCATGAGGCATGTCACAGCAAAAATCCGTCCAGTTGCTCCAAAAATCTAAATAGTTTTTATTGCATATTACGAATCTACGGTTAATTATTTTTAAACCTAGAATGCGTTTCGTGAACGAACTGCGAGAGTGTGCTTGCTCTGTTGCGGCCATGACAGAGAGAACAAGTGCTGAATTAACATGTATTTACATCTACTCAATCAGTGTAGTGGGGCCTCTTCCAATATATTTTAGCAAGCAACCAAGCTCAACCATTATATTTTGGCTCCACTGACGTTTAGACATGTAAGGGTATCTTTGTTGTTCTGTTTTTGTTTGCTTGTTTGCTTGTTTATTGTGAAAGGGTCTAGTGTGTTACATTTGGTCATAATAGTTCCAGAGTTTCGTTATACTGACTTACTGAGCTAAGTGAATTGTTGAAATTGTTATCTTGGTAAAAGGAAACATCTCTGCAACAATATTGGAATGAATGCGGTTACATAGCCAGCTTTACTTAAAGTTTATTGTAAGATAGGCCTATATGTTAGACTTAATGCAGTAAGAGTTAGACTGTAGGTCTAGTATCTAACGTAAGCAACACTTTTACTGTATAGCTAGAGAGCACGTGTATCACATTGGTTTATAGTCTGTCAAATAAGTTCTAGTTATTGGTGTTCGATGGCATAAAAAGTTAGTCTTCTCTTATAAGCCTAGTTAGTACATCTGATAAGAGCTAGCAACCACGAATTGCAGATTAAGGGGTCCCCTATCTCAGTGTTCATTTTGGCAGCTATTTTAGTCACATTTAGTCATAGTTATCCTTCTTAGTTTCAGTCTAGTTTTCGAAAACTGAGCACACTACATCAGCTATGCTGTGTCCAGGTACATCCTCAAACGTTTTTCAGTTAACCTAATGATTCAAGGTCTCTCATGAATCATTACTCCCAGGACACGGGTTAATGTTAACTCACGCTATCGGTCACGCTTAATCCTCTCCAACCACATTAGCAACAAAATAAACTGGTGAGCTAACAAGTTAACCATTCTTTCAGTATAAGCTACTTTTGCATAGCCCCGTACAGCTAGGATAGCTCACGTTACCGTAGTAGGAATACAAGCCTTAGCTCACTATATTCACACAACTAAATTCATGAATTACTTCACAGGTTTACTTCACAACTTGAATTAAGGAAAATGATCCCCCGTTACGGCTAGCTGAAACTGCCAGTGGATACTCCCGTTACGTAGTGTTAGTTAGCCTTTAGCCCCGTACTCAGATATTACAGCTGCTTAACAGCTAGGATAGCACTGCTTAACACAGCTAGGATAGCTAACGTTACGGTAGTGGGAATACAAGTTTTTCAAGTTCGCACGTACCTATTTATGCGAGTGAAATACTCGCACTGTAGAGCCCTGGTATGGAAGGTGTCTCTTAATATTCCTAGTTATACAGTTGAATGGAGAGGAACAGAGAGAATATGTTCCTTGGCGCAGGTGTCAGTGAAGCACAGGTGCAAGCCAGTTTAATGAGCCTATTATGATGTCATAATGCCCCTTAGTTCTGCCATGCAAGTCTATGGGGGAAAAAGGGGATGAAAAAAGAGGAATAAAAAAGGAGTGGCAAGGAGTACCGCCAAGAAAAGTCATAGCAGGTTGCACCGGATCGGGCCGGACGTTTCTGTGTTTGAACGGCGTCTGTACCTCGAACGGGCGAGGAGTAAATTAGCGTTACAAAAAACGGGGAGAATAAAGAAAACTTGACAACAACAATACTGTGCCTCCCTTCGGGCGAGCACACTAATAAGGGGCCCTTTGTTGAGTTTGGTGCAGCTAATCCAGATAAATTAGCAAAAACATAAAATGAAATCATCAATTCAAATAAAATAATCTGTAAACTGTAAAAAGGGGGGTCCAGGCACTGGACCCTGTGAATTAAACTTGTGATGTGTAACTTGAAATGTATGCATGTCAACCATACAATTGTTATGAAACTTTGAACAATGATAGATAAAACCCATATGAATAACATACACACAAAAAAAAAAATCACATTTCCAATTGTTAATGTTTTGATGATCAGAAACTAATATTCAGGGTTTAAATTGTACTTCATATGGATGAAAAGTGTAAAAGCTTTCTATGTTGTCCATAAATGTCATAACTGCCATGTCTTCACCTCGCCTCCACTTTCAAGTGGCTTCTTCATTCTGAGAATTCTGCTCCATACTTGCAATAGATATGCTACCAGAATAGACTTACTATCAAAAAACAACCAATATATGTACATTGGACAAACTGGTGAGATTTAATTAATGCTGGTGATAAAAAAAATACTTTTCTCATTGTACACCACCACTATCAGGACTCCCTGATTCCTCTTCTATGATAAAAATGGTCCAGTAACAAATGTACCAGTTAGCTCTTCCCTGAGAGTGGCGTATGGTGTAATTGGTAAGCCTCTAAAAAAGCTCTGCTGTTGGCTGAAATCTTATGCGAACATTCAAAAAGAGGTAAATCACTACAGCAGACATGACTGAATCAGACTCAGGAAACAGAAACTTTTGCTCTGACAAAAAAATGTATTTCCTTGCTAAAACCTTAAAGCAGCAATACAGAGTTCTATTCCAAAACTAGTAAGCTAACTTCCTAAAAGGCATGAAAAAACCTTGCAAACACGACCAACAGCCCAGTTAACACTGATAGAAGCTTGTCAACACTAACGGGTGTCTTTTGACAGTATAGACACATGATGGTACCAAATCTAGTTGCCTATAAAACCATTCCTCAAAAAGTGTCAAATTGTTGCATAGTGTTACTTTAACACTGAAACATTTATTGGGCCTATTTATAGGATGCACTCTCCTTTCAAATCGCTTTCTCTCGGAATTAACTTTTGTGACACTGAACTGATTTTGTCGTGTCATGACCCATATAAGTTACAGGTGTATCTCAAAGCATCTATCAGAGCAACCTGGGCTTCCAATACACCCCAGAAGTGTGCCTCCCTGCCACTGCGCATTGATGCAGTAATTTGTGCAAAAGGAGCCACGATCAAGTATTGTGTGCATACATTAACATACTTTTCTGTGTTTTTAGTTAATTGGCTGATTAGAGACTCTCAGGTTGACATTTCTGTTTTTTATATTCTTTATTCTAATATTTGGAGATACTATTTTTTTATTTCTATGAGCTGTAAGCCATAATCATCAAGATTAAAACAAAAAGGCTGGAAACATGCCACTTTATGTGTAATGATTCTAGAATATATGAAAGTGTTGAATTAACTTACATTTTTGGAGATGCACCTGTATTGTGATCACCTTCCTTACTATTAAGAATACTAATTAGCTAGGTGAACAAATGATCAAGCTGATGTTCATCCATACACAACATCCCATACCTGAATGCAAACTGCATTATCGATTCATTGAAATGTATCTGTATTTTCAATGGGTAATAAGTACCAGTGATTATAAAGTTTATTAATTGTGGTTATAAAAGAGTCATGTTGAGGTAAATCCACAGCACCTATGAAGTTGTTTTTAGGCAGTGCTGGATGAGTAGTAATGTAAGTTAACAGATTATTTGATGAAAAGATTATCACTAGAGACAGAAAATTGGCCTGAGCACAATTGCCTCCTCCTGCCATTCACATAAGCAGATTCTGCAGAAACGGTCTTTGTCAAAAGTGACGGATACATTTTACACCTCTTAAGCAAGCAAGGTTGAACCCTGGATGGATTGTGAAACAAGGCTCTGGACTACAGGAAATATCCACCAGACGGCAGTAGAGTCTCTGGATCCTTGACACAAGGCTGATGAATGCCAACATCAGAACAGGCATAAGGCATATTCAAGGCCTCAAGCTGGCCCTTTGGAGGAAAAGGGCTGGTTCGTCTTGAACGTCTGGGTTCCATGTCAATTAGGTAGTAGGTCGACCTCACGCAAGTGAACCCCCAACCACCCCCACCCAATACATAAACCAGGTTCAAGCTCCCAGATTCTGATCTTATCTGGCTCTATATCAAGTACAGAAAGATTATGGCTAGAACCCAGTTGCTTATAACACATTTCCATCTCGTGCATCACATTTTTGAGTGGACAATAAACAGGTAAGGTTTACTAATATACAGTGGGGAAAATAAGTAGTTGAACCCCTTGCGATTTCACAAGTTTGGCCACTTGCAAAGAAATGTGTGATCTATAATTGTAATGGTAGGTGTATATTAACAGTGAGAAACAGAATATCAACAAAAAAATCCAGAAAAATGCATTTTATAACATTTATGACTTTATTTGCATTTGATGCAAAAAATAAGTATTTGAACCCCCAAAACTGACTGACAAAAATGACTTAGTACTTGGTGGAATAACCCTTATTGGCAAGCACAGACGTCAGACGTTTCTTGTAGTTGGTCACCAGGTTTACAAACATCTCAGGAGGGATTTTGGTCCACTCCTCTTTCCAGATCCTCTCCAAATCTTTAAGGTTGTGTTTTCAATGGGAGGGAATGAGGGAATGAGGTTCAAGCCCAATATTCCACTTTACATGGCCCCATCCATAGTCCCATTGATGCGGTGGAGTCGTCCTGTACCCTTGGCAGAGAAACAGCCCCAAAGCATAATGTTTCCACCTCCATGCTTGATGGTGGGTATGATGTACTCTTGGGGTCATATTCAGCATTCCCCCCCCTGTCAAACACGGCAAGTCGAGTTGATGCCAAAGAGCTTGATTTTGGATTCATCTGACCATATTCTGTCTCCCAATCCTCCCTAGAATCATTCAACTGTGCAATGGTAAACTTCAGATGGCCCTGTACATGCGCTTCCTTGAGCAGGGGGACCTTGCGAGTGCTGCAGTACTTCAAAAAATTACGGCGTGGTGTGTTGCCAATGGTTTTCTTGGTGACTCTGGTCCCAGCTGCCTTGAGATCATTCACAAGCTCCCCCTGTGTAGTTCTGGGGTTATTCTGCACCTTTCGAATGATCACTGATTCCGCACGAGGGGATATCTTGCATGGAGCCCCAGACCTAGAGCGGGTGACAGTTGTTTGGTGTTGCTTCCATTTATGAATAATCGCACCAATAGTTATCTGCTTCGCACCAAGCTGCTTGCCGGTGGTTTTGTAGCCCATTCCAGCTTTGTCCAGGTCTACAATCTTATCTCTGACGTCCTTGGACAGCTCTTTGGTCTTGCCCATGGTGGTGAGGTTGAAGGTGTGAAGTACGATTCTTTGGACAGGTTTCTTTTATACAGGTCACCAGTTGAGATCAGGTATACCTTGTTAGACCTAATGAGGACTAATCTGTGTGCTTTTTGGGCACATAACTGGCCATTGGGAGCCAGAATTATTGCTGCTTGCTTGGGGGTTCAAATACTTATTTTTTGCATCAAATGCAAATAAAGTCATAAATCTTATAAAATGCAGTTTTCTGGATTTTTTTGTTGATATTCTGTTTCTCACTGTTAAAATACACCTACCATTAAAATTCTAGATCACACATTTCTTTGCAAGTGGCAAAACTTGCGAAGTCGGCAGGGGTTCAAATACTTATTTTCCCCACTGTATCAACTGATCCTAAACAAATACATACAGGCACAGTCCAGTTCAAAGGTACATAACTATTCTCAAGCATCTTGTGTCAATGTTTCTGCAGTTCTTCTACCTAAATCTTCTTCTACTTAAGTTATGTCCTGCTATTGCTCTAGCATATTAGAAAAATCAGCTACAGACTAACAGTAAATTACTACATCATGTATACGGTGCATACCATGATTGGTACTATTTTAGTACACAGATATTAATGCTTTAGTAACGAACATAAACTAGCATGCAAAACCTTAGTGTAGTCTTTGTTTGTTCTTGACCAGATAAACCTAATAACCTACAAGGTGAGAGTTATTAGTGTTCATTAGGGATGTGCATCTTCATCACTGAGGACGATGCGATACACATCTCGATGCACTGCCAACGATCCGATACATTAAAGCAGCTATAATGCGATAAGATTCACACGATTCGACACGATGCGATTCAACAAGATGCGATGCAAAAGAATATAATTCTATGCAATTTAATATGGTACATAATGATTCATATTTTTGTCATACAACAAATCATCAACAAGGTCTCCTACAAAAGATAGCACGTGTGTATGCGTGTAAGTGTTCTCTGAATGGAAAACATTTTTAAACTATACCTGGCAGTCACAACACAGTTTGCTTCATCCTAAACATGTGGATCATCTGGATGAAGCAAACTGCGCTGTGCTGTAACTATGTCAACAGCTGTGCAGAACACTCTTTCAGAGGGTACACTTGTTGCTGGGATGGACAGGTAGCTCTTTGCCAAGGCTGAAAGCATTGTTTTATAACTTTTGGCACAGTTCCTATCAGAACAAACCTCTATTTTCCCCTTTATGTGGGCTCCTGTCAACTTCTGTTTCATCTGCCTGGCCCTCATTCAGTGTGCCACTGTCACTTGCCTGACAAAAGTCAGTATAATGGAGACTAGCTGCTAGATTTCCATTTCCAATTTAAGGAAGACAGGTAGATTCAAGTATATTCTTACCTCTTCCTCCATCATTACCGCCTCTGCTATTATCTTAATGAATATCATGTCTTTGGTGCCGTGGTCTTCCAAGAAAGCAAGGTCTTTGAAACGTGGATGAAGCGCCAGTGTTGTGTCTGAACTGAACATTGAAAGAAAGTGCATGAACTCGTTCATAATTTTGGTGAACGTACTGTATTACTGTCTAATGGCCGATAGTGTGAACGCGTTCATTCTGTTGTCTGTGAACGGCAAGTTCACTCTTTTTAATTTCGTTCAATAAGGTGCCAGATTTCTAGAGACTTCCAGGCGAAAAACAAACCGTTAACAGTCCTTTATCCAGGGTTGCCGCACTGTCTTTGACTGTGAGAGCGCCAAAGTTGCGTAGAGGCCAAGAGCGTTATTGCAGACAGATAGAGAAAAAGTATAGACTTCACGAGAATCGGCCATTGACAGCAGTGTAGATGAGGGCGCGCTTAAGAAACAGTTAGAGAGGAGGAATCTATTTAAATATAAAATGATTGGACTTATATTCGGATTATACCGATGCAAAAATGTTAGAAACGATGCATCGCGATTCACCCCACATTGTATCCGGTGCACACTTTTTTGATCCGGGCCATCGCATCGTGAGCTTTTATGCCAGTGCATCGATGCGAACCGGTGAATCTTCCCATCCCTAGTGTTCATACATAGTGTGAAAAACCCATAAAGACAGGATGTGATGTTAAAGATAAGCTAAAAAGTAAAAGCTGTGTTATGAGCAGAAACGTCCAAGGATCCATTTGGTGACAATATTGTTTTGCTTTGTGGCCAACAAAGGTTTAAACAGCAAATGTCTTGTTTCAAAAAGTTTACTCGTAGTAAAGCAGTTCTTGCATACCCTCATCCTAGAACAGTTAAACTGCAAACAGGGCCAAAGACACAGGGCTCAAGAGATTAGTACTAAGAGAAAAATAGTAAGGCGAATTGGGGGTAAAAAACAACCCTCACCTGACTCCACCACCTCGGTCTCCACCTCCTGTTCTTGGGCCACCCCCTGCATCAGGTAGGTCTGGTCATCGTAGACGAACACCTGGGCGGCGAAGCACTGCTCCAGGCGGCCGGCACTGGGCACATGTTCCACGATCACGGCCGGGTACTCCGTCTCCACCTCCCCCTCCACTTCCCCATCTTCCTCTGCCTCTAGCTCCACCTCAGCCTCCCCCTCTTCCTCACACAGGGCCTTCTCCAGGACAGATAAGGAAGAGAGAGGCATTATTAAGGTATTAATATCCATTCAAATGTACATACATTCAAAAAGTCTAACATGTATTGCACTGACTTTCAAAAGTTTAAATCCGTGCTGGTCCAGCACATCCCCAAATAAAAACTCTAACAGCATGAAGACAATGGGCCTTTCAGCCACTTGAAGGATGACAATGAGAACACTCAACTTATGAGATCTGACTGCTCATTCAGAGCTGACCCATACTGCTGACCCACTGCTGGTTCATGAAGCCCTCACCTGTTGGGAGTCTTCAACCACCGTGACGTACTCCACCACCGATCCTCCACTGTCCACCAGCACCACCGACGTCATGGCTCATGCCCCAGGGAGCAGTGCACACCTGCCCCTCACAGACTCGGCCACTCCTCACTCTGGCGGCTCCACAGGGGTCCCTCCAGTACTGCAGGAGGAACACCACCACGATTTCAGTGAACCAACACTTAAGGCAAGAGACATGGACATATTCTTTATCTATTTTTTTTTTTTTTTTTTTTTAAACAAAAGCTGTTCAACATCACAACCGAAAGCATCACAGCTGCCCTTGAGAACCCTCATAAGATCTTCCTCCCTCTGTCTCCCATGGCTACAGCCTGTGGGCAGGAAATAATCTCCACCAGGCCAAAGAGGAACTTAGAACCAAAGCAGGAAGAACTTTAATTACTCCCCCCTCCCACCCATCCTCTTGCCTTATTAGTGAAACGTGGTTTCCGTGGAAACAAAACCCCAGGGACACAGGAGTTCGGTTTCCAATGCTAGTTTCCATAGTCATCGTTTCTGATGCAGCCGAACAGGAGGCTCATCCTAGCATCCTATCTTTGGTTTCCCAAAAACAGCACCCAACAACAGACCATCTTAAGCAGGGCTGCAGAGGAATGTTTATATTTATGACTAGGAGTTACAAAACACCCAACCCAAGGCCACTAGACGTAATGGCTCTGATACGTCTGATATGAGACGGGCGAGCATGTGAGCACAGAGGCTCTCCCTCATAATTCAATCCCTGCATTTTATGCTGCTTCGAACGATCAGCTCAGCTCCATGAGAGCTCCTAAAGTTAACACAAGAGGGAGCCTTTCAAGTTCACAAGAGGAAGTGACCGCTACTCAAACTCCTCAGAGATAAATCTTAGATTCATTCTATAGTGTCTACCAAAATATCACTACATAACAGACCAGAACAGACAAGCATATTATAAAATTGAGGGTCTGTCTCCCTTTCCTTTCGTAAATGATTGGTGAGTGTATGCTATGCTAAAGGATAAAGGAAAGGAAGCATTGAAGTACCTTTCCGAAGCATTTAGAGAATTTGACTAACTCTCATCATGGTTGCCCCTTAGGCTAGATACTTCTGGGTCATTCCACTCAGTTGGGAACCTCCCTAAACAAAAAGAGACTATCTGAATGGGCCATATTGGTTGTTTTGGAGACAGGTCAGAGGTTGATTACTTCAAACATAACCTTTTTTCAAAATGTAGCCTAATGCATACGGACAGGGTTACTTTGGCGTGTGCTCAATGCACCTTCACACTTACTAATACATCTGCCTGAAGCTTTTAATAATGGTTTGATCATGACTTCAAACCCAGATAAATCCTTTAAAATATACATTATAAATGAATTAAGATAAATCCATGCGAGCCTTGTGCTGACAGAGCAAATACACTACAATATCCAACATGCACTACACCACCAACCTTATGGAGAAGTCACAAGTTATCAGCATGAGCAAAGAGAGGAGTGGTACATCCATATGACTCAGCATGAATGGGGTATACCAGATATAACTACAACTGTGTCCTTCCACACACACACACACACACAACACTATAAAAATGACCTCATGCTATCGAAAACACTTTACAAAAGTTTCTCTAGTGACGTTTCTCCATGTTGACGGGAGAAGGTTTTTGCATTTGTGAAGCCATAGCACTTTATAGTGTACAGTTCTCTGTGTTGTATTCAATATTTCATACAGACCAACATGAGACAGATTGTTTTCATTATTAAACCAAGACATGATTATGACACCCATATCACCTCCACACTTACCCTCGCAAGCAAAAGATGACGGCAAGAGACAACAGAAGCCACTACAATGCGCTGTATATCCATGATGTCATTCATTCCACTGGTTTCTCCAAAGTATCTCTCCAGCAACAATTGCCACTAAACTTATGGTTTAGGTTCAGGTTGACCCACATTCAGAAGAAATCCAAACATCAAAAGCCGAGAGGGGGGGGGGGGGGTGCCTGCTTCTCTCCCACCCCATTCCATTCTCTTACTTGTTTCTTCCCTGTCTTGCTTTCATTTCCCGTCTCCCACTCTCTTTGCCATTGTCTCTCTCTCTCCCCTCTCACCCTCCATCTGCTAACTATCCATATTCGTGCTACCTCCTCTTCTCATTTCCTCTGGCTCTGTTCTCCTCAGTTTTCTCTGTCTTGGACAAGCACACAGGGGAGGTGGCGTTTCTGCTGGCGACTCAGCATTTTGGTCACATGGTTAGGAAGGAGGACATGCGTCACATGCTCCTGCAACAACAGAGCTTTTGTGTCCCGTCATGGGCTCAGACTCATTATCATCTCATTCACAATCATTCATCACACATGTACACAACCATAAACTTGGTACACACTGCACCAGATTCATATTAATCTTTAAAAGAATATAGTGAAATACACAGACAGTGGACTACAAACCAATACACAGTGCAGAGAACCATTCACATGACTTACTGCATCAGGCTACACCACACAGAATACCTTATCCTTTACATGTAGGTGGCTGAAACCCAATGGAAGAAGGGGGAAACAATCTTCACCTTACACAAACATCCATGTAAAGACACGTCCACCACTCGTGTTCAAATCCAAGTTCAATTCCTCACTCAAAAGTCCAGAGACAGAGACATAGCCTTGAGTTCTGCTATTCAGATTATGACTAGGAGTAAGAATCCGATATAGTCACAATAATCATCGGACAGCACCAACATAACTCAGGAGTGCCTGCTCCTAGTTAATCAAAGACTCCCACATGGAGGCAAAGTGTAGTTATGGAAAACCACAATGGTAAAGTGTATAATATAAATATGTTTTGAACTGTCCTTAGTTTTAAACAATGTAGCCTATCGATATTTGATACATGTATCGATATTGCAAGATGAAATATCAACACTTGATTTATTTTTTGTCCCACCACTAATTGTAACTGCTTATGTTTACTTTTAAGCTTAGCCACTAATCACAAATCAAACATTACATGTGGGGTACAACATGAGGTTGGCAAAGAGTAACAGCATGAAGCTAATTATTGTAATCATTCGACTACCAGGGTACACATTAATTATGCACTTTCCAGACTTAATCGCATGATATCTCAACTTGAACTTCCCACTTGCTTGTGAGATGGGTGACGTTTACACCAAGGAGAGCTTATGGGCAGGTTTCAGGGCAATACTGTCGGGCTATCAGCCGTATAGTAGAAACGCAAATGATTACTGTTCCCGCAGCTTGACGCCTTAGGCCCAATAGGGGAATCACAGTTGTGAGACCCACTGGCCTGCTGGTGCTCCTCCCTACCTCTAACCAGGGCAACCAGTCCACTCTGGATCATGGGGTTGAGTTGAGACAGCACATCCCCTCAAGGCCAGTCCTGCACACTTAAATTAATACAGCAGCAATGACACAATCAGGCCACCTTCAGTACTACCACAAGTGTACAATTTTCCATTGCAAAGCAAACAGTGGTCAAAAGGCTCTTTAGTGGATCACTAGTGTCTGACCAAAGTCCCAATATGTTTAACCACTGCACCAGGTTTTTGGCAACATGTTTTTTCCTGAGGGCAATGATGCTATGTGCATATGCTAGTCACTCAAGGGATAGTTGCAGATCATTAAGACGCTGGGACATGTGCGGCTGGAATTCAGCGCGCACAACATGTTATTGCTGCAGACTGTTGCTCCTTCCTTCATAGGCCAATATAACTTATCTTGATAATGGCTATAAAAATGGGTTTCTAGAGACTTGACAAGGCCCGAGCTATAGATGCAAGGGCCACCCACACGAAACGCCAGCTACGAACTGTAACGATAACTCGCATAGTTTAAACCAGAACAACAGTTAAAAGTTGTAACAGAAATCACCTGTTTGTCGCAGCTTTAGAGACCAAAGCCCGTACAGGTTCAACGCTCATACGTGCATGACCTTATGCTACCTATCTAACGTTATCCTAATAGTGGAATAATGTTCTGTCTTGAGGAAAGTTGCCTACGGATTAGTGAGGGTAAACGACAGGAAGACTAACGTTATGTTGATAAACTACACACAACCACTTTATGGACAGTGCAAATACACGCAGCATGCTAAAACCAATACATCTTCACATTTTAATGTATCTCGTTTCAGTGATGCAGAGTAATAGTACGTGATACCACTGTAGCCAACCTTGCAAACAAAACAGATATCTAGCTAGTTATGCTAGCTATCCTAAGTAAGTAATTGCGAAAGGTTGGCAGGACCTACACTACAACCACGAACAGCTATGACTTCAAGGTTAGCGAACAACAGATACAACTTTAGGCAGAATGTAATAAATAAAGGCATACATTAACAAGATGGGAGAAGTTGACAAAAATCTACAAGTCTGTTAGACAGCTAGCAGGCTAACAATGTGTACACACATCATATTGCTTGCTAGCGTTTGCTAGTCACTAATTATCGCAGTCAACAATTCGATGTAGGCACGAAACAATACACAGGGAATGGCTGTTTTGTCTATTTACAAATGTTATCTCTATCCCCCACTTGAAGCAGATCAAACAGAGCCAATTGCAGTCAGCAAGGTAGATTTGCTATCTAGGTAGCGCCAGTTCCTATCTGATATGTTTTCATTAGCTGACAACGTAGTTAGCTGGCGGTGTTTGGCTAACTACCATATATAGAAGGCTTGGCTACATGCCTACCAAGTTGGGACGGTATACCCCATAAACACCCGAAATCAGCATTGTCTTACCTTTTAAGGTTATGATGGGACAGTCGGTAGATCGTATATGAATACCTGGTTACTGCCCACAGTTGCTGCCGTCTGCTTGTGACAACCCTTGACCTCCTGCACAGAGCAATTCACTATCCTAGCTAGCGCTAGCTAGTTATCCTAGCTGGCTTACAAAGATAAGACTAACATTAACGTTATCTGACAGCCCTCTATTAAAATGCCAGTGTAGTAACTTAATCACAATAAAGTAATATCCTCAAACGTTCATGTTTAAAATTGGAAGCGTTCTCTAATGTCGCGGGGAGATAAAACGTATTTTCATCAGAGTTGATTTTGAGCTTCACTGCCAGCCGAAGAGTGACACACAACCTGTGACGTCATATCAAAGAGCACCTTCCCCAGAAATTACACCACTCAAATGTTGTATTTTTACTTGTTGTTGAATTGCTTCTATTTTAACTATCCATACAAATACGGCATTGCTATATGGGCTGCATTGAACACATATTGCTGGTTAAGTGTTTACATTCAGTCCTATAGTGAAGGACATAGCCTACTTCAAACAATAATAAATGTCGCTATGTTGATTAATGTTTGGCTTAACTATGAGTTCTTCACTTATTGTTGCGCCTACGGCTATTGTGCGCCATCTGTTGGCAACGATTGCCAAGGCATACACTTTCATTTCCCCAGTACAATACACAGACCAAGTTTTCTCGACTAAATCTGTTTTATCCAGAAACACACACAACATCACACCACAGTACTGTCTCATTTATTTAAAGAAAAAGGTTAATCCAAAGAGTGTCATCACCAAAAAAACCTTTTTCCTTTAAGCAATCGAAAAGAAACTCAAAAGGATACCAAAACACTTTCAAAGACAAGTTACATCTTGGTCTGAAGAAAAACTATACTAGCACATCATATGTTGTTGTATTCATACTACTACTTGCTCATTTTTTTGTATATTACCCTAATTGTAATGTTAATGTATCAATACAATTACCCTAAATAGACTTAATCTCTCTTTGAATCAGAGAGCTCAAATACCCATTGTCAATGCTATACAGATATACTCTGAACATGTCCTTGTATTCTAACCTTATGTTAAACACCTTTGAATAAGTACCGTTTCCACTTGAGGCTTTTTGTCTGAATGATGTGGAAGAGTAAATTTGACCAGGAGGGTTAATACAGTTCAGACAGATGGAAAAGTACACCAGTGCAGTATGTGCACAGGACTAAGGACTTTGCTGGATTATATTTCTATACAGAAAGTTTGCATCTTTGAGGATTATACACCCAAGTCTCAACTAACCTTAGTTGATCAGTTTCACACTGATTATTGAAAACAGTGTAGGGGAGTACATATAATTAAACAAGTATCTAAACTACATTTTGCAGTAGCTTGCTGGTTGTTAAACCAAATTCGTATTTGCATTGTGGTTTGAGTAGTTACATTTTAATTTGATTTTGGTGTAGTTCACTACTGAAACTACAAACAGTTGTCAGATAATCCAAATTCCAGATTTGGTTACTACAAAAATATAAAATGTCTTGCCATTTTGTCCTTGTGAGCCCAGATGGGATTGTTTTGTTTAGGACGGGTTTATGTCTCCAGGGGTATTATTGGAAGCTGGAATGTCAACTCACCTGTGATAAATATTTGGCTATAGGTACCTCTGCCAATGAGGTTATGCTTTTTGGTGCCGTTTGTCTTGTCAGAAGGATTACGCAAAAACACAAAGGAACATTTTTCATTAATCTTAGTTAAGGGGTGTAGCATTGGCCAAGGAATTACCCTTTTAATCTTGGAGCAAATCTGAATCACAGGGCAGAGCCATTAATCATGTTTTTACTTTCATTAACATTAAAAGATCATCTGCATCTGGCCGTGGAAGTGGTCTGCCCTCTCCAAATGCCCTTCTAGTGATTTTGTATCACATTGTCATACATTGTCAATTTGATAATTTTAAACCAGAGTAGTTTGAACTACTTTTTCAAAGTAGCTTTAGTTAACCAAACTAGATTTCTCCCTATAACTGTTTTCTTTGCGGTCTTTCAACTTCTTCTACTGTGAAGTTATTAGCAGCTTGCAAAGCTATGCTTTCAAAGTAGCTTCCCCAACACTGATTGACAATCACCTTACAAGATAGGCTTACTTAAAAGTATTGAAACAGGCAATGACATTAGGGTCCAAACTGTGCATTGGGGGGCATCCTTATTGACTTCAGTGTATGGCAAGGATTCTCCAAAAGGCACATCATCCTCACACTTGTATAGACACTATTTCAGAATGATCCTTTCCTATATTGTTTTATAACACTGAAGAAAGTAATACAATGGAGAAAAAAAAGCATTAGAGCATCTGTTCTGCAGAGAAGGCTGTCATGCAGCAAAATCAAAGACACCGTATGCTAGTTTTACTTTGCGTGGCCATCAACATCTTTTGCGATGTTTACCCAAGACTATGCACATCACACTGTAGCCAGATTTGTTCTCTTACCAGTACTGCTTATTTTAGGGGAAAACTGATGTTATTGTGCTGCATGATAAACCATCTTTGCATATATGGGTGTGAATAACGCCATTACCTCTATGACTGCCTCATACTTCTGTTACATTAAGTGGTTCTGAGCCAGTTGTTCACAGCTTATCTTTTTCAGTCGTTGATAGTTCAGTTATAATTGATGAAGGCTCTTAGTTTGATGTAGGCCCTCATTCTGACTCCCCACTGCCTTCTGCAGGACTCTCAGCATTTTCATCAGCTGGCCTCTTCAACCTCGGCCTCAGCACCAGCTGAGTGGGCATGGCAGGAATGGCATGATTTGCTCGCATCTTCCTCAGCCTCATCCACAGTAGAGGCAGCAGCAAGGTGTTGCGCCCCGTCCGAAGCCTCCTGCTCTCCCTCTTCTGCTCCAGCTGTGTTTTCTTCTGCCTCATCTTCCAGGCTGGGGGAGGCTTCTGCCTCCTCTGCTGCAGGTGGTGCCTCCTCCATCTGCTCTTCAGCTTTGTCCTCTTCTACAGCCTCATCCTCCACATGCTCCCGGAGTCCAGCTTGCTCCTCCAGTATATGAACGGCGTTCACCACCCTCCCCTCCCCGACAGAGGCAGCAGCGATCTCGACTGTAGAGCCAGCCATGAGTTTCACAGCACTCAGTAGGTCAGATATTGCCAGCCCTGCAAGGACATTGGTTTAACCAAGGGTCAATCATGCATTTTCCCATCAATCACTAACTGACAAATTCTACCATAGCATGTTCATTTCACTTTTGATTAAAATGTATCTAATGTTTTGTAAAATTATATTTCTCTCTAGAAATGACTAACTTCCCTTACTCATGTCCTTGTAATTAACAGTGCTCTTTCCCTTTGATGTGACTTAGGCAACAATAAGTAAAGACTAATTGTATCAGTCACCATCCGAGGTCATAGCATGCAAGCGCAATTACTAGGAACTAAGTACCTACTAATTAAATGAAAAACAGTCCACTTGACACTCATAACCTTGCTGCTTTATAAAAGGACATTTTCAGTATGGGGTAACAGAAATGCTGACCCCTTTGCCACCTGGTATCAACAGATAAAAGCATTATGATGTGAGAATGGCAAGGGCCCAAGGCTTAAAAAAGTGTGTTTTTGTAATAACCGAGTCGATCACTAGGTGGCAGTCTAGTATCTATGGTTCAGCACTAGCCGCGCTGGAGAGCTCCGATTTTTACGACAGCCATGACTGACTGAAATCAGCTGCGTCAAGAAGACTGAAGACCAATATCGTGATTACTACTGAAGAGCTACACGCAGTTACCAGTTTATGAGGTACATCGAGCGAAAATGCAGTCTTTTTACAACAGTCCTGAAAATAAAAACAGTTTAAAACAGGTGACGATCATTTTGGAGAATGCAGTTTGTGGTGGAGTTAAACTGTATTGAATTGAAAACAAAGGTATGCCTGTTATTAAGCCTAGCCTCCCTGATTTAAATGGAGTGGTGATCATAATAGAAATACGTGTCGGTACAACGCAGTACAATTCAACAGCCCCACAATCACTATGTGTCAGTTAATTTAAATTTTTTGCATCCTCCAATATGAACACACAGCTGAATCAATAGCTCTCTTAGTATAAACAAAATACTACATATTGTAACCTTCGTGTAGCTACGATTTATTGCAGGACTGGTGTATTCGACTGCTTTAGTTTTTAGCTCAGAGCTCCTAATAAACTGGGTAATGATTGCAGATTCACCAAGGGATACTGTGCATTCCAGAAATAAAGCACAGGGAGATATTTTAGGCATCTGAAATTCCTCTGTCTGGGTAGTTACTATTTAAACTTGCGAAAGGAACACACAAGTATTAAAACTATAGGTTTCCATGACTGACATTCACCTTTGTCTTGTGGCATTCGGTAGAGGTTTGAGGTTCCACAAAATGTACGTTTGGTTAAATGGTTATCGAAAAACCATTATTGATAACAATTCCAATCAATTATTTGCCATTTTTATCGTATGAATATGACCCAACATTCTTAAAAGTGATGAATTGCTGCCCAATGTACATACAACTAGGAATTAAGTTCAAATTCTGAAATAAGTTACTTGAAACAACTGCAAATTAAAAAAGGCACCTTGTCAACCCATACATAGCCCTTCAAATGCTTATACTCCAACCAGAAATTCTCCCCCATAGCGGTCCTGTCAACCTACACTAAAGAGGCCGTCAGCAGCATCTGCTTGCGGAAGCATTTAAGGCTCACTCTTGTTCAAAAGTAAATTGCACCTATATGCATGCAATGTACGTGTGGGTGATTCAAGGTAAAGTACAAACTGACTAAATTAATTATTCCAAGAACAAAATCCCAACCCAAAATATGCAAAGGGTTAGAGGCTTCCTTGAAGAGGAGACCTGGGGGCACTGAGGATTAGGCACCAGCCGTTAAACTAGCAACAACGTGAGCACACCTATATGTGTTAAGTCTATTAATTCACAAGGACACAAACCCATAGTTAAGGACAAGACTCAGATGTACAGTCATTAATGTCATTCAGCTGTCATTAATGAATGTTAAAAAGGTACCCAATGAAAGTCTCATACTTCTGTAGAAACTTTGCTTACATTTCTATTTCTTAGGCTACAAAAGTAATGTGAGGCTTACAGAATATTTGTTACCCAATATTGTCTTAAAAACTGCACTGCTGACATGAGACTACAATACAGACTTCATAATACAGTGCACACAAATGGTCCCATCCCACATTGGGTACCTTTAACTTGCTCACAAACCTTCTGCGCATGCAGAAATGCAGTACAGTAGACTTAGTGTATGTGAAAGAGCTTCAGGTAAATTTACTAGCACATCACAGCATTACATCCTAAGGACCTAAAGGAAGAGGAAAGGAATGGGTAAAGAGGAGGACTTTTTAAATATGACCATTCATATCAAAATGTACAATAATGTAATTTCCTCCTAAAATGAAGTGGTACAAATGTAGAAAGACCAAAACAAAAAGATAGTCAAAAAGTGAATTTACATTAACTTTATTGAACAATCAATGGAATTTCCCTTATCTCTCAAAGACTTAAAAGTGGCCTTTCAAACAGGCTACCATAATCTAGAGTTAATCGATCGAAGCTAGGACCAAGACGGCACAGTACAAAAAATCCCATATGTCGAGCAACATGTGAAATGACGTGTGGTAGGACATTAACTTTCCTCATCAGACTTCACATTTATGAAGAAATAAATGGCTGACACTGTAACAGTTCCACACACGCCAAGAAAAATCAATATGGCTCCAGCCCTCAAGGTTGTAGTGGAGGGCACATGGGACACTGAAGTTCAAAAACTGAAAGGGAAAAAAAAATAAAAGTTGTCCTTCGGAAACAAAGGCCTGATAAGGTTTGTATAGCCCACTTTAGGTAGGCATGGTGTTGGTTGACTGGTAGTGAACACTTGGAGGAAGGGAGAAAGGAGCGGCCATTTTGGCTCCTGAGAGCGACCATTTTGGCTCCTGAGAGAGGTAAGGCAAGTGGATTGTGTTTTTTTTGTTTGTTGTTGGTTTTCTTTTTTCAAAGGTCACTACAATCAGTCTGGTGTAAAGTTACATTGGCTCAAGTGTCCAGATGTGAGGAAAGGACATGAGGTATTGCGGAAATTAGCACTCTACAAAGTAATAGGAGAGAGGACAAGAGGAAGCAGGGAGAAGCCAGAACAGGTGAAAACAGTTTTTGGTCACATTTTACAGTAAGATGCAGCAGAGGATTACCGAGAACACACGATCAATTCTTCACTCAACCATAAATAAAAGGTAGAACATTCACCACCATCTGATGTCTGAAGTGCTTGCCTAGGGTTTTTTAAAACACCCAAACTCTACTTCCCAAATGCATGTTCAGGGCAAAAGGGAATCTTGTGAAAGTGGAAGTGCATAGATAGAGACTAGCATTTCGGCTGTACCACATCCTAATCCTAAAAAGCCAGTTAGGTTCTCCAAAGAAGCTTTCAGTTATTCATTATAAAACTGACACGGTCAGAAATTAATCTTCAGTGGAGAAAACTACCAGGATATTATTTAATTGTACTGTTCTGATACAACCTCTCTTCCTCCACTAGGCTACTCTTAGCCTCTCTCATCCAAAGGTAAATACCAGTGTGTAGAAAGAATATTAGGAGACAGGAGCTAACATCCAAATTTCTCTTGTATGGGAAATATAAAAGGAAATGAGGGGTGCGCTGAGATAACCATTAAAATATCCACGTCTGCAGCTTATTGTAAATTGTTGAGGGAGCTGGGGCTGTGTAGGGGGTGGGGAAATGACAAGCCACAGCTCTAACCACCCTCCCCATCTGAGTAGACAGGCTCAGGCAGCAGCAGCCTCAACTGCTGGAGCTTCTGCTGCAGGGGCCTCACCAGAGCTCTCTGCAGGGGCCTCTGCGGCAGCCTCGACCTCCACAACTGCTTCTGCTGCAGGCTCCTCTGCGGCAGCCTCTGCCACTGGTGCGGCCTCTGCCGCCACCTCTGCTACCACCTCTGCTGCCACCTCTTCTGCGGCGGGAGCCTCGGCTGCCGGGGCCTCCTCAGTGGCTGCGGGTTCTGCCACGGCGACGGGCTCCAATGCCACTTCAGCCACGACCTCAGGCTCGGCGGGGGCTTCTGCGGCAGGTTCTTCTGCGGCAGGTACTTCTGCGGGTGCCTCTTCTGGTGCAACTTCAGCAGCCGGTTCAGGGGCTGGTGCTTCCTCTGCCACAGGCTCAGCAGGGGCTGGAGCCGCCTCCTCCTCCATGGGCGCACTTTCTACCAGAGCAGCAGGGGTCGTTACTTCCTCTACAACCGGGGCTGCTTCTTCTACAGGGGCTGCTTCTTCTACAGGGGCTGCTTCTTCTACAGGGGCTGCTTCTGCAACAGCGGCTACCACTCCTACAGGAAGGGGAAAATAAAAAAGGACAAAGAAAGACATTTAAAAGGGTATCAGTGAAGTTCAATGGAGCCAAAAAAAAAAATTACTTGAATTGAGACTTGACAGCAGAAATAGAAAGTAAAGAGTGGTAGCCCGCTAAAGCTAATTTGCATGCATCACACTCACAGCTTTGGCAGATTAGCTCTGGTTTGGCATGGCTGCAAACCGCACGCCATACAACAATTGATTCTTAGCAGGTAAACAGATCATAAATTTAAAAAACTAAATCTATTTGAACCAAAAAAAAACTAAAATGAATGTAAAGACTGTAAAAACCTGGCTCAAGTGCACCATTTCAATCTCGGTACATAAATATTGACAGTCTATTTCCACTCAGCAACAAATCAGCCAAGGCTGCTTGTTGTAAACCTGGATTATCCCAATCCCAAAATGACGTTAAAGACACACATAGAGTCCAAACATAGCCACATCCAAGTTCAAGTGGGGGAAAAGGACCCGTATAGAATAGACCTGATTGCTTGCGTAACAAGAAGCATGCTAAAAGAAAAGGTTATCAGTTCTGGGGAAACCGACTTACTCAATATGCAAGGGCAAAGATGCCAGTTCATAAGAATAAAGCCATGGGGCAAATATGTGCTTTTACCTGTGTCTATTTTAAGAGTCTGACAAGAGTACCTTGCTATACTGGATGAACGTAGATCAAAATGAAACTTTAAAATGAACGCAGTTTCCCTAATCTATTGCCAATCTGTTAAAAAAAGACCTTTAAGGTAGTTACCAAGAAAAGTAGAGGTGTACTATGGAACCAGTGACAGAAAAGTTAACAAATTGTACTTCAAGATAAGGCCCAAGGAAAGGAACACTTAATCAAAGTTCCAAAGTCGACAGCTTAAAGAAAATAGAGTACATTTGCCCTTCTCTTTTCAGCATTTTTGGAATCTTTCTCATCAAGTCAAAAGCTAAGAACATTTGTGATGGCTTCAAATTGCTTTGGAATACTAAGAAAGTCAGTTTGTGATTATCTAAGCACTCAAATTAAAAAGGGAAACGATGGTAGAGGGAAGATCATGCAATATCCACATCCCGTCTGTGGGATGGGTAGGAAAAGAGCAAAGACAAACTAGGATCAAAAGAACCAAGAAAAAAAGGAAGAGAAACATGCGTCAGGTTAAACCATGTGTAGCTTAACTAGTGCAGGAAAGCAATGGCAGTGACAATGACTGTAGGTTCGATCAGCCGGGAGCACAGATACTGACAAACCCTACACCATCGCCATACTGCAAGTCTCACAGTTAAGAGACAAGTCATGGCAAGATGTATACAGCATTACATTTAAGTGTCATGAGACAGTAATGGGAGGACAGAAAAGGCAGACATGCAGACATAACCTTAAGGTACTCACCCACTTCCTCAGCTGAGAATGAAGATAAAAAAATGCAATCATGTTAAAAAATGTCCAATCATAAGCATACAAACAGAAATGTGCAGGCACCACACAATCTTCAACACAGATGTGTTTATTTTCATTCTAGTGTGACTATGAAACAGTCTCTTGCTTGTTGGCTCTGAGAAGCAGACTGATCGCACCAAACAGACAAATTGGTCGAGCATGGACAAGCCTACCCCCATCACCCAAACCCTGGGCATCCCGCCATGGGTTTAGGGATCCCTTGTCAGATCAGTAAACTGAAGATCAAAATCAGTCCTGACAGGTCAGATTAATCGTATTCACTCTGATTATTCCACCTTAGTAGCTTCCTAAGGGCATAGCCAAAACACCCAATCACCAGCTCTCTTGTCCAGTTAACAGAGCACACTATGAGGGGAGAGCATGCTCTGTATTTTTGTGAGGAATAAACAGATTTCACTGAATATGCAATAACCCTACTCACAGCTAAATATCACTCCCAGTCCCCACTTTCATCTCTGGCCCCTTGTCATCCCCTTCTTAATTATGATCAATTTGTTCAAATAATGATCTTTACAGGAGACAATGGGGCGAGGCCTTTAAGGCACTGCATAGGACTTACCCTTTGGCCTGGCCTCAATGTCGGCAATTCTGTCAGAGTATCTTTCACTGTCTGAGTTTACCGTCTTGTAAGCCTGTGAAGAGAACACAAGAAAATAAGAGACACAAGAAAGTGCATTTAACACAACTTTTTCAGACTAAAAAAGGTCAAATGAAGGACAAATGAACAAAGTGACACTCACATATATAAGAGCCGCTGTAAGAGAGCCTCCACCAACAACGACCAAAGCTGTGTTCATGCTAGGGCCTCCCGGAACCCCAGCCATGGTTCGTGCAGGGACTGCTGTGAGGTAAAAAAAAAAAAAAAAAAAGGGAGTACTTTTCACATCAGTACACTCAAGAAGTAAACACATGAAGGGGAAAACATCCGCTTAGCAGAGTAACATTGAAAAAAAATAAAAAACTTTGGGCTAAATAAGGTGTCACAGATGCATTGTGGTCATATACTGATAGGAACTCAAGGTAATGATGACAACGTAAGGTGTCATCAAGCAGGAAGAAGCGCAGCTTACGTCACTGCAGGTCTGGTTTAAATGTAGATTATGAAATGGCAAAAATAAACAGGACTTCCATTTGTTGATTTGTGCAGAAAAATCAGGAGAAAAGCAGAAATGAGCTGGAACCAGCTTTTCCCATGACATACATGGTCAGAACAAAAAAAAGATAAGTCAGAACAGAAGATTAGTAGAGAGCCCAAAATGGGTTCCAGTGTTGCCGGGCACTGGAAGTCTGGTTGATGAGCTATCCGTTTATAGGATTTAAGAGTCCCTTATAGGCACCCAAAAATAAAACGAAAGCTAGCTCCTTTTCCTGCCATAATCTCCTTGCAAACACTTCCTCTGCTTCTCAAAACATACGGTGTCTACACAGCAGTGCCCTTCACACAGCATCCAGGGTGGGATGCCTTTTGATTTTGCTGTACAACTGCACCAATTTCACAGCTCATAGGGAAACTGAGACTTTGAACAGTGCAGACATGTATGACTTTCACATGACACTGACATGACAGGAGGACTTGCCTGAGCTACTGCTCTGACAGCATGGCAAAAAGAACACAATGTACAACAGTGCTTCTCCACTCAAGCTACCCCTCCCCCATGGCTTGCTTGCTCACTCCCTCCCTCCTTCATAGTTACATAGGTTCACATTTCACCCTGTTTCCATGCAAAGCACACACGTCCCTTAACTTGCAACAGGCCTACACAGAACAAGACAGGCCATTGATCATAAAACCATGGGTCAAACCTAAAGTCATCCTAAATATATTTATATGGATGGGACATTGGAAACACAAAGCAACAACATGTATGCAACAACATTCCTTAAGAATCCTACAGTTTGAATAGCCTAAGAGGGTAATCAAAGTGAAGCCAGAAGTAAATTAACAGAAAAACTTATCAAACATACAAATACACCACAATGAGGGGACAGGCAGACTAGCTTGGTGTCATGTGCATAATCTGAACTAAGCTTCAGCATAGGTCAAAGATGTCAGGGTGAACATGCATGTGCTTTACGTCAGCCACTTAAATTACGACGGTCTTCCCTGCATGAAGATCCATGATGGCCGAGTGAGCACATGGGAGAACATGGGAGTAGGCTACTGCACACAGGTCAGGGAGTGCATGCCCCTGCACGGTTGTTATGCAATACCTGCGGGGCCTCCCATTATGTCAGCAAAAACAGAAAATTCACCTACTCTTTAAATGTAGATTTAGAGGCAAGGATGTGCAAAACACGCTTGTTTTAACACACAAGCATTCAACATGTCAAATGGCGAGAGTGCTGAGTCAGCCATTTTATAGTGGGAGCGCATCTCAAAGTGGTGCCCGTCTAAACGACGGAAAGGTCGTTTGATATTGCTGTTCAGTCATCCATATCTTTTTTTTTAAACACCGGAAACTGCCACAAACAAGAATGAAGCCGTTTATGATCAAATATCCTGTGCTCGAGGGGGACAAATTAAGAGGGTGTGTGGGCCAGCTGTTTGTATTGGAAAATTTGGTTTCTAAAAACAAACTGAAATCCCGATTAAAATCCACAGACATTATGTAAGTCACGTAGGCAAAGACTTTGACCGCTGGAAAGCATCCTCTGGGCCTACAGATTGGAATTTTCTCTAAATAGTTGTCTGATGGCTGTTATTCGAGTTGGAACAGCACACATCATTCGGAGTAAAATAATTAGAATGCTTTGTTCTGCGTGGATGAAGATCCAATACGTGCGGAATTGGCAGTGGAACCTTAAAAACATTTCACTTTACCAAAACATCTTATTTTACATAGGTGATCTTTATGTCCTACATCGATGCGTCAGACATTCAGGGCGTATTTACGGTGCATTTTGCGATTCTGGGAATACCCAACTCGTCTTCACAAAGTGAAGAACTCAATGTTCTGAGAGTTGAGCAGCAAGCGGACACACCCCCAAGTCGACTACACAATGGCCGGCTGCTGCTACACAACTATAATTTAAAGCGTTACGTTACATTGTCGGCGAGTATTTTTATTTATTTTTTAAACCTTTCACGTTTGAATATTGCATAAGACCAGAGATTTTAGCGACGGGATGGGTGTCTTACATAATTCAGCAAAAAGCTGCGAATTACTAAACCTAACCATCTAAGTGTTTTGCACCATGTCAATTCGTTACATTGATTCTTAAAATTAACGACAGCGTGTATTACAAATAAAAACAAAGCCATCATCCAATCAATATCGAAAAAAATCTGATCTAGCCTACTTGTGTGGCCTGTATGTGACACGCGTCAAACACCTTGCTGCGAAACAAAGTCGGTTTTACGATGAATGAAATCAATACGTTTTGGGTTTGAGTGACTAAAAATGAACGCATCTTACCATTTCTGGACAGTGGTCCGATAGTCTTTCGCGCAAGGGGGCCGAGTCTCTGCCAAGCCGTTCTGCAGAACAACATCATTGCTCGGTCCAGTGGCGAGTCTGTATGCTCTGTGAGGGGAGAGGGGAGGCTCAATGAATGACTAGCGCAGAGATAACTAGTGGCTCCCTTGCCTGCGAATTCTCTCTGCTCTCTCGCCTCCCTCTTTTAAGCGTCATAAGCAACACAGGGAAAGGTCACGACAACACGTGGTCAGAAAATTAAAGGAGGAAAACACAAAAAGAGCAACAACGAAGTTGCAATAAAATGCAACTTGCCCAACTGCTTGTGTTTTCTGTTTTTCTCAACGTTTTAAACATGCGTAGTGGGCTGCTGTGTTTTACTGCTCGTCTGTCTGTGTTGGGGAGGAGGTTGCAGCTTTTTGCCAATTTTCGTAGGCCCGGGCTTCTTTACCTCAATCGTTGGTAAGATAAGTGAAGTCGGAACGTTTGACTATTCAGTGAACTTTGTGATCTTTAGGCATATAACACTGCTGTGTTTACTCAAATAGAAAGATACCCCCTGTGACGTTTAAATGGATTAGGCCATCATTTTCAAAGACTAGGAAGGTCGTCTAAAGTGGATGGACTTTAATTACATAAGTCGTTACCATACGCGTGACGAAAGCTTGCCTGGCCCTGTGTCCTCGCTCACGAAGAGGATTTGAAAAGACTTGTACAAATTGACTACACATTGCAGTATTAAGTTAGAAATGCATTTTGGTGTCCACTTCACAGGCCTGTCTATGGGCCCAGTAAACTTTGAATGTTAGTAGGCCTACAATATTAAATAATAGGCCGAGGCTGATTGCTGTGTTTCAGGTAGAATTAGCCTATTGTGCGAATCACATCTGAAAAGAAATATTATATAAATATTAGATATACAGAAGGCTATTTACAAAACATATTCTATATTGTAGGCCTTAACACATACTGTACTATACAATTAATTGGGGTGGATTTATTTTAAAGGTGTGATTTCAAACGTTGTAAGTCTACTAGTGAAGATTCGGTCACAGGCTGAAACTGCAACATCAAAAGGGCAACAGAACTTTTAACTTTAAGAGTTATAGAGAAAATATATGTTATATGGTATATGCTAGCCCATGTATAAGTACAATCGAAACGATGCGAAATAATGAAAAAGGCTAATGTGGACAAATGACTGAAAAATTACATAATGTTTAGTCACAGATGGAGACGGATCTTAATTCTTTGCATTAGCGCCATCTTGTGTCTCTTTCTTTCTTTGGTCTGGTTGAACGAGTTATTGAGGTGAGCTAGTCTGCTTTTCGGACCAAAACTCCATCTATGAACATATTGGGTTGGTTTAGATGGGGAAGAATTAAATTAGTTTTCAGTGGAAATGTGATTATTACATAGCTGCTGCGGAATAAATGCCATATTTTGGTGCGTTTTATCATTTATCAAATAATGTGAATAAAGTTGTGCTAAAATTAGCTGTTAATAAGTTAAAAGGACCCTGGGGATATGATGCATTATCACCTTACTGGTCTAGATATCGTTAATTTACTATCAATATTTAGTTGGCATCACACAGAGTTCTAGCGGACAACTTCAAATAAAACTGGGTTAAAAGCCTGATTACTATATCTAAGCCCAAACTAAATCCAATGGATAATTTCCAGATCACAATAATGAATGCAGGGAACATCTGTTTGGCATATCCAGTCTAGTAGTGTCACAATGGTGTTGAATGTAGCAAGTCCCTAGTACTGTTGATGTTAAGGAGGGCTGTGACCTTATCAGAATCAGAATTCTTTTAATGGCCAAGTATATTCACACATACAGGAAATTGACTTGGTGTGGTTGGTGCATAAGACATAAGACATAACACATAACATAACAACACAAAAGCATAAACAAGAACAAAGGACAAATGTTTTTTAAGAAAATAATAAATAATAATAATAATAAATAATTTGGGCACATGAAGGGCAAGCTACAGTTAATTTGAGTACGTAAACCCAGAGTCAGTGTGATGCAGGGGGCTTGTTTGTGAGCCCAACTGCCGTGGGGAAAAAACTGTTCAGGTGGCGAGAGGTTTTGGTCTTAATAGCCCGGAACCTTCTGCCGGATGGGAGACTCAGAAATAGGTGGTGACCGGGATGTGAAGGATCAGCGATGATCTTCCTTGCTCTCTTGCTGGTCCTTAAGTGAAACAGGTCTAGAAGAGACAGCAGGTCGCAGCCGATGACCTTCTCGGCTGACCGAATGATCCGCTGCAGTCGACTTTTATCCTTTGCAGGAGAGGCAGCGAACCAGATGGTTATTGAAGAGGTGAGGATGGATTCAATGATGGCTGTGTAGAATTCCATCATCACTTTCTTCGGCATGTTCAATCTCTTTAGCTGCCGAAGGAAGAACATCCTCTGCTGGGCCTTCTTGATTTTGGAGGTGATGTTCTCCGCCCACCTTAGGTCTTGTGCCATGACTGTTCCCAGGAATCTGAAAGACTCCACCATGTTAACTGGGGAGTCACACATGATGAGGGGGATGGTTGGGGCTGGGCTCCTCCTGAAATCTGCTACCATCTCTACAGTTTTTAAAGCGTTCAGCTCCAGGTGGTTCTGGCTGCACCAGAAAGCCAGGCTGTCGACTTTATTTCTGTAGGCGGCCTCATCCCCATTTGAGATTAATCCAATGAGGGTGGTGTCATCTGCAAATTTTATGAGTTTGACAGAGGGGTGGCTGGAGGTGCAGTTGTTGGTGTAGAGGGAGAAAAGTAAAGGAGAGAGCACACAGCCTTGTGGGCCTCCAGTGCTGATGGTCCGAGTCTCCGAGACAAGCTTGCCCAGCCTCACTCGCTGCTTCCTGTCTGACAGGAAGTCAGTGATCCACCTGCAGGTGGGCTCAGGCACGTTCAGCTGTGTTAGCTTGTCTTGGAGGAGAGCTGGGGCGATGGTGTTAAATGCCGAGCTGAAATCAACGAACAGGATCCTGGCAGAGGTGCCGGGGGAATCAAGGTGCTGGAGGATGTAGTGGAGTCCCATGTTGATTGCGTCATGAACAGACCTGTTGGCTCTGTAGGCAAACTGCAGTGGGTCAAGGAGATGGTTGGTGATGGCCTTGAGGTGGGTCAGCACGAGGCTCTCGAAGGTCTTCATTACCACAGAGGTCAGGGCGACTGGTCTGTAGTCATTAAGGCCTGTGATCCTCTGCTTTTTCGGAACGGGGATGATGGTGGATGTTTTAAAGCAGGCAGGTACCACACATTCAGCCAGTGAGGTGTTAAAGATGTCCGTGAACATTTGAGACAGCTGGTCCGCACAGTACCTTATTGTGGTGGAGAGACAGCATCTGGTCCAGCTGTTTTGCGGGGGTTCTGTCTTTTTAACAGCTTGTTGACATCTATGCTATACTTATGCTATCGCCTTATTCTATACCATGAGTCCTCTTACTTTTTGTTTTGTTTTTGTGGCTGAAACATTTCTTTCAGTAATCTGGCCTGTTGTTGACTGATGGGATACACTCAAAAAAGCCAAATGTTCCACAATTTGTCATGTTCTATTCTAGGAACACAGCTACGCACCAAATCTTGTCCAATAAAACTAACATTCCTTTTGAATTGCACTAAACTCTTAACATGTATACTCAAGTCAAATTCAAATTTCTTTAACTTAAAATATGGCCTAGACTTGATGACCACAAAAATATTTGCAATTATGCATTAACCAGACTTTATATGGAACATTTCAGTGAGGACAATTTTTTTTTCTCATGAACAGGCCTCATGGATTGCTAGAGTTCAAGGAAAATAGGCCATCCGTGTATGCCTGGGCTAGACAAGAGCATGACACATGACCAAACACCCTGACACTACACAAGGTTGTGCCTGTAAGAGTTTAGCACTAACACAAGCTGCTTAATTTCCCGTAGGCAGGATTAAATTGTTCCCACCAGCAAGTCACTTGATGATGTGAAACATTATCTTCTCTGAGGTGATGACAACTGACATTTTGTGGAAATCATCCCATTAACCACATGAGTTGAAATCTTGGTATGTGTAACTATGCAGCACCCTCAAGATCCACAAAACTTTGAGCTGAAACAGATATTTTTTTGGTCAAACTGCACCCAGTGTATAATGGATGTAAAAATGTTGTTAGAAAATAAAGCCACAAGAGGATCACCTCGTTAAATACATGCTGTAACACAACAAGGAGTTAACTCTGACATTTTCAGCAGAGAAGTACCATTCTGAATCATGACCTTTGATAACCAAGATGTATAAAAGAATCTGGTGCAGCAATAATAAAACAGGTACAGGACTTCCCGTGGACTACCGATCAAAATAAATGTTTAGAGAGATGATTGGTTTCTTTATTGAATAGTACCATCATTTTTTATAAAACAAGGATATGTAAAGAGGGACAAAGCAGGTAAAATACACACAAACACTTGTGAAAGTACTGAAAATAGTTGACATTCTGAAGGCCCAGTATTCCAAGTGATCAGAATATTCACATTGTTCTTTGGTTTGAGAACAGGCAAGGTTGAAATCTAGAAGGATAAGGACATACTATTCTCCCACTTCCCCTCATACACCAGACAAACAAGCGAGTCTTCACATGACACCACATCATGAACCCGTATAGAAGCCAATTCTTAGCCTGTAGTGGAATGTTTTTCTTTTGCAGTCCGTTCTAGCCCCACCCAATCTTTAAAACTATTTCTCAAAGTCTTCCACTCCTCTACCAAGCGTACAGCACAATTTAAACCAGTCCCAGTGGGTTACAGTCAAACAAGGTAGTCATGTCATTCCTAACAGCCACAGGCCCATTTCTCCTTCTCCGTACTCTTTTTCGATGGTAGCTTAAAACTCTGAAGTGCCTCGCTCTGTGGTGAGTAAGAAGCCAACAACGTCCGCTGTCTCTTCAGCCTGTGAGCCAGTGACACAAAGATGGCTTCAACATGGTCCCCTTGGCCTTCGGGACCTTTGGCCGAGGTCAGGTAGAAGGGCATACCATGGGCCTCAGCAAATCTCTGCACCTGTTCACTATTCACTCCTCCCCAGACACTGGAACCCTGCACCAGGTCGCACTTGTTTCCCACAAGGATGCGGGGCACCTCCTGGCCCAGTGCGTTCCGCCGGCACTCATCCAGCCACAGGGGGAGACTACGGAAGCTGGCAGGGTTGGACACATCGAAGACCAGTACGATGGCGTGCACACTGCGGTAGTACTGCTGCACCATGCTCTTGCGGAAGCGCTCCTGACCTGCAGTATCCCACAGTTGAATCTGTGTGAGAGAGAGAGAGAGGTGAAACATAGGGAGCAGAAAACACAGTGGAGCATGTATGCATGAGCTCCTGCTTCACACTGACATTATTGTGTAACTTCCCATTGCTGCACTGACTCATACCTTGGAACATGGGTGAAAATATGGGAAATAGTTGATCACACACAAACATATGTCATAAGGATGGATCAGTAACCACATTGTGTCTTAAATGCAGTAATTCGCTGAAAAATTAAGCTTACGTATGGATGTAATGGTCATAGTGTGGTCCATTATTGTGTTTTCCCTATTGAGGAAATGTATTAGACAACCAGACACTGATAAAACGTACTGTCCGCTCTCGTGATTTTACGCTGATCACAAGTCGAAGTCCTAGTTGGTTATCATCCAATGCACACCGCGGGCTAACTTAGCTTAAAACGGCATGACTTCCACATTGTGCATAAAGAGCCATTGTTACCTTGATCCAGCATCCATGGCAGTTGCTAGAAAACATTCTCGTTTCATACAAGGTAAACGGAATTTCAATTAGGTGTGGGATGTTAAAATCGGTTGTTAATGTTATGATCCGGAACCAAACGACAGTCCGAATCAATGTGCGGATTTTTCTACAGAAGTTGGACAAGGCCACATTTTTAATTGAAACTTGTAAGAGTGTAGATAGACCAGGTCGCGAGAGCACAATTCTCCAGTTTCGCCGTTGCACAATTCCGTCCAAAAAAAATTGAGGAAATGCCATCTTCTGCTTTCTGACAATGATTCAATACAATGAGGGCTAAAATATAAAAAGTTACTAAAACAGTGTTTATGTTGCACCAGTAGACTATCCCGACTGCTTTAATAGAAAACCAGAAAACATCCAAATTTGTAGCCTAATACAGGATTTCAGTTAAAGATGTTTGCCATCAACTGACTTTTAAAATAAAACATGCTAGGCTATAGCCTACATTATTTGCAAAGAAATATCACCTAACTGCACAATGGGATGGCCACGCTGAAACAACCCAAAAGTAATTTAACAGACCTTAATATTTTCCCCTTCAATATCGACAATTCTCTCACGAAAGTCGACACCAATAGTGGCCTCTGTTTTGTTGGGAAACCTCCCAGCACAAAATCGATACGCGAGGCATGTCTTCCCAACTCCCGAATCCCCAATCACTACAATTTTAAAAAATCTGTAACGCGTCGGCATGGAGGTTCCTGTAGGTGATGTGGAGAGTTCCATTGAGGAGTCCATCCTGACGCTTCACGATAATGAGAGAACCAAGCCAGCAGGAGTCTGTTGGCAGAGCGGAATACTTAGCATAGTGGACTACCCTCACCATATGCAAATTGCAGTGGTGACCTGCCTCCACAAAGCTGATGTGTGTGTCATCTGTTCATCATTGCCCCGTGGTTTACACTTGGGGTGTAGGCTACTATGCTTATGTTGCATCCATGACACAGACGCACTTAATTTTAGTCTAAAGGGCATCTCTCTCACAGGGAAATGTGTGTGTTCACATGCAAGGTAAAATCTGAACACTATTTCAGACTAACCACTGAAAACATTAAATTATTTGCACCATCCCTAATCGGGGGTTCATCGCTAATACGTAGGGAGTACGTTAGAAGAATGCATAGAAATAAACAAATACATTTATAACAAATAAGACTGAAATTGAGTGCCCTTTCATATGCTACAAATCAGGATATTGCATGATTTAAAAAGACCCGATGGATTAGTCTTTTTTTTAAAAAATCTACATTGCGCGTGGATCCATAGAAAACACCGAATTATCTTTTTAAAATAATTTTATTGCATTGTATATTTGGTACCTCTCATGTGTTTGACAAGGGTAGAACTTTACAACTGAAAAAGGAAGAGGTTGAAGGTCACACTGGGAAGGAAAAGAGAGGAAAACAGTTATTTGAGTGCCCCCCGACCATCTTTCCTTTCAAACTGTACAAAGTCAGGGGCATGTTCCAACTGTTGAATGTGAAATGTACATTACGAGCTTGTCCGTTTGATCGACGTTTCTCTACAAAGTAAAGAAATTTAAACATTTCTCTTAAAAAGGTAAAGTAAAAATTGCTCAAGAGAAAGTGGTTAACGTCACAAGTTGTCATCGGTCATCTGTTAGTCGGCACTCCCATTGGAACGTTAATGCTACTCTCCCGCCGTTTAACATAACGGACGTAATGGAGCACGACAGCTCCTCAATCTTGTCCACACTGGTACCAGTTATATCTGCTGAATGTGTGTTTGTGTGATAGGTCTAAGTGTCAGAATAAAGCATGATTGACAAATGCCTGATTTATTGATCAAAATACATCCAATTTTAGAAGTTCGTATTTGTCCGTTTCATACATCACCAAGGTATTCACGTCTTGTCAAGTCCAGGTTTGATGACAAACAAAGGCAAGTGAACCACGATGCTTGGCTACCAAGAGTGTCGTTTTCATAGTGTCTTTAAGAACAGTACAAAATCCAGATATCTACAACAAACTCAAATCCTCACACTGTAACCCAATTGAAACAAAGGAGAAAAAAAAATGCAAACCATTTATGGCATTTGCCATTCATACTACAATCCTAGTACCCTTTGACCTCTTGTCTCTGTGAGATAGCGCCATTCAGGGAGCCTGTCACCTGGATGACTTAAGCCTTGGAAGAGGATGCAAGTGCTTGACAATGTGGACTAACTCAGAGCCCTGCCTCTCCTTTCCTCCTACCTCCCTCCCTCTCCTCACCCCTTGTCTCCCTCCTCCCATTCACGGAAACCTTTTTGAAATTCAGCTCAGTGCTTTTTAAAAAGTCACAGACTATGCTATTTCCATAACACATTTTTTCCATATAAATTACTTTTTTCTTTAAAACATTGGAAGTATAGATGTTGTGGCGGGGGTTGGCTTCTAATTGCTCCTGTGTGTAGTCCGTAGGTTATGGCCTCCACTCCGTTCAGTTGCGTACCGTGGTGGAAGTTTGACTTGGTCTTTTCTGTCTGTTTATCAGTTAGAGAAAGTAGTTATCAAGCAAGGTTGCTTTTGACAACAACAAAAAATGGCCATTTCTCATTCTCTTCTTTTTTTCTCTCCCCTGCTTCCCCCTGCATCCTCCTCTCAAAAAAACAAAAAGGAAACACAATGTCAATCAATAATCATCTCAGTCTTGCTGTGAGTGGCTCCAATGACAGGAGAAAAGAGGTGATGGGGAGAGGGGGGGGAGAGAAAGAGAGTTGTTGACGAGAGGTGATTGCTTGTCCACAGCAATCAGTTCCCTCCATTTGTCTTGAACAGAACACTCCCCCTCCTACCTTGGCTCCCTCCCCTCTCTTCACATATCATTGGCCAGCTCCTCGGTTTCCGTGGAGACGTCGCCGTTGACTGCAATCTTGGTGTTCTCCTCGTAGCCGGGAGGCATGAAGGCCAGTGTGTAAGGGTACAGCTTGTGGCATTCTGCCCGGTAACTCTCGGCTGCAGTCTCTTTTGCATCACCAAGGCTACCATCGCCAAGGCTTTCCAAGACATCTGAGCATATCTGAGGACACAGACAAGCTATGAATCAGTAAGTTTCAAATGTGTTAAACAACTTTGGTAGTGTGTGGATGTTGGGTACACAGAAGACCAAAGGACCAGATGTGACAAATGTCATAATTCCTAGTTTCATAATACATTGTGATATAGGACCATACGCTTTATTCGTGCCATTTAAAGTTAAAGTCCGTGGTAAGGAAACAGAGCTGGTCTGAACCTGAATGCTTCTGTTGCTGAGGGGCTCCTCCAGCGCTGTGGCCAGCTCTACAGCCTTCCTCTCAGTGGAGGAGTCCAGGTAGGCCATCATTTTGGCAGCTAAAGCCAAAAGCCAGAGGGGGGGGGGGGGGGGGAGAGAAAGAACGAGGGAGAGAAAAAGGATACAGGAAAGACGTTAAAAACAACAGGAAGAGAGTGATACTGATATGTGGCATACATAGCTCTGTGATGGATGGACCACTAACAATACTTGAAAGTGGCATGTGTAAAACAGCGCACTTTGCATGTGTATTTATATAGAAAAACTATTTTCTATGTGGATTGAACTGTGTGCGGCAAGTATTTCTGTCTATTTATTTGGCTAAGCATACCCGCTAATCTATGAGGGATGGAGTTGGAGTGCTTCGTGAGGAAGGTCTGGTTGTAGCTCTTAGCATTGCTGTCTCCAAAGAGCCGGGATATCTCCTGCTTCAGCACGGTGTGCACGGCGTCCGGCAGGTCCTTGCTTTCAGACACTATAGGACCAAAACACATGGTGAGGGTTTCACACACACACACACACACACACCAATAACTTAATGAACCTTTCAATCGCAACCATATAGGTCCATAAACAAATAGGGGTCAAATCTAGAAAATTTCCATCAGCAGCAGACAGTGGAGGGGTTGGCATTGTGTCTGCAGCCAGAGAGTATCAGTGGCCAACTTACCTCCTTTAAAGAAGCGGACTAAACACTGATGAAGCCATGGGTGGTCCGGGTCTATGGCATAAGCCCTCTTCACTGACTGCAACATTAACAAGAACTTTTCTGGAAAAGACAAAATCATTTTTTCAAGAAATTCAAGTATTGCGGAAAATTCAAGAACATGCAGTACCCTTGCGATCTTGGCTACATACAGTGTGTGTGTGAGAGAGTGAGTGTGTGTGTGTGTGTGTGTGTGTGTGTGTATATATATATATCTAATATACTATATATATATATATATATATATATATATATATATATATATATATATATATAAAAATATACCCACACACAGGGAAATCACTTGAGTTTATATAAGAGTATTAATTACCAACCTTAAACATTAAAAGGTCAGAAATGTTAAATGTCATAGTGGGGGAAACATATCAAGTGTGCGTTATGCTGAGCACTCATTGAGCACTTTTCACTCTTGTGCACATATATTTAATTGCATAGACATATTACTGACATAATTGAACTGTCAAGATACGCCATGCCAGTTGTATAGGAAGGGACACCCGGTTGACTGAGGTATATTGCAGCAATCGCCGCAATGACTACTCATTGAAATACAGGCACGTAAAGAGGATCAGTTTGGAAAGAGAGAGAAGAGAAAAAAAAACTTGATTTAAACCAAATTATTTGTTATACTCCCCATAACTCTTACAGAAGTTGTAGTGCAACGGCCTGGATAATTTATTCATTCTTTGGTAACGCAGTGTATACTGCTCAAATTGATAAATGCATTTTCATTTATTGAAACTGAATTTATCCTTCGCTTCATTGAGCAGATTACTCCTACTTTTACTTTGAATACAGATGTGATCCACACTTAATCCACAGGCGCGCCTTCTGTGCGGAGGTTAACCTGACAGTAGTAGTTAATCTGACCAATTTATGCGTCTTGACCCATAGAAGAACCATTTTGGAGGTGGACGTTCAGTACGTTCATGTGCACGCGATTTTGCACAGATTTGACACGCATTCAGATTTATAAAGAAAATGGGCGTACATTGGGTTTGAAACTTTTTTGTTTTGTGCTTATACACGGTCCTATGGCAAGTTGTGCGCACAGATTAATACATTTGGCCCAGTACTTTATAATGTTGGTCTTACCTTTTCTAAAGTAGATCTCAAACGCCAACAGGTGGGTGTCTATCTTGTTTTTTACCAGGTTTTTTAAGGGTGTCAGGAACTTAACAGCCTCATCTAAGGGGTTTTCCACCTGCACAATGCATATAGACAGAGAAAGAGAATTTAATGAAAGTATGAAAGAAAAACAGCAGACGATTTTCTATTCATTTCTGATCTACTTATTTTGGCTACAGTATGGCTTGCCTCATCTACATGCAGGAACAAAAACCAACCATACGCATACCTTAGCCAGTTTATCTGGTATGAGTTCCTCCTTGGGCCCTCCGATCTCTTCGTCATCGTCTTCTTTCTTTTTCTTCTGGTTCTTCAGCTGTTTCTCCTTCTCTGCGTTCTTCTTCTCCTCCTCCAGCTGGGCCTTTTTCTGTGCTCGCCTTTGCTTGTTTCGCAGCTTCTTCTGCTCTTTGTCCGACAGGTTCGCTACAGGAGCAGAAACAAACAGTTCGTTATTTGACCCTCATTATGAGTATTCTGCGAAAAGAAGGGTGGTGGCTCCCTGCTCATGCCCTACAACAGGGTCTCCACATATCCCAGGGACATTCCCATTACCTCCAACCAGATTCCCATTCTTTGACAAGTACATTTGCCTCAAAACTGCTAGTTTACAAGTTCATCTACTTCCAACAACATTTTTAGGGTTCATTTCCAAAACCAAAATTTCACTGTCCATAAAAAAAAAGTTGGACCCTTTGGTACACCGACTTAAGTGAGACAGCACAGTGTGTTTGATGACGGTGTTTGCTGCCATTACCCGTGTCAGCCTGTAGCTCCTTGTTGTCGTCGGTGAGTGGGTTGTCGTGGAGACTGAGGTAGATGTGGATGGCGGTGCGGGCAGCTTTGAAGTAGAAGGGGTGCAGGCGAAGCACATCCTCCAGCTTGAGCAGCTCCACATAGGAGCGCAGGGTCATCTTGCGCATGCAGTACGTGTGGAAGTCAAACTGGTCGTCCGTGATCTCCACAAAGTGCTACACCAGGAGGAGAGCAGAGGACAGAAGCTCACTGAATCATGATGCTGAACTGAATGTTGGATTGACACGATGAAAGACATGGTTTTGATGGCATTTGATTCTGCAGTTGGCTGATGGTGGTGAATGCACATCCATTACGGTACTGTTACTTGTGGTCACCATCTGTAGGATCGTTATAACCTGCAGAGTTACAGGATTCCAGCTTCTACCTACCCACAGTGAATATCTGTGAGAAAAAGGCAAAGCATGGACTACGGAAAAACATGTTTGAATGAGGCAGGCACTCACCCTTTCGATCTCGTGGCACTTCTTGAGAGCATCACCAAGTTTATTCATAGATTTGTAGGCCAGAGCACACTCTGTTTGGAACCACATACACTGCATCTCGTTCAGGTTCTCGACTGCAGATGCCCCCTCCTGTGATCAGACGAATAGAGCAACACTTCCTCAGACTCGTACGCGTACATTTACTAATCTATATGGTTTTTTTTCTACTGCTGATTTTCCAAAAGAACTGCCACGAACATTTTCGTTATTTGAGACAACCATGATAGGTTCCAACACTTACAATTTTTTTCAATAGTTACAGGGAGATTACTCCAGAGAAAAATGACTGAGCCACACACAAACATACCCGAGTGAATTTGGAGCACATGTCCTCCGCCTCTTTGACCAGGCCAGCCTTGAGCAGGTATTTGGCGCATTTGGAGTTGATGAAGCGGTCAGCTGTGTCCAAAGCCTGAGCCTCGTCCATCCAGCGAGCTGCCTCCCGGATGTTCCCAGCATGCTGCGATAGAAAGCGAGTCACAATATCCAACAGTCAACATAAAGTGAGGAAAGGGTTCCTAATAAGGTTATAAACAATACAGTGGACTATACTTTGGAAAAGTGTAACTCTGTTGTCATTAGGGGAAATACACCGCTCTTAAGTGTGCCTTCAAAACATTAAAACATCAGGTGTTGTCCTTTATATAAGATACGTCCCCCCCCACCCCCGCACAAACAGTTTGCATTTTTTGCACAGATTTCATTAGCAAAGTTGTTACATCAGTTGTTCAATAGCAAATGTATTGTGGTCTCTGACCGTGTGTTCATACAGTGTGCATGTCAAAGACCAGTTAAAAGAAGGTGTGCATCCTCCTCCATGAGCATTACCTTGTATATCTTGGCCTTAACGAGGAACAATTCGATTAGTGTGGGCGTGCTCTCGATTGCAGCATTGATGTAATCCAAGGCCAGACTCTGCTGCCCAATCTGGTCGTAGTGCTGGGCCAGGAAGTACTGCACCCACAGTAACGTAGTTGGGGGCTCCTCTTTACCATCATCTGAGAACCAAAACAGCAGTTAACCCAGAACAGTCCCTCATCCCACCCAGCCAGAGAAGCTCATTCCTCACTGCACTGGGTGGCTTATACAGCACAAAGGCTAATTGTTGTTAAATGGCATTAAAATCAATCTAAAACTCAAACATTAATCTCACTTACCATTCTGATTGAACATTCGGCAGCTATTTAAAGTCGTTTCAAAACCAACAACTAATTCTTCAATTATCGACACCTGCAAGAAAGAAGAAAAAAAAAACATTTTTGTGCAGTTTGACCAGGAGTTACTATGCGTACTAGATGCATATAGCCTAATAAGCAGTTCTGATGACAAAGGCACGAAGACACTTCTGATAAGAGTTCCCATTGGGAGTTGGAAAATGGTCCCATGTACTTAAGTACCACCCACTCTACTAATAGCATTTGACTGGTACTGATGACATGGCAGACACACAGTTAATGTGAAAGTGTAAGTGTAAACCTTTACCTTTTCTTTATCATTATAAAGGGACCTGAGGGTGGTGAATACTGGAGGGCAGCCTTTGCTGAAGTTCATTCTTAAATATTTATCCAGGCACTCGCAGAACTTTTCCCCTGAAGGACAAAGATAAAAAGGTGAAGGTCAGGTATTTAGCAGATGCTTTTTTCAAAAGCAACCAATCAAACCGCTTACATGCGACTTATATGTCTGCAAACAGTCGGTACCCACACACATAGAAAGGGTCCTGTAACAAATATCCAAAGTAATCTTGGATAGACACAAACCCATCTAATTGACCCTTCCGCGACCACTCCCCAAAACGGTAACTGATCAATCATAGCATAGCAACGGTTACTAAGCTCGGGACCTCAGTCAAGTGAGCCATTTTGATGAATGGAAGTCAATGAGAGAGACGTCTGCTCGAGAAGAGAAAATGAAACGTTGCGCTTATGGAGTGTGTAATTCTGACAGCCAATATCCAAAAAGGCTGGAGGGAGGGGTAACATTTTATCCCTTCCCGAAACCCAAGACCCAGAGAGAGAAATGCCTGCTGTGGATTAAACAATGTTGACGACCCCCCCCCCATCAGCTGAATGTCAGCAACGTAAACAGAAGCACCTACGTTTGTTCCAAGAAGCTATGTCGCTCAAATCTGCCCACTGCATCAAAAACGTGAGAAAACCCTTGCTTAAAATACGATTCAGTTTTACCACCTTACATTTTTGCGTTTGCGTAGCGGCGACTGTGTAGATATTAGAACACATAAACATAGCTGGAATGAACCTGTTAGCCTTAGCATTTGTCTGTCTACAAACACGGCATGTAATGTCGTGGTTGTAGCCTATATAAGCATATTGCAGACCCTTTTGCCTGCTTCGATCTGAGATCTTGCCGTTTTTCCAAAAAATGCTTGCGATTTCTTTGGGTAGGGCTGAAATTGACACGGTTGAAAACATGTTGCCACGCCATTCATACCAATGCTGAGAACCTGGGAAACGTGAATGCTTGACTGATATAGCAAGCGTTGCTAAGGGGGGCGGAGTTTGCGGAAGGGTCCATTGTGTGATGACAGAAAAAATGCTCAAGACTCAAGCTCCCCACTCACCAGCTAAGAAACTGAGAGGAAGCCTTCTAGGCACCAGTCCCTTGGGGTACTTCACCCAGGCCTCCTCATAGATCTTCAGCTTCTCGTCAGCACTCACTAGAAAACAAGACAGAAGAGTGTCAGTTGATATACATGGATAAGTTCAATCGATGCATTTTTAGTTTTATTGTTTTTCGTTGTTCTGCCCTATGTAAAGCATCTTTGGGTGCTTAGAAAAGCGTTTTACAAGTGTACAGTGGATTATTATTATTATCTGCCTGGTCACCATACCTGGCTTGAGGGCGTTCTCGAGGCCATGGTAGTAAGACCAGTTCTCAGGGTTGCGCTCCTGAAGACGGTGGTATACCTCAGTAGCGTCCTCATACCGCTCCAGTTTCAGCAGCACCTCACCTACAGGGGGCACACGTGGACGTCAGAGAGGTTGGCTCTCCGTTCCTCCTCTTTTCCACTACTTGTGGAGTGGTGTTGTCACAATGGTCACAAAAGTCTGATATAGCAGACTGGAATGGATACACAGAATGAAGTTTATTGGAGGAAATAAAATAGGCAAAAGTGAATATAAAATTAAGAAGACCAGGTTAAGTGATATCTAGACAAAAGATGAAGAGTGATGAACTGAAAGAACAGACGTGTAAAACACAAAGAAAATACCCAGCCAGACAGAGCACGCTGCAGTAAGTAGGCTAACCTCTAGTCTCCTCCACTGCCAGTTTGTCACAGATCTGTTTCTCGTAGGTGGTTAGGTGCTCCAGTGCTTCTTTAAAGAGGCCTGCCTCTCTCAGGACCTGGTTCTGGTAGAGCAGCAGCTCACTGTACTCATAATCCACTTTGTCTGGAGAAGTCTGGAAAAACACACACAGTTATTTACAAATGGCTTTGTGAACTTTTTTTTCCTTTTCATTTAGTCTTTGTTCTATTTTCTCAAAATGTTCAGTTTTCACTTGTGGGGCTGTCTTGCTACCTTTTTAAGGGGACTACGTGAATAAAGTGGACTTGACTTGAGAAGGTGGAGTAGGATTGCAGATGGAGCAATCTGGGGAGGATTACCAACCACAACAGCACTTGCATGTAAGGAGGTCCTAATTGGTCACATTATCCCCAAATTTAACAAAGGTACAATTTCAAACAAAATATCAGGGACGGCAGAGAGAGGGAGGGTTATTGTGCTGCCCAGTGACACGACGGATTACAAGTCCTGAGAGACGAGTGGTCATGGCAACACCATTCTTTACCTTGTCCAACTCTGAAAAGGTGCTCCAATAAATGTATGACTAACTGTAGTACCTCTCTATACATCCTTTTACACTACACTTGCAAAGTTTATGACTCCATGTAAGCAACTTAAATGGTTTTGAACCAGGTGTGGTAAAGGGAACATGCTGGGGATGATCATAGGTACCTGTTGCGTTTTTCGGAACTCTTCGATGATTTTGGCAGCCATCTCATAGTCCTCGAGGAGGTGATATGCAATGGCGTAACCGATCCACGAGGCCCTCTGAGCTGGTCGCAGCTGCAGGAGCTGGTACCTGGTCTCCTACAGGTCAGAAGATTTGAGAAAAAACAGACGGACATTATGTTTCTCCACAGCAGAACAAAGACCTCACTAGCTGAATAACTGGAATGTAATGAAATTGCAAAAAAGTATCAACAATGCACAATACACTGAAAACGTATGTTTCTCTTCTTAATGGTCGAACTACTCCACACCTCCTTTCCCCATTGGTGCATGACCCTTGCAGAGTAGAATGAACCCCAATTTGAAGGAGTTTAATGGACAAACATTTCTCATTAGAGCAGCACAAAAAGTGTCCCCTCAGGGGTTAATGAGGACCAGTTTGCCCCTTTGCAGATAGTAATGCTGCCTACTTAATGAGGTCAGGGAATACAGCAGGCCAGGCAGTGCCAACAGAGGGCTTCAGGGAAACTGGTACAGAAGTAAGAAAAGGCTAAGGGAGCAGTGAACAGGAGATCTGAGACCCCCTTTACAGCATGCAGCAGATAAAGCAGGACAGAAGAGAAAAAGATGTGTTTGAGAGAGAGAGAGAGAGAGAGAAAAAAAAAGAGACAGAAACTGGGGTGAGGGATAAAGTGTGGTTTTGCTGGCAAAGGAAGCTAGAGGTGATTATTGCTGATTCATGACACTAAAGCCAAGCAGCCAGCTCTCACACACACACACACTTACCCTGTAACCCTCCAGGTCCCTCATTTGGATCTGTAGCAGGGAGAGATCTCGCAAGATCTGCAGGTTGTCCTTGTCCCATTTCAGTGCATTTCTGTAACATTTGATTGCCTCATCATACTTCTTGTCGGAGCGCTGCAGCAAGCCATACACGTGCCAGCCTGAAATCAGACAGTTAAGGACCCAAACTTCTTCCTTTACCTTTTCTGTGCCCCCCCCCCCCCCCCCCCCCCCCAAAAGCGCGACAGTCGCAAAAATTATGGTTAAGACAGACCATCAGTGCAGTGCAATCATCTTAGCACAGTGAGTACAAACAAGCTCCTCACAAAGGACTACGTTCTGCTTCTCACAACAACACAGAGCAGGAACAGGGTGATGTGTTATACTGTAATCAGATCAGGTGTGGCCAGATGGACAGAAACTCCTGTCTGTGGTATTCCTCCCAGGAGGTGCAGTGACACCACCACAACAAATCGTCATAAACCAGCCTCCTGTTTCAGTGTGCATCGGACCATGACAAAGCATGCTTATGGCTATAAATGTGCAGAGCACGGTTCCCTATGGTGGAAAGGGCAGTGGTGTGGCAGCTGGTGTGGGCTGGGTGGGGTAAGGCCAGGGCCGCTGTAGGCTTGTGTTAGTGGGGGCTTATGGGCTGCAGACGTCAGCACCCATTACACTCGGCAGACCTGGCCAATCTCCATCACTGCCACACACTACTGCTGCTGCTGCCACTGCCAGCTGCCTGCCCTGTGTGTGTGTGTCTGTGTGTGTGTGTGTGTGTGTGTGTTAGCAGTGGCGCCTGAGAGCTGATGAGTGTGTGTATGCTTATTTCAACACTGCATGTGTGTATGTGTGTGTTAATAAACACACACACACACACACACCAGAGTAGGGCAATAAGGGAGTGGCAGCAACGAAGGGAGCAATGAACACCCTCACAAGTACATGCACCTATTTTCTCTCTCATACACACACAGTTACAACACAGACACATCAACACAGAAATTGCACCCGGATAGAAATGATAACCACTGCCTTGCTCAGACTGTGCTGGTTCTCATGGCTCAAACTGTGGGGAAGCAGACAAACAAGAAAGGATACAGACGTGGCTCTTCAGATCATTGCGCAGGCCTCTTCTGACCAGCTCGTATGCCTCTTCCTTCTTGCCCAGGCAGTTGAGGGTGAGCCCCTTCATAGCCAATGTCTCTGCAAGATGATAAGTGAAGAGAGAAAGAAACACACAGAAGAAAAAGCAATGTTACGCAGGTTGAGACTCCTTACCCTGCTTGCTTTTAACTACGCCTGTGCCTCCTCAGACATTTCAGGATCTCTTACCTCCATGCTCTGCAAACTTGGGATTGGACAGGATCTGTTTGCAGAATTTCAGCCCATTTCTGTACTGCTTGTGCTCGTAGCATCTCTGTGGAGGTGAGGAGAAGAGGCAGGTGAGGACCACGCACCAAGAGAATCACGCTGCTGGTTATCGCCGTTCTAGCACACACCACGTCGCCCCAATCTTGCTGGGTTTACAGAGCTGAGGAGGCTTAGCTGCAATAGCTGACCTCTTACTGAGTGTGAGCATGTGTGCGTGCCTGTCGCTACAAACAACTCTAAATGACCATAATTTTCTTTCTGTGGTTATATTTGGAGCAGTGTTGCACAAGAGCTCCAGTCACTTCTCTCTGCTTTAACACAACTGGGTGCTGAGGTTCAAGCAGATGGCTGGTCTACGCAGCACCATCACTAAAGCATGTGGACAGAGGTGTCTTTATTGGAAGCATTTTTTTCCTAATCAGCACCCTGTCAATTACCACTGAGCCAGAGAGAGGAATCTCTCCTCATGACCTTAAATTTGTTTGAATGATTGTGGAAGATGTTAACGGGATACATAACTCAAGCACCACAACCTCTTGCAATGCTTCTACGGCATTTAGGATCTGGCTAACGTTGGTCTGAAAACATATGAAACATTACACAAACATCCAAGTAAAGGACAAAAAGTCCATTGTAAAACCGAGAGGATGATGGGAGGCCTGGATGATGCCTTCGCCTCATATTTTACCAACCGGCCCATGGAAAAGTGGCCCTTATTCTTAGGAATAAGGGAAAAGATGGCAACAAACTAGAATCAGTATGTGAAGAGCAACATTTAAGGCATAGGCCTAATGGAGAACATACCCTCTCATTCCCTCCCCTTTTCCATGGCCTAGGGGCTGACAGCTGAAATTGATCATGGCAGCACCTAGTTCTGCTGGATGTTTGCAGACACAGCATACTGTAAGAACCAGTAGCTTCATACTGCTTAAAAGCCAATTGCACAAACAGGGCATAGCCTAACTCAAAAGGTCATAACAGATAAAATGGCTGCCAGCTGGGGGAAATGGAACCAAGCGAAGACCCTTAAAAAACCAAATCACTCAACTATTTATCCAATGAACAATAGCAATTGTCAAATAAACCACACACCATGGCGAGAGAGTAGTGCATAGAACCACTGATGTTCCAGCTATAACACAAATAAACCACACACCATGGTGAGAGAGTAGTGCATAGAACCACTAATGTTCCAGCTATAACACAAATAAAACACACACCATGGCGAGAGAGTAGTGCATAGAACCACTGATGATCCAGCTATAACACAAATAAAGGGTGATTTCTCCAAATGGCATCAAAGGTAGTGTGCTCAAATACGACTTTCCACTGACACCACAACAAAGTTGAGCAGTTTAAAAGTAGTGGTAGTCGAACCATTTGAACGTCTTTAACATGCAATTTTAAAAGGGGATATCTTATTATTAGACGACTTAGATAGATGGTAGGTCTAGCTACCTGTGCACTTCTTGACAACTTCTGTGATCGGCCTTGAAACGTTGTCCCAGTTCACTTAAAACTACCCGTCACTATCAGCCATCACAGTAACGTTAGTATCTAACTTGCATGCCACTACAAACGTTAAGACATACGTTGCTTCACACTTTAAGCACAATAAACCATCATAAACACAATACAGTCGTGCTACTTTCCTGCTTGATGCACTGAACCTGCCATGTTACTTTAGCAAAACGCTGACAGGCCAAAACATGATCGTTAGCTAGCTAACGAGAACTGGCTAGTAAAAGCTACAGCTCAAGTGACTAGCAATGTCATCACCGAACCTTTTTTAATCATACGCTTTTATATATGGCCCACTCAGTTGGTCAAAATGATGCAAATCGTTGCTTCAGTGTCAGGATAGCCATCTCAATAACGTCACGGAATATTAAATGTGGGTAACACGCAGATTATACTAGATTTTCAATAACAGCCAACATTAGCTGTTAAATGTGCCTGATCCTCTGCGTTAGAAGGTTAGCCTGCAAACGTTACCACACTGCTAGCCAAATGCCTAGCTAACAAGGAATCACATATCAGATAGATATCTAGCTATGTATATGAAGTGGCTATCTTCGCAATCCAACCGAGGAGAATCTAAACAAAGCAACGAATTTCAGAAAGCACAATGTGTGTGGTTAGCTAACGTTGGAGGGCTGGGTAGTGACAGTGTCAAGCTAGCTAAGGTTTACACTAAAACCGTTATCGGCTAGCTAGAAACATACCGCTCACTCACGTTAAAAGTTAGCTTCTATGTTTCTCGGGCTAACGTTACTTTAAGTTGTTCTTGCATGTGGACCACTTAGCCAAAAATAACAATAGGCCTTCAGATGGGCACCAATTGCCACAATCGTGGTTTAATAAGCGTGAACTAGCATCCGACAGTGTACTCTAGCCTGCTAGCGATATCACTTACAGCTAGCTAGTAACGGTGTGACCCTAAATACAGACGGCTTCCTTGTACTGATCAGGTTAGCATGCATGCACACGAATTACTGGCACACAACATTAAATCACAATTGTTACAAAAACTTTGTGGACGAGAAAGGTGATTTTTAGACAGGCATCTCTCTTCTCAGGAAAATACATGGGTCCTGTAGGTTGGCAAGGTAGCTGATAGTTCGCTAGCTAGCAGTCATTTGACAGCACTTGGTTCTTAGATCAATGTTATCTGATAGTGAGCAACTGCTAGCTAACTTAGCTATGATGATGTTAGCTAGCTAGTAGCCTAACAAGGCGAGGCCGACGACAACTTCAGCCAATTATGTTGATGCTTATAGGTGTAAGCAGGCAGTGGATAGAGTACCGGTGAATCAATCTTCTCCAAAATGCATGGCAGCAACCACGGACTTACCAAAATCCTTTTGAAGAGAGCGTTTTCTTTCGGTGGTAGAGTAATTGTCGGCATCGTGCAAGGTTGCTAGCTAATAACGTTATTTTCCTAAGGCTCAGCACATGTGAATGAATGTGAGAGAGTAAGTGTGTCTCCCGATTCGCCCCCTTGTTCTCCGACTCTTCACTCTCTCTCGATTGCTCCCTTTTCGGGCTCTCAGCTCTCACGTGGTGCCAGAAAAGACCCCTTTAGCCCAAAATGGCCGATTAGCTTTTCCTCCGGGTCAAGCTGCGCTGTGAGACTGCGTGCCGGCTGCCCTGCGTTGCACCCTGGTTGTTCACACAGTAGGAACGGAGCCGCGCTAATGATTTCCGGACTGAGGAACATTATAGCCCGGTGGAGAATACCTTGTCATTTAAGTTACCAGCCTTTATTGTGTTATGACCATGCACGCAGTTATGTTTCGTTTCTAACTACAACAACAACTCCTGACTGAATATGAAACTTGGAGGGGTGGGGGCAAATATTAAGGAACAAACGTTTTTTAAGGAAGCTGAAATAATGAAGAAACGCAACCTTTAAGCCTAACGTAAATCAAAAGGGACATTTTAGAAATGTCGCCTATGTAATGCCCATGACTGACCAGGAGAGGGCGATCTAGCAACATCTGTTGGTGGCATGTCTCCGGTACTCCGTTCCAAATGAGTTCCGTGAATGTATAGTAGTGCTTTAGAAGGGTAGCGAAAGCTTATTCCGTTTGCTGTTCTTGGGTAGAGGAAAAGTGTATGACTTAAGATGAAGGATCAGTGGAATAAGTTGAATTTTGAAGGTGCATTTTGACAAGGTGTAAAGCAGGACGTGTAAAATGTATTTGGAAAGATTAATTTTAAAAGTATATATAAAAAATAAAAAAAAGATGGAAAATGTGCTCAACAAACATTTGGCTCACGCTTTTTAAACACTACAATCATAGAAAATAAATCACTGCAAAAGGAGGTCTAGAGAGAGAGCAACATATAAGCATACAAGCTACCAGTTCACAGGGGAGATTTAAGGGTGGTAAATGGTTCCAAAGCCTAGGATCAGAAAAAAGCATGGTTACCCTTGTTCTTTATCTGGGACCTTGGAACATGCAAGAACGTTTGGACAGTGCATCTTACAGGCATGAGTAATGTGTCCACGAGGAAGGTTAGGTAAGGTCATTCTAGAATAGAACCAAGCTGTAAAGAAACAGTAAAACATTGCACACAATCCCAGAATAAAGAGAAAGCCAGTCGAATGAGACATGCATGGGGGGAAGTATTGTCTCTCTTCCCTGCTCTTAAGATGTACATGAGGTAGATTAGTCTTTCTTGCCCCCATGAATAGACAGTTGGTGTGGTCCAGGTGAGATGACATGAGGCCTACTGCCTGTTTAAGTGCCTCCATACTGCATTGTGCTTCACAGTGTTTTTTGTGTAAAAGACAATGAGAAAAAAATGTGTGTTTGAGACAGAAGGTGGCGTGTGTGTGTGGAGTGAGTTTAAGTGTGTAGTTATTTAATGTGCATGTGGCAGGGAGGGGCACAGCTCCCTTTCAATGCCACTTTATCTGTCTTCTGCCTGCCCCTGCAGCACTGATGCTCTCCGGCATTAATCAACCTGGCCCCGCATGGATACAAAGCCACACACACACACAAATATGCAGAGAGAAAGAGAGAGAGTGAGAGAGAGAGAGATAACCACAGAGCTCCCAAGCCGATTCCCCTCCCCTCCATCCTCAACTTCACAGAAGCACACAGATACATGTGCTGCATTCTCATTATAAGCTCATTAGGATGATTGTACCCCATAAGGAACAAACACACCTTCATAAGACATCAGCACAAGTACTGCATGGATTTTTAGGCAATGCCTACAATGCCATCCGCAAAGTGGTCAGAGATGAAGCGACAGTTAAGTGCTTCAGGTAAAAGGCTTGCCACCATGGAAGCCCTAATCTGGATGTCTTATTAAAACAGGTCCATGGCGAATATAAAGGGCACCATTGACAATGACATGTCACCCCAACCCTCGGTGGGAAGTAATGCCTTAAAGCTTTCATAATGACAGCTCTCTTCAGTTCCCAGGCAACAGAATCTCCCTTTTATATCTTAGGGTTGAGTTTAACAAAAATTAAACCCAGGTTGAGGGGCATGTAATGACTATATGCTTATTGTATTAAACTGTTCAGGATAAAAAGACCTGAGCTATTTTTACCGAAATGTTTGGCCCACATGATAGAAACTCATGTCATTATTGGCTGGCTCCTCTTAACAGTAAGGTCAGTGACACCTGGAGACATGCTGCTAATCAGTCGATCCTAGTCAATCTATGTTTACAAAATGTTGACGTTGAATATACAGTACAATTTACAGTGTTATCACTTCAGGCCTCTTTGGCCAAACACAGTGTTATTTTAAGCTAGTTGTATTTCTATTATTTACTACTACCACACCTGTAGGATCCCTGAAAAACTACTATTATTGCTACTTTCTATAGCCCCCTCTCAGTAACCATTTCTTTTTTTTAAAAGCACTGTTATCCTGTTTCATGTATGTTAACTACTATACTTTAATTGATGAACTGTAAGACTGTAAGATGATGACAAGCTAATCAACAGCACTACAAACATTGTTTGAATGTGAAGCTTAAAGCAAGATACTTAAAAATGAGTTTGAAACAAAGAACGCACAAATTGATGCAAAAGGAAGAGCCTTGGTTCAGCCTTGACACAGCAGACTAAGGGCCTGATTTACTAACATGCAACCGCTGCTTAATCTGCAATCGCACATTAACGCACGGTGTTTTTGCGCATTTTCCATGGTATTTATCAAACCACATCTGCGCTGGGCACTGTATGCTTACTCCGCCCTTTAAAGTTTAAATCACTGAACCTGATTCCGGGTTATATTGTTGTTTTGCCCGCCATCACCTACAGCGAGATGTTTAAAATAACACGATTATAAATAATATGCTATTGGTGGCATTAATGCATAAACTGTCTTTTATAACAATATAGATGTGTACATGGCGAGATTAATACGTTCTACAAGGGACATGGGTTCACTCCAAAATATCCCCACTGAAACAATATACATTTACCAAGTAGCCAGGCCTCTCCAAAATCACCGTTGCTCAATCATGGATAGATGGCACTATTCCGGAAGATAAAACTGTCAGTAATGGTCATGTTGGCATCACATATGACCTGGACATTTATTGAATATGTGTGCTTTCTGTTTCGTTAAACGTGTTCGTGGATTGAAGATGGGACTGTTTGCATGTGGGTGCGATGAATGGCTCCAATTACGTTCGGAAAGTTCAGCTATCGTAGTGGGGAAATGTATATTGACCAGTGCGCCGTAGCAATACGTCGAGTACCTGGGTGAATATTTGGCTGAGTGAAGGCTGAGATATACCAACTGCTGATGCTATAACTGTTTGAAATGATCGGATGCCAATATTTGCAATGTTGTCCAGAGTTTACCAACTGATTGAATGGAATGTGATCTCTGGTTGGAGGGTTCGATGTCGTCTCTGATCTGGTTCAGTAATTGAAGTATTGCGTGGCTGGTTAACCTGTACCGTCTAATGATTTGTGGTTCGCTTAACTGAAAATGTGTTATATGAGTTGAAAAAAATATTTCTGTGCGCTGTCTCTGTCTTCTTTCTTCGCCTTGCTCTTATCACTGCTGCCATATCAACGTTTTCAGCCTCAATGGAAATGCGCTTCCTGGTTAAGACTTGCTTTTATGAGGCGGGGAATTAGCGCGCAAATCAGAGACGTGCGCTCGCCAGGCAGTTTAGTAAATACCACGCAATACATCATTAGGTGCACTCCTCCCATTAAAGTGCGCTTCACGCCTACGTTACCACCCACGTCTCCGTGCCATCCCACCTGTTGGCAGGTACACACCCTCAAAGCGTTAATATGCGACTCTACTCAAATGCTGAATGGTCACCAGCTTTGTTTGTGAGCAAGAAGAGGAAACTAAATAAACAGCAGAAGGTTTTAAGCAAAGCAAATGCAAGGGCAACTGGCATAATGTTGACAAGATGAAGATCAGCTGGAGAGAATTTTGGGCTATGGATGCTAACCACATTAAATTCATTTCTGGAACTACTTATGATGTCCACCCAACTCCACAGAACCTCAGTGTGTGGGAGAAGACCGAAACTGCAAGTTGTGTATTGGTCTTGGATCATTAAAACATATTGTCTGGATGAAAACTTAATACACAATCAAGTTTTTAAATCGTGACATGGCAGGGACAGTAGAAGTTCTTTTGTGCAAGAAGGGCCGAAAAGTGGACACCAGGCACGTACAAACAGTACTGGCAAATGGGGCAAAGCGCAGGATTGGAGATTGCTGGCTGATGACAGAAGGCAACTTCAAGTTCCACCAGTGGCGGTCCGTGCATTTCACGACTAGGCCTTCAGCGATGTCCTACACGATGTTAAACTGAGTGAATCCACCTCCTAATACCATCATTATGACGCCATGGCTCTCGAACCAGTATATTTTATACAGAAAGGCAGTATAAGTGAGCATTGCATCACCTTAACATAGTCGAGTAGGCTACAACAGACTGTATTAATATTTCCGGAGCATTTCAAATCAATACACCCGTATTAACAATACATTAAGAGTAGTAAACTCTAAGTTATATGATCGCTTGGATATTACTGTCACAACTTAAAAATAAAAGGCGATTTTCAGGGATTAGTCTACAAAGTTTTATTAAGTCCACCAAAAGTAGCCTATGTGACTCAATGTGAGGTTTAACAAGTTTAACAAGTAACATCGCATTGTCCCACCTGCAAAGCAGTTTCATTAAACTTCCCATCCTCACGATATCCAGTTTTTCTTGAAAGTTCCGTCTTGAAAATGGCGTTGTAATTGTATCAAAAACTGGAATTATCAAGTTTGTGTAAACTAATTTATTTGAGTTGGTTAATGTAATTATATTTAGTCTTACCAATTGAAACAACTAGAAGAATAAGCATTGAAACCGATGTACGTCGTTTTAGCCAGCTAAACTGAGCACTGAAGCACTGCACCGGTCTGCCTCAGTATCCAATCGAAGGACGTTTACGTGTCACGTTCAACGCGAGGAAATAAATCTTCCGGGCCTTCTAGAAGGCCCAGTGTCGCCAACTCGAAATCTGATTGGTTGTCACAACTGTCTGTTTCAGTTCATTCAACTTAAATGAACTGAAACAGCAAGTTGTGATAGCCAATCAGATGTACACGGGCCTTCAATATGAATTCTGAAGGCCTCAGGGAAGATTTCTGTTCTCTGGGAAGATTTCAAGGAGCGTGGCAACACATGATAGCGGAAATATGATTGGATGAAAGCTCTAACATAAATGAACAACGCTGGAAGCATGAAATGAAGATAATGGACTATGGGGAATCATTTAATACATATTTATGAAAAGAAAATATTAAATTAAATTTATTTTATTACATTTATTTTCTGATGATGTTTAGGCCAGCAGAGAAGGCCTTGAAGGCCCTGACGGACCGCCACTGAGTTCCACAGTATATTGTTGTGACTGCCATGAGACCAGACATGGTGTTGTATTCTGAGTGTGAGCACATTATTTACTTTATTGATTAAATGATTCCTTTGGATGGTGTGATTGAGGAAGCCTTTGAAAGGTATGCAGAACTGGTGGAGGAAGTGCGGGAACGAGGTTGGCAAGCACACACATGAATCAACCACAATTCTTCGGTTGGATTTTGGTTTTTGAGGACTGTCACTCAAAGGAGCTCTAAAGCAGTTGTCTGAGGCTGCTGAAAAAGCAAGCCAATGGTTATGACCGAGGCACTCATAGACTACTTGGGTACATGTGAATTGACCTATATTTAATGAAGACGCCAGTTGTCACAAAATGTTTGGGTTCCTAAGGTGACCCCTACCCTAACCTGGACTGCAATCACAGGGGGCTCTGCCACCCCCAACCCCTTCCCTTGCCCTAACCCGTGTTTGTACTACCTTACCAACCCTACAACCCCTTACCCTGAATAGCCTGTGTTTGGAGGCAGACCCGCCGTGGTTTGGCCCTGCTCAGGAGAGGCTAAAAAAAGAGCACATCTCGGCACAGTCTGGCATCTTTCAACTTGTAATGGAAATGCAAATAAGCTCTGGAAATGCCTGTAATGCGGCCTAAAGGGCCAATGGAAAAACCTGGTATGTTAGCTAGCAAGCTTTCTAGCTAAGCTGGGTTAATCAGGAACCATAATACAATGCAATATTGCACCTGCCAAACCTTTTTCTTTACGGCTTTGGGCCGCCCCATCTCTGTGTCCCTCAGAGGCATGCCTATCTTAAAGTAATACAAGTTTGGATGATATGGCAATTGAATTTGGTCTAACTCTAGCATTTATGGGCTACTCATATTTATTCAGCCACAAGAACAAAAATAAACCAATTAGGACTTTTTTAAATTATTCTCTCCAGAGGGGCAGATCAGCCAAAGAGGGAAAATGAGCTGTTGCTCGGGCAACTTCAGCCCGGCCTTGTGTCTGACTAGTGTGAAAGTAAGAGGGAATCTGAATGTGTTATTCACTTTAAAGTGCCATTAATTCCTGTGCGTGTGAATTTAATGTTTGAATAAAGCAGAGAGAGAAGGGAAGACAAAATAAAAACAATCCCCCAAAATCCTCTACAATAGTTTTGCATCCCTGTCAACACTGCCTGCCCCCCCCCCCCCCGTCCCCATTCAATTCTTCCCATTTTGCCACCCTTAAAGATGAGATGAAGATCATTCCTGCCACCTCAAGCCCCCATTCTTCCATTCATCACAGTCAGACTCAGGACCAAGCTAGGGATGGAAGAAACAGGGTTGAGGGAGTGATTGATTGCAGTGAGAAATTGCGTGCTGTTCCTTAGCACATGTGCTCTTAATTATGGAAATGAGCAGTCATTCCCCAACTCTCCTTGGCTCTCCTGCTTCATCGCTCTGGCTAAAGTTGCTTTCCCCTCCCCCATGTTTCATTTCGATGCTCTAAAAAAAAAAAAGAAATCGGCTTTTTGATGATGGCCATTCTACTTAACAATTGTGTTAATATTAATTTATGACACAGAAAATACTGAGGATTGAGTAGTCTTACACAGCAGCGAACTTAGTCACTGTGATAACGGTAAACATTTCACTCTGGTCTTTAGCACAGAAGATGTTTCCTGGCACCTATTTCTTTCCTCCCACACAAAGCATTCTGAGTCATTTAATAAGATCGGTGAGAACATTCTCTCTTTATTTTAATTTTTTTTCTGAAATCAAAAAGGATTTTTTTCTTCTCATCTGTCTTGCATTAACATTTTATAATCTGTACAGGATAAAAAGAAAAAAAGCACTGCTTCAGGTACAGAGCAAAACTCTCAAACTAGAAAAATGCTCAAAATAAAAATTAGAGGAGGTCTACAATAGAAATTAGTAGTAAGACATTGTCTGAAGTGCAATGGCATAGCTCAGATGAGTGGAAAAATGAAATTAAAATACTTCTCTATTTTTAAACAAACAGTAAATTCTTTACAGAGAGTAGAGAGAGTATTATCTGTTGTATTTAAACTTGTAAAAACATATTTACAAATATCAATTTTCTTTTATATATCTTTTTTTGATCACATACATGTCAGCACCAGTACAGAAAATGAACAGAAAAAAACAGTGACAATGATGACAAAAATAACAACAAAAAAAATAGCAGGTAGAAAAAAAAGCAGAGAAAGTTCTACATTTGACTTGGTCCCAGGATTCATGATATTTGGAGGAAGCTTGGAGAAAGAAGAGGGCTCCCCATCTGCCGGTCTTAAAGGGCAACACTGTCAGGTGGCCATTTCAAACACTGTATGTAACACACTCAAGTGCCTATCCCTTTCCTTAAAACGATAAACATTTCCAACACTGAACACCAACACAGCCATTTTCTGTTAAGAACATGAACAGTACGCAGTTAGATTTGGATAGGATGTGAGGCAATTGAGAAACCAAGACAGAAAACACCTGTACAGATTAAGATCATTCAGACCAACAGCCAAAGAGGGAGATTTGCATGGGCTGTTGAAGATGAAGAAGCAATTAAAGGCATTCTTTTGTTTTTAGGGAGGGTTAAGGGTGCTAACTATTTTGTATTTACAAAACATATTATAAGGAATATAATTTGTTCTGTTTCCTTGGCAGGTTTCACTGAACTCTTAAAGTATACCATACCTGATGAGCGGAATAATGACAATTTTTACAGTAGCATTTTTGTTGGGATTACAAGGGGCAGGTCTGAAGGATTTGTTCTAGTCTGCCTAACATAAAAAGTGTCTTTAAAACGCGTAATGATCACAAAATGTCTTCCTTTCAACTGAAGCTCAGAAAAGGGGCGGATGAGTTAAGTAACTTGAAGAGGGCAATAGGGTGACAAAGATGTCTTGTTGTGGGGCACTCTGATGACGCTTTGAGAAGAAGGGACTAAATCTTCCTCAATCCCCAGAGATTGGCTGAGGTGACCTGTGCAGTCTTTACTTCAGGCCCGTTTTGAAGAATTCTAAAAAGATAGCTACACCTTGCTAGCCTTCTCCTCCTCGCTGAGAAACTAAGAACAGAAATCACATTGATGGGCTGAAGTGGTTGATGAGACCAATTGCAATGCAATTAAGCTCTGCACAGCCCCATGTCACTTCACAGTCTGTCCAAAAGTTGGACAATAGTTGGAGTCATGTAAACGTGGATTTAAAGACAATTACATTTTAAGTGTGAGAATCGGAACAAGAGGCAAACAGCAATATTTTGAGCAGTGGTGAGATTGTTGGTCTGAAGTATTTCATCACTGGGTGATACACACACTCATACGCACGCATACAAGCATAGACACAAATCATCTCAACTGAAGGCTTAACCTCATACCCAACATCTTCCCCTAAAATGCCAAGAACCAGCCTTTGAGACAAGTCACTGTGTCAGACAAGGTCATATGTGGTGACATACATTCAGCACAGGTACAATTCGTCATTGTGTTTCTTTTACATCGCTGTTGTTACATCCTGTTCCGCATACACCCCACCATTAATACCACAGTTAACATTTGTTGGCTGAGCCTGTCTTTGCCATAGCTGCCCTTTTGACTGTCTGACATCTATCTGTATGTACATGGATGTTTGTTTTTTTGGCCTGCCTTACCTCTCATTTGGTCTTTCTCTCTTTTCTATTTGTTTGTTTCTTGGAGACTGAAGTCTCTAGCTGCCAGGTCTCTCTCCATACAGAACCCACCTCTAACACACAGAGAGACACACACACACACACACTCTGTCTCTGTCTGTCTCTCTCTCTCTCTCTTCCCCCCCCTCTCTCTTTCCATCCTCTTGCTCACAGAGCAGTTGCCTAGCGACAGCAGGGGCACTCATCACGCATGCGTTCAAATCCAAACAAAGGGAAATGCAGTTTGTTTTGGTTGCGATGTTCAAATAAACACACAGACACACACACACTTGCAGATGCACATACACACTCATTGTGGTGAAATACAGAGGACCACATCAGCATTCTAGGGAAGCCAGAAAATGAGAGGTGTTTACATATCTATGTTTTTAAAGAGATGGAGGGAAGGATTTCAAAGGAAGGTTTAACCACATGGTACGAATATGGGTGCTATCCCCCACCCTACAAATCCACACACCACAACACACACACACACACACACACACACACACACACTCTCTCTCATGCACACACACACACACACACACACACACACACACACACACACACAAACACACAGACACACAGACACACACTCTCACGCACACACACACTCTCTCACACACACACACACACACACACACACACACACACACACACACACACACTCTCTCACTCATGTAACAACTAAGATAGAAGAGGGAGCATGGCAGTTAATTGTGATAACAAAAATATTTTCTATTTTCCCTACTGTATACCCTTAGGAAACTATTCTGAAGTGTGGGGTTTGAAAGACCACTGAAACACAAAATTGTAAAATAAATCACATTAAACAACATGGAAAATAGGAAAGACTACTTTCTCAAATAAGAACTTCCACCACTCCCGTGGAGTATTTAGACAGTACACATACACATTTACACACAGTACATGACATGGCATTTTTCTTTCAGTTTCATGAAAGTTGAACAAAAACACTCATGTGTCCTTTAAAATGTATCTTCTGTTTAAAAATCTCTTAATTCCTTTCTGTTCCCCAAAGCCCAACCCTTTTAAAAAACACTCTGCTGTACTGCGTCTGCTATTGGCTGGGGAAAAACTCTTCCATCCAGCCGTCTGTTAAGTCCAAGTCCTTTTCGTCTGATAGACCAAATTGGCCTCCACTGGCTGTTGTTGATTGGCTGGCATAGCCATATGCTAGGTCCTGACTAGATGTCCGCTGGTAGCCTTGTGACTGGGTCCCGCCCCCATATGCCACGCCCCCTCCGGCTCCTCCTGGTCCACCCATCCCCCCTGGCTGCCCCGCTGCCTGTCCGAACGCCGATGCCATGCTGGCAGGCACGCCCTGGTTCATGCCAGGCATCATCATGCCACGTGGCTGGTTGGTCCTACCCTGTGCTGCCATGTGTGGAGGCATCATTTGTGCCCCACCAGGCCCAATGCCAGCAGGGTTCATGGCACGCGGGTCCACCATGCCCCCCTGGCTGTAGTGCTGCTTGGGCATACGTGGCGGGCCCTGCCCCGGCGGCATCCCGTAGCCGGCCGGCATGCCACCAAAGCCCACCATGTCGTTTGTAGTCCTGCCACCCATGGGCTGCATGCTCTGTTGCTGCTGCTGCTGCTGCCAACCTGCGCCTCCAGCTCCCATCATGCTTTGCAGCCTCTGCGCCTGGGCCTTGTTCATTGGCTGGCCACCCACACCACCTCCTTTCAGGGCGGAGCTAAGAAGCATTCCCTGGCTGTATCCTCCTCCCCCAGCCCCTCCAGCTGCTCCAGATCCGGGCATCATGCCACCGGGTCCTGCTCCCGGTTGCCTGTGCCCAGGCGCGCCTGTGTGGCCCATTGGCATGCTGCTTTGGTTGGGGTGCTGCTGCTGTTGCATCTGGCTCATGCCTGCTGTGTACATGCTCGCTTGGCCGCCTCCGGTGCCCGGCTGGCCCCCGTAGGGCATGCCCATGTCGGGCTGCGAGGGCATGCCGCCCTGCATGGCTCCGCTCTGCATCTGCTGCATTTGCTGCTGCTGCTGTTGCTGCTGGAGAAGTCGTGCATTACGCATGCTCTGCATCCTCACTGCCATCTCTTGAGACGACCCTGCATACAAACACACACATAAGTCAGAGAGTGAACATTAGTCACTTCATCATAAAGACAGTCCTCAAGGTGATTACAAGCGATGGAGATTGGTCAAAGGGTGTCAACACAAAGGAGGCTGTGTATGGTGGTACAGTCTCTTATATCTTGGCATTTATTATGCCTTCCCTACCTTCACCTCTGCATGTAAAATGAAATTCACCTCATTGTAATTTGTCAGTCTGAAGAGTGCACCACGCATCAAATCCAGGAGTGTGTGTGTACCACTATGTCTGAAGATATGTTTGACTGAGTGAACATTATCCAATGTAAACTCCTCTCAACACAAGTGCATTAATCCCCTCCACTGGAGGAAATTATCTGAGTGGACGCCTGACGGACAGGAGAGAGAGTCTGCTCTTGAGTTAGTCCAGCCAGGCAGTGAGAGAGTCCGGTACAGCCTTTAGAGATCAACACAGCACAGCAGTGGGGTTTCAGCATCACCACTGATTGGGCCCTTATAACAGACACCAAAGATGCTCTACAAATGTCTCAAGAGTCTGGCTTATATAATCACATATACAAACCTAAATCAATGCACAAACACAGACGTATACATTCTCAATTTTATTTTTACAGGCCATGGATCAGTTTTTAGCTGTACAGCATGCATTTGGGAGGAGAAGCTCTGTTTGTGTGTGATCTGAATCTAGTCAAACACATCACACATGCCAATCTTGAGTGGGTTGCCATGGCAACAGGCTCCTGTCAGAATTATGGGGGGACGGGGGACATTAACCAACCCCCCGCCACCCCTAACATGAAATACACAACTGTGTGACAGGAGAGAGAGCCTGAAAAGGTGCTGCTGAAGTGAAGGCAGATTTTCTTATTAAAGAGGCACAAGATATTGTGGGTCTGTGTGAATGTATGTGTAACGGGTGGATGAGGCAGCAGATAACTTAATGATGGCTGTTGAATGACATGTCCTTGCATCATGTGTGTGTCTCTGTGTGTGTCTCTGTGTGTGTCTCTGTGTGTGTCTCTGTGTGTGTCTCTGTGTGTGTCTCTGTGTGTGTCTCTGTGTGTCTGTGTGTCTGTGTGTCTGTGTGTCTGTGTGTCTGTGTGTGTGTCTGTGTGTGTGTCTGTGTGTGTGTCTGTGTGTGTGTCTGTGTGTGTGTGTGTCTGTGTGTGTGTCTGTGTGTGTGTCTGTGTGTGTGTCTGTGTGTGTGTCTGTGTGTGTGTCTGTGTTTGTGCGTGTGCGCTTCTGCTGGAGATCCAGAGTGATTTAAGCATCAATGGCTCAGTCTAAAAAAGCAAGTTGCCCCTGGGAATTAAATCTAATATAGTCTCCATGGCAACCTGACAAAAGAATCAATAAACAGACAACACTCCCTTTCCTCTGGCTACACTGTGTGTGTGTGTGTGTGTGTGTGTGTGTGTGTGTGTGCAAAACAGTGAGCACAAGCGCAGGGTGGGGGTCATTAGTTAGAGAGCTGGCGGGTGCCCCTGGTGGCTAACCCATAATTTGGGATGTCACCAGGGCGATGATTTGCTATGAAAGGAGAAAGATGGACGATAAGGGACTTAATTTGCTGCAAGTGAAAGCGGAAGTTATGCTCCATTACTGCAGCTTGTTTACCACAGCCATCAACCCCCGGCACCGACACACACCCCGAGACAGGTCAGGCACACACAGCTGGCTGACTGGCTGGCTGGCTGGCTGGCTGGCTGGCTGGCTGGGGACGGGTGGAAATCTAATGGCTGCTTACCTTGGAACTGGTTGACCTGCTGGACTGGGTAGGGGTTCCTCTGGGGCTGCCCCATCTGCCTTGGGAGGTGCTGCTGCTGTTGTAACTGAACAGAATGAAAGAAAACCAGAGAGGTAGAGAGAGAGAGAGAGAGACAGAGGACGAGAGAGAATAATGTAAATATTAGAAAGCACACCTTGAAAATAAGAAGTGCACTTCTGAAACTGTCAGTCTTCCTGTTTCCTTCATTAATTCTAAGATTCAGTGCTGGATTCGGGAGCCTGTAGTAGTGCATTAGTAAGACAGTAAGAAGTGGGTGACTGGTACGGGTCTGAATATTTATGCAAATACACTTGTCTGGAGAATACACAACAATTATCAATGCTGCTGTTTTTCTACTCAGTTATTCACCCACTTATGTTGTCTGTGTGAGTGTTAATATGTGTGTGTGCGTGTGTGTGTGTGTGTGTGCGCGCGCGCGCGTGTGTGTGTGTGCGCGTGTGTGTGTGCGCGTGTGTGAGTGAGAGAAGGGGAAGGGGGGAGGATGTTCCTCTCTTAATTCAAGTTCAAACTCTCTTTAGCACCTTATTCCCAGAAGTGAAAAATGAAAGGGAAACAACCAAATTATCACAGCAGGTGGTATGTACATGCATTCACACACACACACACACACACACACACACACACACACACACACACACACACACACGAGTTCCTGAAGTACAAAAAGTTTGCAGATGGGAATGAGGGGGAAGGCAACTGCAGAAGGTAATTAGGAGTATGAGACCAAGCATATGCCAACATGACAGTAGTTGAAACCTGCTTTGTAGTACAGACGGACTGCTAGGAAGAGAGAGGGGAGGCAGAGCAAGACAAGTAGAAACTGAGATGGGTGTGGAAGTGTGTGAGTGGGTGTTGGTGTGTGTGTGTGTATGTGCGTGTGTTTACAGAGAGACAAAGAGCTATGTTGCAGGTGTGCCACCATTTGTTGAGTGTCTCCTGTTGTCTTGCACCTCCTCTGCGGAGTCTGTTATGCTTACACATCATTGACAAGTGTCACCATTAGCTGCATCTGGTTTTAGCTGAGGTGCTAAGTGGGCTTATGTTAAATCCAAATGAGATTCTGCACGCAGGTGTGAAAGGATCTCAATAGCAGGACTCAGACAATCACTGCAATCCATGCTCTGCATATCAGCTTATATGTGCTGAGAAACATAAAGGTGGTTCAAATACTATTTATGCCTGGAACTATAGGGTCTGATCACCTGGAGTATCTTTGAGCTAACCTGGTATCATAAGTCTTTCATTCCATATTTAATGGCATCCTCTTCATTGCCAAAGGGCCGTGCCCAAATAAGACCCTGTCTGAAAGCTCATACCAGCTCTAGCGAAGTAGGACCTTGTGTGAGCGCGCCTGCCTGCTCAGCCAAGGTTAAACCCTTAATAGAATAGCTAACCTTTGCTGCCAAACTCAGACCCTGTGCTAAAGTGCCTACCTATTCTGCCAAAGTTAGACCCTGCCGTGCTTGAGTGCAAACCTACTCTGTGTGTTTGACTGGCCACCTGCTCTGCCAAAGTTAAACCCTGCGTTTGACCCTGTGCGTGTTTGAGAACCTACCTGGTCTGACCCTGTCCGTGTTCGAGTGCTCACCTGCTCAAAAGAACACAAGTTATACCATGTGTTTGCGTGCCTACCTGCTCTGCCATGATGTGACCCTGTGTGTGTTTGCGTGCCTACCTGCTCTGCCATGATGTGACCCTGTGTGTGTTTGCGTGCTTACCTGCTCTGCCATGATGTGACCCTGTGTGTGTTTGCGTGCCTACCTGCTCTGCCATGATGTGACCCTGTGTGTGTTTGGGTGCCTACCTGCTCTGCCATGATGTGCTGCTGCTGCTGCCTCTCCCTGAGCAGGTGCTGCTTCTGCTGCTCCATCAGGTGCAGCTGCACTCTCTTCTCCTGCTCCATCGCCATCATCTGCTTCATCATGGCTGCCTGCTGCTGCTGCTGTTGTTGCTGCTGCTGCTGCTGCTGCTGAGGGTTGCCCAGGTAACCACCGGGCCCCGCCCCCACTGCATTTGGCCCACCCGAGGGCACTCCTCCGGGTGCGCCGTGAGGAGGCTGAACCCCACCTTGCTGCCGGGACATTGCCACCATTCCTGGATCCTGACACAGAACAGAGGAGAGGAGACGTCAGAAGTGATCCTGAAGACAACCGTAATTACAGAAGGAGCTAGAGAGAGCACGAGATGATGAGGTCATCAGGATCTTACTGATAAAACTGCTTCAATCACCACACGTGAATGGGAATGAGGCTGGGAATGATGAATGGCACCAATATAAGGAGAGTATCCAACTGGCGCAACTGGTGCAAGTGGCTGTTTCATCTAAGAGTGGCCACTCTCCTCTTATCACAATTAAAACACATGATCATACGGATACACACACATGCACATACACACACATTCAAAAGGACCACACTTCTCAAAACACAAACAACCACCTATCTGGTGAAATCTCATGTATCAAGTAAAGATGTGGTCTGCAATTCTTGCGAAAGGTTGCTGATATGTGAGCTGAACAGCCAATCGAACGACACCCCTCCCTTCCATGTTCCTGATGCAACGTGCCGATTGGCTGGAATTGTTTATGGCTCGGTCCGATCCAGTATGTTTGTTTCCGATTTACAGAGCAAGGACAGTGTACAAACACGAGGGTTCTCTTGAGTGCACACACTGAACAGACAGCGAGAGGACTGTGTGCAGCAGTTTGCAAAATTTGACAAAAAGTGTATTGGTTTAGAATCGTGGACTGCACCAAACAGCAAACCCCATTTTGTACACCTCAGTTCAACTTATGCATGTTAATGATTCACATAAGCAAGCTGAACATAATACTTTTAAAATTAAATACAAAGATGTCATGCCATCATGTCAGATAAAACTAGTTCCTCACTGTGAGCATGCTTCTTTTTTCTACAGTTTGATAACTGCATTTGTGGTAAACTATGTTATTATTGGTGAGTTCAGCCATTAACAATCTAGACTGCCCTCACACCAGGGAGGGTGTCTCAAAAGAGCAACGGCAATATCAATAAAATAACTTTGGCTGAACACACGCTTGCTTCTGCATCAGACAGTGAAGGCAGAGCAGACCCGACAGGTCGATAAGTAGCAGATCTCTCTGGGTACCGCTGGCGAGCCACGCCAGGCTGACAAAGCGAGGGCAGAGAGGACAGCAGGAAGGGGGATGGTGACGGCCTTCAGACCATAGGGGGCAGCATTGTTCTGTGTTTTCCCTCTCCCCTCTACCGCCACCAATCTCACCCTTTCCCTCTCCCTTTCCCTCACCTTAGGTCTCTTTTCCCCTCCCTCCTTCTCTAACTCTCCCTCTCTTTTTTCTAACCCTCTGTCCCTGTGTTTGCTCTCTCTCTCTCCCCCTCTCTCTGTAGCTTCACCCTCCTCCCTCACTTGTGCCCTCCCTCTATTGCAATATATCTCTCTCCCTTTCATCCAACTTCCCCCGCCCTCCTTTTTGCTCCCTCTCTATCTCTCTCTCTCTCTTTCTCCCTATAATACAGCTCCCTCTCACTCTTTCTCTACATCTTGAAATCTTTCTCTTTTCCCTTTCTTCCTCAGTACACCTCCCCCCCTCATCTCGTCTCTCTCTCCATCTTTCATTCTCTCACTCCCTCTATTCCCCTCCCTCCCCTCCTCTCCTCTCCTCTCCTCTCTGGCCTGCTCCCAGCAGATGGCTTAATCATGACTGGTAATATACGACTCCCTCCTCCTGCTGGATAATGTGTCTGAGTCCAGAAACTCCGCACTGGAGTGTGACGAGGGAAAGACGGGGAAGAGAGAGAGGGAGAGAGGGAGGAGAAAAATAGATGCACAGGGGAAGAGAGGGACAGAGATGGAGAGGGAGATCGAAAGAGAACAGGAGGCAGGGGCCAGAGAGAGGGAGGAATGGATAGAACGAGGGAGAAGTGGGAGAGATGATGGGAGAGAAATAAAGGCAGAACAGAGAAGGTAGAGATAGAAGGACAAAGAGGCCGCTTGAAAGCAAAGGGAGGGAAGGGAGAAAAGAAAGGAAATAAGCAAAGGGGCTTATACACGATGAAGGAAAATACATTATAGAGAGAATGGAAAAAAAGAAAGGGAAAGACAGAAAAAAGGAGGGGGCGTGAGGAGCAGGTAGCCAAACAACTGGGGCTTTGGTGCAGAGCAGAAGGTGCTCCGAGGAGGTGTGATGGACTGTGCTATGCCACTGCCCAAGATTACCCAGCCTGCCCCTGGGAACGACAGAAGCCCCCTTTGCCTTTTTCCCTCCCTCCTTCTCCTCCCTTCTTCCTCCTCGCTCAACACATTCAACGCCACATTTTTCCTCCCTCGACTGCCATCCTTCTTATACTTGTTTGCTCTGACCCCTCCATGCTTTTGATACACTCTCTCCTTCCCTCTCAACTTGCGTATTCCTCGAGTCATCTTTCTCTTCTCTTCACCGCCCTTGCGCCCTGCATCCCGTTTCCATTTGTCCATTAACAACCATTACAAACACCAACACATGGTGCATACTGTGGGTTTCTATGCACCTAGATGCAATCAGATTTCCATACTCCAGATGCACTGATGTGTACCTGTTTGACGGGCAAGAGTGGTGCTGGTGAGTGTTTGGGTGACTGTATGGATGTGGGTGACTGTACGGATGTAAAGTACGTGACGGAGAGAGTGTTTGGGTGACTGTATGGATGTACGTGACAGAGAGTGTTTGGGTGACTGTATGGATGTAGGTGACAGAGAGTGTTAGGGTGACTATGGATGTACAGTAAGTGACTGAGAGAGTGTTTGGGTGACTGTATGGATGTAGGTGACAGAGAGTGTTAGGGTAACTGTATGGATGTACGTGACAGAGAGTGTTTGGGTGACTGTATGGATGTACGTGACAGAGAGTGTTTGGGTGACTGTATGGATGTAGGTGACTGAGAGAGTGTTTGGGTGACTGTATGGATGTAGGTGACAGAGAGTGTTAGGGTGACTATGGATGTACAGTAAGTGACAGAGAGTGTTTGGGTGACTGTATGGATGTAGGTGACAGAGAGTGTTAGGGTGACTGTATGGATGTACGTGACAGAGAGTGTTTGGGTGACGGTATGGATGTACGTGACAGAGAGTGTTTGGGTGACTGTATGGATGTAGGTGACTGAGAGAGTGTTTGGGTGACTGTATGGATGTAGGTGACAGAGAGTGTTAGGGTGACTATGGATGTACAGTAAGTGACAGAGAGTGTTTGGGTGACTGTATGGATGTAGGTGACAGAGAGTGTTAGGGTGACTGTATGGATGTACGTGACAGAGAGTGTTTGGGTGACTGTATGGATGTAGGTGACTGAGAGAGTGTTTGGGTGACTGTATGGATGTAGGTGACTGAGAGAGTGTTTGGGTGACTGTATGGATGTAGGTGACTGAGAGTGTTTGGGTGACTGTATGGATGTAGGTGACTGAGAGAGTGTTTGGGTGACTGTATGGATGTAGGTGACTGAGAGAGTGTTTGGGTGACTGTATGGATGTAGGTGACAGAGAGTGTTAGGGTGACTGTATGGATGTACGTGACAGAGAGTGTTTGGGTGACTGTATGGATGTACGTGACAGAGAGTGTTTGGGTGACTGTATGGATGTAGGTGACTGAGAGAGTGTTTGGGTGACTGTATGGATGTAGGTGACAGAGAGTGTTAGGGTGACTATGGATGTACAGTAAGTGACAGAGAGTGTTTGGGTGACTGTATGGATGTAGGTGACAGAGAGTGTTAGGGTGACTGTATGGATGTACGTGACAGAGAGTGTTTGGGTGACTGTATGGATGTACGTGACAGAGAGTGTTTGGGTGACTGTATGGATGTAGGTGACTGAGAGAGTGTTTGGGTGACTGTATGGATGTAGGTGACAGAGAGTGTTAGGGTGACTATGGATGTACAGTAAGTGACAGAGAGTGTTTGGGTGACTGTATGGATGTAGGTGACAGAGAGTGTTAGGGTGACTGTATGGATGTACGTGACAGAGAGTGTTTGGGTGACTGTATGGATGTAGGTGACTGAGAGAGTGTTTGGGTGACTGTATGGATGTAGGTGACTGAGAGAGTGTTTGGGTGACTGTATGGATGTAGGTGACAGAGAGTGTTTTGGGACTTGTGGAAGTGATGAGTAGCAGGTCTCTTTCTGTGGCACCAGCAGAGCACCTGACATTCTTTCTTCAATGTGGCACCAGTCAATACTTACAACTGAACAGTTGCCATTGAGCAATGCACACAAAGCACGGAGGAATGTTTTTCTCATATAAGCCTGCTTCGTCTGCCAAACAACACTGGAGCAATGCACACACACACACAGACAAATACATACACAACACACAGATACACAGACACACTCACAGACACACTTATCAACACACACACACACACACACACACACACACACACACACACACACACACACACACACACACACACACACACACACACACACACACACAATGAATAGTGAGAAAGGAAGTATAATACATTTTATATGTTTCAACCAGTGGATACGTGTTGCAATTAGTGGAAATTAAGAATGACTCTCTAATTAATATAAATGCTTGTGATTACTAACCCAGATTATTACTGGCCAAGGGTATTGGGAGGGTTCATAATAGTGCCACTCCATGCCCAAGTGCGATAAAAAGAATGTGTGTTTTTGTGATTACGATCTAAAACCTCCCCCTGCCCATCAGTATAGCCATTGGCAGTCTTTGCAAGGTTTTAGTCAGAACACTTCAATCACAATGCCCCTTAATTAGACAAGTGTACTGTAAGACCACACTCTTAAAAGCCATACACCCTCTTGTCCACACAAGCACGCAACATAATGATGTGAGCCTGCACGCTTTCTCTTACTCCACAAGTGCCAAGACAGGGGATGAAGGAAAACAACATGAGAACAAGAGAGAAAGGAAGGACAGTGAAGTAGAATAGAGATAACTGAAGGCAGAAACAGAAACAGTATGAAGAAAGGAAGTGATGTAAAAGAATTATACTGGGACACAGCATACATGCCTGTAAGCATCTGTGTGTGTGTGTGGTGTAGTACAGGGGAGAGAGACAGAGGCAGTGCTGCACTAACAGTAATTCAGGCCATGGTGTGTTAGCTTGACTGATCGCTTTCATTGATCAACAGTTTCACACCCGCAAACCGCACTCTTGCTCAACTCACACACAGATACTGCAACATTGATTAGCATTCTCTCACACACTACCTTCATCTATCTGTATCTCTCTCTGTTTCTCACACACACTCTCACACACACACACACACACACACACATTGATTAGCAGTATCTCAGCTCTGGCTCTGATCACTATGCTAATCTAGGAGGCTTGCTCTGAACATCTCCCCTAATAAGGCACCACGTGCCGACACACTTCTTCTCCGTGTCTGTGGCGTCCCAACCACGCCTTTAAGCGGTTACCTTTGCCTCATGGCTAGGGCTTCAAGCGCAAAAATAACAAGAGAGATTCTGGTGGTTAATGCATGATAAGCAAGCTAAAGCTCGACAAATCCAATACAGAACAATTCAATAGAAGACAAACAGGAGGGATTCATACTGGTGGAGAGACAAGGACAGGTGATCTCTCCACCAGAAGCACGTGTCACTGACAAGACGAGTGCTGCACAGCTCGATGGCGTGACTAACACATGGACTTACTCTCACACCCACCCCCACACCATTCAACCTGACTGTTCTCACATCAGGACCATAAAATGTGGGACATTTTAATGATGATAATGCAGATAAATACATCGCACAGACAGACAGACAGACAGACAGACAGACAGAGAGAGAGAAAGAGAGAAAGAGAGAGAGAGCGAGAGAGAGAGAGAGCGAGAGCGAGAGAGTTACAGGAGTTTTACAGCAGATGAGTTTAGTGTCTTGTGAAGTGCCACTGGAGAAACACTCACAGGTTTTCAGTAAACTACCTGCTCATTTTATGAGCTGAGACTGAAAATATGTGCTCTGTGCCTGCGAAAGAAAGTCTGCCTTTTTGACAGCTCTACACCAAAGAGTCAGATAACAAGTGAAAAATAAGTGTGTGTGTGTGTGTGTGTGTGTGTGTGTGTAAGTGCGTTTGTGTGTGTGTGTGTGTGTATGCGTGTGTGTGCATCTACCTGTCTAGGCCCTGGGCTGTCTGTTAGAGCTCCCAAGCTCTACCATCCTGATCAGATTACGCAGCAGTGCCTCAATCTCACACACACACTGTCACGACCCAGCCTGGTCTGCCCCGCCCCCTGCTATCAGTGCTCTCTATTGTCCACAGCTGAGGTAGCAGTCTGCGCAGGTGTGAGGAATCAGGCCTTGATCAACTGCACCATAAGAAGGCCTTGGTGCAGAGTGCAGGGGGCTCCCTCTCCTCGACGTGTCGTTATGTTTGTTTGCTTAACATGTGTACACTACTACTGAGACACCCGCTTGCACCACACTTTGATTTTAGACAATTACACTGACTGTTTGTACTATACTTTAAATAATGTCATTATTTTATACAACCTTGCGTGTGGAACTCCCGTTCATGTCACATGAAAGAGCCATCATGTGACATGTGGGGGCTCGCCGAGATTGAATTCGTGGTCGTGGCTAGAATCGGTAAGATTTTTGAATATTTTTCCGTTAGCGCACGATTTTTGCGTCATTTTTGTTTGGAGCTGTATTGAGTAACGGTTGGATATGGTTTCGCAGGTTGGTGAGTTCGGTCGCGTCTTGGTTTGTAAAGTGATTGGGAGTTCCACGTATGGTTGTATTACTATTTGAGTATAGGACGTTGAGAGGGAGTTTCATGGGAGTCCTGCACTGAGATGCAGGGCTACTTTTTCTGGTCTTCGTTGTTCGTGTGTGGCCTGGTGGAGAACCTAAATAGGGCAAGGTAGGAGCTACGTGCAAACCCGGTCATAGTTGAGACGCCTAAAAGTTTGTTGTTTTGTTAAACAAATAGTTAAATTGGCGTGGCGAACGTGGGGGGACTGGTTAGCGGTCCAATCGCAGGCGGTCACGCTGAAGACTGAGGGCTGTGGAAATAGTTAGCGTGTGGGGTTTTGTGCTTTAGATGCCGGGCAGCTCCTTGGGGGGTATTGGTAGGCTTAATTTTTTTTCTCCGCTATATTGGAATACCAGGTCGCGTTAGAAATGGTTTACGTGAATGATATAAGTCATTTGACAGTTGAGGAGCAAAAGGCTTTATTAGAATTGCAAAGTGAGCTATATAAATTTAAAGCGCAGGAGAGGGAAAAAGACTTTCAGTTCGAGTTGACAATGTTAAAAGCTCACGAACGTGAGGCCGACATGAAAAATGCACTGGAGCTTGCTAAAACTGACATGGAGAGAAAGAGGCTTAGGTTTGTGGCTGAGGGAAAACTTTCGGGTGTACTTTGTCGGCCGTCGCCTCCACCAACTGGTCCTGAGGTTGGCCTGTCGCCTATGGTCAGGTGTGTGAAGGATAGTGTTGTCGTGGCCGTGCCTCCTTCATTGCACGTTCCGACGGTGGACGTGGTTATTGGGTTTTTTGGTCCGGTTGTTTGCGCCTATGTGCCACCTGTTGTGGAGGTTGAGCCTATTTGGTCTGAGGAGTCTGACTGTGCAGGAAAAGGTAACGACGTCTCTGCTGCTTGTACGGTGATTCGGGCTGTGGGTCGCGCACGGGAGGCAGATCATACAGAGAGCCGGAGCTGTCCAGTTTTGATTGTTTTGCCGTCTGCTCTCCCCCGTGCTGATTTGTTTGAGGCACGGATAAATGACGAGGAGTTGGTTGAATTGTTTAATGCCCCTATGTCTGATAGTGAGCATGCCGGGGTGGATGCCGTGGATTGTGGGTCAGTCATTCCTCATCTAGTGGCAGTAGATGAGGATATGATTGGTCCAGATGATGCGGTATTGCGACCCCGGTTTAAAAGTTCGGAAACTCTTGCCAACCAAGACGGTTTTGTGAAACTCAGGTTTTGGAATCCTCTTCCTTTGGAAAAAAAGGGAGAGTTAAAAGAAAGTAAGCTATCTTATTATTTGTGTTCCCATACTCTTTCCTGTACAGGAATACAACATAATATTGATGTGGGCGACGTTCAGTCAATAAATCAACGTTTTTATCGGGTTGCGCCGAAAAAACTAAGGTTTTTAGGGTTTAGCAGACCAATCACTTAGAGAGATTTGCCATAACAAGGTTTGGTAAATGGTATGGGGGTGCTTTTTCCTGTGCCTGGTTACTGGCTGACTGTCTCCTGCCTGATGTCTTTGTCTCCTCATGTTTTCTGTGTCTCCTATGTCTCTTGTCCAGTCTGTCCCTAAATATGCTTCTTCCAGGTGCCGGGAGATTGCTGGCTGTACTGGGCTATGGAGGTTTGGGGGTAATGGAGGGCAGTGGGGTTCAAAGACTGGTGGTGGGTTGAGGTGTTATCACAATGGTTATGGTTTGATTGGGTTAAATGGGAATATTTCTTGGTGGTGGTTTTGGTGCCTAATATACTGTATATTGTGCCCTTTGTATTGACGTCAAATGATTTGGTGGTTTGCTTTGTTGGTTCACTCTTGTGGCAGACGTCTCACCAAGGTGGGTCGTCTGTCTTAAGAGGGGGGGTGTCACGACCCAGCCTGGTCTGCCCCGCCCCCTGCTATCAGTGCTCTCTATTGTCCACAGCTGAGGTAGCAGTCTGCGCAGGTGTGAGGAATCAGGCCTTGATCAACTGCACCATAAGAAGGCCTTGGTGCAGAGTGCAGGGGGCTCCCTCTCCTCGACGTGTCGTTATGTTTGTTTGCTTAACATGTGTACACTACTACTGAGACACCCGCTTGCACCACACTTTGATTTTAGACAATTACACTGACTGTTTGTACTATACTTTAAATAATGTCATTATTTTATACAACCTTGCGTGTGGAACTCCCGTTCATGTCACATGAAAGAGCCATCATGTGACAACACACACACACACACACACACACGTACAATTACACACACGTAGTGTGGTTATTTATGCATACGTGCCTGTGTGTTTCTGTGTGTGTGTGTAGCGTAGTACAGGGAATGAGGGAGACAGTTGAGTATTTAATGCAGCTATTAGATTTCCAACATGTCAACTGCTTGATTAGTTTCCTCCCTCTCTGATTATCCCTGCTCTCTCTCCTGTTCCTCATTCTCCACCCTCTCTCTCTCCCGGTCCCTCTCAATCTGCCCCTTTATTCCTCCCTCATAATCTTCACCTCCCTCATCTCTCTCTCTGTCTCTCTTTATTTTTCAATAATTCACTCAGGAGATCATTTCTATTTCTATTCGCTTTTGTGTGATACAGGATGGGAGTGGCATTCAAACTTCTCCTCTCATCTCCACCTTCGTCTTTCTCCTCCCTCTGTCAGCACTCTCTCTCTCTTTCTCTCACTGGTGCATATAGCTGCTGTCCAGTTTTCCGTCTCTCTGCCTCTGTGATCGCCTCCACTTCCTCTCCCCCCCCCCCCCCCCCCCCCCATCTTTGTATCTCTGCGGCTCCTATTCTTTCTCTATTCATCCTCCTTTTTCCTTTTTTCTATTTTCTATCCCCCCCTCTCCCAGGTCATTACAGGCTGCCATAGAGCCATATTTCTGTCCACAGCTCAATTAGACGTACAAGCACGCTCACACACACACACACACACAAGTTCAGCCACGGTTCAAAGAGAGGAGGAATGGTTATCTCCCAAACGATCTCTCTTCAAGCACCGCAAACTCACACACAAACATACACACTGGACAACACAAAAGGCTTCAGGTAGGAACTCTTACACAAAGTGATGAAATACTGAGAAGACTGCTGTAAAAGCCTCCAGAAGAATGGGAAATGTAGGTAGGGGAATGAGAGAGAGAGGAAAAGGGGAGAAAGAGAGAGAGAGAGAGAGAGAGAAAGAAAATAATATCACTAGCGATAGCTAGACTGTAATTACATGCCACTACCCTAGCTGTGTGAAAGCATGCTATGAGCCTGTGCAGTATTTTCCCAGCTAATGGCATTCTTTGCCATAGAAAATGGAGATGATATTTAACTAAATGTGTCTATTCCAGTGTTGGAAGTGTATGCATTAGAGCAAAATCTGTACACAAGCAAAATCACAAACACGCACGCACGCACGCGCGGGCGCATGAAAGCAAACATAGCTCACACATTGGACATCCGGACAGGAAAATGAAAACATACACCATTAGTGTCAAACAAAGAATACAAATAAAAAAACACAATGATTATTGTTATTACTCAAAGCAGACAGGTGGGTAGTGATACACAAACAGAGACAGCTTTAGTATCACCTATATGTAACACACAATAACATTACTTTACATCCAGTGGCCACAAAACCAAACATGACAAACCCAACATAAAATGCATATTCAGAGCCCACAGGCCCATAGTCTACTTTCAGTTCTCATTTTATAGCTGATAAAACAGGCTGGATATCTCCATTTGCCCCTTTTAGAGTCAAGCACAGCACACTCCACACAGACACGGCATAGGAAACAAAACCTAGAAAATAGCTGCTGTATGAAGGGTTTGGGGGTTTAAAGGTGTAAAGCTGTTTTAAGGGTTTACGGGTTGTATATATATAAAAGCGATGGAGGGGTATAGTGTGTGCGTGCATGACCTACAGGGCTGCAGTGATAATGGCCGTGGACCACTCCACTATCTCCTGCCACTTTCATTTCAGCCAAAAAGACTTGAGGGACTCAGTTTAAACCAATTCATCCCACTGATGGTCAGTCTCAGTCTGAGGCAGAGTGTGTGCGTGTGTGCGTGTGTGTGTGTGTGTGTGTGTGTGTGTGTGTGTGTGTGTGTGTGTGTGTGTGTGTTTGCGGGTGTGTTTGTGGCTAAGGGTGGGTGGACACACAGTGCTGTTGAGCCAATCACAAGAGTGTCAGGGGATCAGACACATAACGAATAATCATCTTCATTCTCTCTCACACACACACACACACACACAAACGCACAAACGCACACACATACACACACAGAGAGAGAGAGAGAGAGAGAGAGAGAGAGAGAGAGGTGAGGCTTAACTTCCTGTCAGTTTTATGGCCTGTGTGTGTTATTTTGTCCCTCCTTGTATGTGTCCCTGTGTGTGTGTATAACTGAAACTGTGTGTGTGTGTGTGTGTGCGTGTGTAAATGTGTGTGTGTCTGTCTGAATGTGTACAGTGTGTTGTTGCTTCTTTATGTCCGTGTGTGTACTGTGTGTACTGTGTGTGTGTGTGTGTGTGCGTGTGTGTGTGTGTGTGTGTGGTGCATGGTGCCTCAGCTCCACTCTCGATGGCACCTTTTCTCCTGTGCAGCAATTACAGAGCACTTGATTTATGTGTCCAGTCAAAAGAACCCTCTGCCTCCCTCCCTCCCTCCCTCCCTCCCTTTCTTTTCCCCTCTCTCCTTCCCCTTCCCTTTTTTCAGTGAAAGGTGCAGCCCTCTACATCGGCCAACCAATGCTGCCACCCCTGAGACACACGCACACGCACACACACGCACCAGACACCACACCACACACGCACACGCACATGCACACACGCACACGCACACGCACACACACGCACCAGACACCACACCACACACGCACACGCACATGCACACACGCACACACGCACACACGCACACTAACACACACTACTTAGCAGTGCTTTAACATGTAAAATTGAGCCTTGATGTCCAGAGAAAAACAGAGAGGGAGGGGGAAAAGATGAAAAAAGTGAAAGGGTGGATGAGAGATAGCGAGACGGAGGGGGGAGGTGGGCTGGGTTGTTTATATTCACAAGGGCCTTGCCTTATGGCCTTGCCTTAGGTGAGCACACACAAAACAGCACTAAACTAAGTAGCACCTACCCGCACTTACCCTGCTCCAACACACACACACACACACACACACACACACACACACACACACACACACATGGACGAAACCCACCCTTAATCAATTTTTTTCAAGAAAATGCCTCTTGAGTGGGGTTTCAATCAACTAATCGGGGTGAGTTTAGCACAACAGCACAAGTGTTTGTAAACGTTCATGTCTGTGTCTTTCGGCCCTCCATCGCTCTCCTAGGCTGTGCTAATGTGTAGTGCACTAACTGCGTACACAGTGATTAGCATTGTTGTGGCCATATCCTCCTCTTCTCACCCCTCCCTCTTACTCTTTTTAACGCTGTGGATGTCAACATGGGGGAGGGGGGAGACATAATTCCCCCAGGAGGCTTCCAATCCCACTGAGACCGAGAGAGAGAGGGAAAGAGAGAGGGGGTGGGTTGGGGTTGGGGGAGGGAGGGAGGGAGACAGAGAGGAGCAGAGAAGAAAGGAAAAGAAGAGAGGAGAGTGGAGGGTAAAAAACAGCCCCTGCGACTCCAACACAAAACAGGAGGAGAAGAGCAAACATGTGTTTAAGTGTGCAAGCACCGTCCCTACACCCCCCCCACACACACACACATACACACGCACACACACACTCAAAACACACACAAGCACAAAAGAGCAGTGCGTGGGTGAGACAACACAGACGCACACAAATACAAAACACACAGACAGTCAGCAGAGAAGGAGGGAGAGCTCACACACATAGCCTTATTGCAACATGACAGTGTTAATTGTTGAAGGCTGAGACAAGTCACAGTTGCTATGAAGAGGACATTTTGAAGCAAAGGAAAACGAATTAGTCAGTGGTTCCTTAATTACCTGTGACTGTTGTGCAGAACGCTTTAGTCTGACAATTTGATGGGGGGGGGGGGGGGGGGGGGTACTGTTAGCTAACCAACAGCTAGCAAAGCCAGAAGCAACACTTGTATTGTTTTTTTTGGGCGCTACCAGCTATCAGAACAAGGGAGGCAAGAAGGGAAGAGGGTTGCTTCATCAGACACTGTTTGCCTCAAGACACTATGTTCCCTCACTTTTTAATTAGCCAATTTGCCCCTTGCTATGTGCTGTGTTTGTGTCTGTGCTGTGGCTCTTTACAAAAACAATACTGACTGTACCAGTACTATTATCTCTCTGAAAACTGGAAATGGAACATGAAGTCCTCAGAGCAGCATACAAATCCTACAACAAAGTCAGAGTTGTCACAGAAATAAAAACTGTAGTGGCTCATGAGGGTTAATAAACTTCCTGATAGGGGCATGTTGTCATGGTTACTGTACTGTGTCAGTAGGTGTTGTCATGGAGACGACTGCTCTACCATCTCCAGGCCACTCAGGGTCCTGGTCTGGGCCATGTTATCACGGTTACCACTACACCCGTGGGTTAGACACACTGACCAGATAGGAGCATGTAGCCATTGATTTTCCCTACTGACAACCAGCCAGCAAGCAAGCAGGAGTCGAGTGAGAGAGGAGAAAATAGAGGGAGAGAGAGAGGGAGAAGAGGGGGGTGAGAGAGAGAGAGAGAGAGAGAGAGAGAGAGAGAGAGAGAGGAGACTCATTTGCAGTCTCTTGCGGTTGCTGCCTCAGTTGTGAGACTCTGCACGCGCTCAGAGTGTGCCTCCACATCGAGCACAGATTAGCTGGCGCTAGGCTAACAGCAGATCCCTGACACAGGGGATGATAGAAAGTGAGGTGGGGGCTGGGGGTGGTGGGGTAAAATGAAAGAGCGAGGTTAAGTCTCTAAATATCTGTGGGATTTAGGCCTTACACAGTGCAGGAGACAGAGAGAGTGAGGCAGAATAGGAGAGGGAGAAAGAGAAGAGAGGTTGGTACTAAATCTTCATGCTTATACATGCACTGGCAGCGTAGCATGCCCTTATGCCAAACAGGCTGTGCCAGCCATGCCCTTAAACATGCGTATTACCCAAGAACTACCACACACAGTCACGCAACAAGAGGCATGTGTGTGGTGATTCTTGGTGTGTGTGCTGCATTCACACAGTGTGCTGAATTGTTCTGCACAAACAGACTCAGCAACCCTTGTATTTGCAGTGACAGCATCCACGTCTCAGGAGCAAAATCGATACCCTCTGCCTATTAGTAGCCCTCCAACAGACAGCCAGGAAGCTGACAAGAGCACATCCTGCTACCACACCAGCCTCCCTTCAAGGGCCCAAAACCAGACCACACTGCTCCCTAGGAACTCACAATCATTTCTCATCCCAGCTCATCTTATCTCATCCCATCTTGTCTCATCTTGTCTCATCTTGTCTCACAGCCTCTCGCATAACCTGACCAAGGAACAGTAATCCATTCCCCAGCATAGAGCCTTAAGCGAATGCTCGCAGACCCCAGAGCTGATTCTTGGGTGTTTTAAAACCGAATAACGTCTCCTCCACTGCAATCACGCCTCTCTCCACCCTCACACAAAAGAAGGAGCATGAACGGCAGGGCGAACGGCACAGCGAGGCTGATTGATCAGCAGCCTGGCGGCATATGGTGCCATGATTAGACGTCTTAGTGTAGCATATGGAGATCAATACTCAGCGCATGGCCAGGCTTCAGCTCCTTCATATTAATAATGCAAATGATTGGGAGCCATTAGAGAAGCTTATAATCAAGCTTGTGTGTATCTGTGTGTGTGTGAGTTTATGTCCGTGTGTATGAGAGAAAGGGAGAGAAAAAGAGAGTCCCTGTGTGTGTGTGTGTGTGTGTGTGTGTGTGTGTGTGTGTGTGTGTGTGTGTGTGTGTGTGTGTGTGTGTGTGTGTGTGTGTGTGTGTGTGTGTGTGTGTGCGTTTGTGTGCGTGTGGTGTGTGGCGTGTGTGTGAGTGTGAGTGAGTGAGTGTATGCATGTGAGACTCTAAGAGTGTAAGTGTAAGTGTGAGAGTGGAGGTGTGTATATTTAGCTTTTGCTTATTGATGACACTGTCTGTTAACCTATGGAAGGAGGACATGGGAGAACATGAGGATGCACTGAAGCACTGTTGGGATAAGTAAGGGTGATATGCTGTGAGTTTACCACTGAGGTGGAGGAGGGTCTTCCAAGATTTGCACCATTGATTGCGGTGTGCCCTTGGCTATACTCTCAAGCCACTTATCATCCTCTGTCAGGTCCTGTGGCGATACTATATGGTGCCTTCAAAGGTATTACCATTATACCAGCAGCCTTACCTGGACCTGACCTGGTTTAAACCAACAAGCAATGCTTTCACCAACTACTCAAATCGTGCAGTTTGTGAGGCCATTCGATTTGACCACTGCTACTGTGAACATGACTTCTTTAGTTCTCTCTCTCTCTCTCTCTCTCTCTCTCTCTCTCTCTCTCTCTCTCTCTCTCTCTCTCTCTCTCTCTCTCTCTCTCTCTCTCTCTCTCTCTCTCTCTCTCTCTCTCTCTCTCTCTCTCTCTCTCTCTCTCTCTCTCTCTCTCTCTCTCTCTCTCTCTCTCTCTCTCTCTCTCTCTCTCTCTCTCTCTCTCATTTAGGACAAACAGCCTGAAAAATTAAAATATATATATTTTTTCAAGCAACATGACTAGGACCAGGACCTGACACCAATTTATGGAGTCCTGGTAGTCGTGGACTGGTGACTGCGAGCTGCATTGTGAGCCATGAAATATGTCAGGCAGGGGCTGCTGAGAGCATGGAGTGACGCAGGACTCTGACTAATGCTCACCCGCTGCAGAGATAAGACAGAAACACTTAAGGCCTCAACTCCCAGGTGAGTCTGCAGACATGACCAAAACTATTTTAATCTCATCTGCTCTTCTGATGGGAAAAAAAGGAAAGAAAGGAAAAGAAGGAAATAAAAGAGAAAGGAGAGAGGGGAAACAAGAGTCTATATTTAGCACAATGAATTTAACATTCCAGAAAAGAATGTAACTCTTTTACTGCTGGGACTAGCGTCAGACACAGTGTTTAACTGCCATCAAGACGGTGCGTTTCATCTGGGACTGTGGCTCCATACTGTCATGTGTAATCTCTGTTCAGGAGTTGAAAGACAGAAGTACATGCACCAATTGTACAGAACAGTGCAGCCTAGGTCCAGGCCATTATCAACAATAAGTATGACAACAGCCATCTCTGCCTTAACCATTCCACTAGTCTCTCAGTCATATGAATACCTTTAACAACAAAAACACTCAACAGTGACTGCTCCTGAGAGAGTATGCTTCTCACAGGGAGGGAATTTGTTTTGAACATTTCTGAGAATTTGGCTATACAATCATGTGACTCTTCCGTGTGGCCTTGGAAAAGACACTGAACTGACCTTCTCACTCACACACACACACACACACACACACACACACACACACACACACACACACACACACACACACACACACACACACACACACACACACACACACACACACACACACAGAGGACTGGTGAGAGAGATGGGGCCGTTCAGATATACGCTGGATCTACTCATCCACGATCGGCCCAAGCCTCATTAGTAAGTTGGTTTTTGGAGAGAACATCTGACAGAGATTTGAGCACAGAACAGAGACAACCCATTCATTTTGAACTTGTGTAAGCGACTGCGTAATGTAACTATGAAGCTCCTGTGCAATGGCATCGCAAAGTTTATACTCAGTCAGTCCCACAGAGTAAAATACTTGTAGGACACAAGCCAAACTCTCTGGCTGTTTTCTTACAGCTGAAAGTGTGTGCAGGCTCATGTTCCTAGCCATGTATAACACTATTAGAGACAAGTTATGGTGTGCCTCCACAAGTAATCACTGTGTTCTTACATCCGGCAATGTGTTGAGAGTGTGACCTTTTCTCTCTGAAATAGGGAGGAAGGGAGAGAGAGGGGGAGAGAATTAGAGAGAGAGAGAGAGAGAGAGAGAATGAAAGAGAGAGTGGGGGAGAGAGGTTTCTGCCTCTTCAGCAGGAACTGTTTGTGCTGTTCCAATCCAGGGGTGACATAGCATAGCACAAGGAGGGGGTGGAAGGAGGGAGCAGGCATAATCAAACGATCACGAGCACCAGAACGCGTGGGGGGAGTAGGGCGTGCGATAAAACCATTTGGCCCATGTCCCATGGTAAACTCAGACACGACATTATCAACTAAGATCCATTCACAGAGCTGCATAACCACCAACAGAGAGACTAATGTCGAAGTAAACTCTTTGCCAAAGTCCACAGAGAAACACAGAGAGATAGATGAAGAGGGAGAGTTGGAGGGAGACAGACACTGGCACCCAGGTCAGCAGGAACTCAAAGGAGGGATGCAACGAGTCAGCACTTTCACCCCCACGCTCTTCATTAGCGACAACGCTAACAATGCAAGAAAAAAAGCTCAAATCTCAGCTCTTTTTCACACATTCTCTCTTTCTCTCCATCCCTCCCTCTCTCTTTCCTTTTTTCTCTCTGTCTTCTCCTGTGTCTCTCTCTCAAACCCACACAAAGAGATCCCCCATAACACATCCAAATAAACCACTATTTGGTCCCATTATCAACAACATGTGATACTCTGAAAATGTCACATCTCGTCACTGAGATATTTCCGGTGTGCAAATATTTGAATGTGCTAGTGATTTATTTCAGCCGGGGGGACAAATACGATGATCCTTCACCACTTGTTCTTGGTCATAGTTAATCAGTCACACAGTACTCTAAAAGGATAGGCCTTAGGGCTATATGTTAGCTTTTTGTGTGAGGAAAACAAGATGGTCCCATCTGTTGGTCAATTTCTAAAGCTGAAGCCAGATCTAGTTGCAACTGACATGCGATTCTGTTTACAAAAGTGAATGACCTTGCTGAATTCTGTATTTGGGATTGCGAGACAAACCTAGTGGAAATACTGGCGATTTCTAAACAATGATTGGAAAAAAAACAACATTAAAAGCAAATTCCTGAACTTAAAAGCTTTCTAGGTCTTCATGGGAGAACATTACACAGAGCCCTGACGAAAAATGAAACAAAGAGAAACGGACAAAAACGAAACAAAGACAACGAAAGAGTGTAAACAAGAGAGCAGCAAAAAAGACAGGGTAGGGCAGTCAGGCAGCAAGAAAGAAAGAAGATAGAGAATGTGGAGAGAAAAAGAGTGAGCAAAGGAAAAGGGAGAAGGAGGGGGACTGTAGAGGGAGAGGGGGAGAGAGAGAGAAAGAGAGAGAGGGAGAGAGAGAGAGGGAGGGAGGGAGGGAGGGAGAGAGAGAGCTCAACACACCACTACCCAGGGTGACTGCAGCAGCCTCTCCTGCCAGATTAGAGTCTGACGTAGCATTATCACCCCGCTGATAGGAGTAGGAGCTGGAAAGAGCAACCATTAAGGAGGGAGAGAGGGAGGAAGGGAGGGCTGAGAGGGAGGGACCGAGGAGGGGAGAGGAAGGAGGAGGAGGGAGAGTGAGTGCTGTGGCTGGAACAAGACGGTCCTGCTGCAGACACAGAGAAAAGGAAGAGAAAGGAGAAAGGGAGGGCTCAAAGAGCAGGGCAGCAGAGAGAGAGAGAGAAAGAGAGAAAGAGAGAGAGAAAGCATGCAGTAAAAAAGAGAGCTCAAGGAGGAGAGAAAGACAGAGAAGAGAGATAGAGAGAGAGAAAGAGTGCAACAGCAGGAGATTGAGAGCAAAGGAGACAGCAGGAGAGAGCAAAATAAAAGAGTGAAAGATCAGGAGTACGATACAGAGAGGAGACAGAAAAGAAGAGAGAGAAAGAAAAAAAGATAGAAAAAGAGAGGAGGGAGGGGTTAGAGAGACGGTGGAGCAGCAGGTCACACACACAGTGTGTGTGTGTGTGTGTGTGTGTGTGTGTGTGTGTGTGTGTGTGTGCGCGCGCGCGCGTGTGTGTGTGCATATGCACGCGCGCCCTGGCGGACTCCCATTTACAAAGAGGCATCTGTTCCATTAAGCTCCATCCATTGTGCCTAATTACGCCCCGGCCTGTTGGTGAAATGACAACCACTCACTCTCCAGCGAAGCACAAAATCTCGCCACAAAACCACCACCACCATCGAGAGAGAGAGAGAGAGAGAGAGAGAGAGAGAGAGAGAGAGAGAGATAGAGAGAGAGAGGAGGGCAATGAGTGCGCAGAACACAGACGACATTCACCACCATTGTGCCACTCACCAGCGTATTACACACTAACACCCATACACACACACACACACACACACCTGTCACTGACAAAGAACTGAGACGAGGGCGGACTGTCAAAAAGGCTGGTGAAAACAAGGAATAAAGAAATGAGTGGAGAGGGAGGGAAAAGAGAGAGAGAGAGAGATAGATAGACTGTCAAAGGGGTGGTGGTGATTGTTGTAGTAGGAGGTGTGCTTTACACAGGACTGGAGGACAGTAACACACACACACACACACACACACACACACACACACACTTGTAGAGGGCTGATTAGTGGGGCAAAATGTTGCGGCCCCTGTCTGACTTCCGGTCAGTGGGATCAAACACAAATCCTCTTTCCACATTTATGCTGAACAGAGGCTTAACCCATTCGAATTAAGGGGTAAAAATTACCAACGCATCCCCAATCTCAGAGAGTTAGCGCTCTCTTTCACTCCTGCTTGCTAATTTTCTAACACCTACAAAGCTGTACGCAAGCCCATAGTGAGGAGCCTAGGTCGCCCATAGCGAGGAGCCAAGGTCGCCACCTCAATTAGTCCACCGTTAGCGCACAGAGGCTAAATGACACGACGGATTGCCAGATGTGGTGATACTGCACCGGAAATAGAATTTGATTGTGAGATTCAGAGAGGTAACCCGGTTATGGCACTCCACACCCGTCCATTAAAGATGAGTTTATGTACCAGATCCCCGCCGTGATTAGCAAACAGAGGAAGCTTCTCAGTCTGATGCATCAAATGAGCAGCACAGGGTCACTAAGCAGGAGAAGAAGAAAAAAACTGCGCTCTGTTTGCACATTATATATCCGTGATTGAAGCCTACCAATAGTCTATAAGTCTTTAAAGCATTTCTCAATGTACTCTGGCCTTCCGTAAAACAGGACTTCAGGGCCACTATTCACAAAGCATTCACAAAGCTTACCACCAAGAGTGCTTGCACTAAAAGTTTTTTTTACTAAAAGATTTCACAAAGCTGCCGAGACCAACGTTTACAGGGTAAAACGAGAACTCCTAAGGTAAGAGAAAGGCTCCGTTTCTAGGCTGACATGAAGTCTCATGCACAAGCTTGCTTACAATGACCTTGGGGATTGGTTGATGAGTGACAGGTCTGTGCAAGTGAGTTTGCCTACCACAAAGAACGATAAACAAATAAATAAACAAATGAAATACATAGTATGCTACCACAGACACAAATCTTCGCACAGTCTTCAACGTGCATCTGTACAGTACAGTAAAGGGAAATACAACTGCATTAGCAAATAATCTGCACAGTCAGAAGATTAGCCATGCCAAACATAACTACGTACTACCACACTCTTCAGATTATAATCCAGTTGTTCAGGGTGACTCATTTTACCACTCAGCCACGATGCTGACAATCAAACACTGCAGTCTTCTTGCATCCACCCAGTCTGATTTACAACCCAGACCTCTTTTCTATTGCTTTTGCAAACGACACACAAGAAAACAAATACACCTACAGCCCACCCTGACACACACACACACACACACACACACACACACACACACACACACACACACACACACGCGCACAGATACACTGCACTTCTCCTTGTGAAGGTGAGCGCGTACGCAAACATATAAATAAGCCCATCACAGCCCATATGTGTGCTCGATGCGGCACCAGCTCCAGAGCGGCCATGGGCCAGAGAGGCTGCTAATGAGCCTGTCGTAGCGGACGACTTTTTTTCTTTGTCCATGGGAACAAATGAAGTGGATTGCGCGTTTGCACCACGCTGTGCAGATACAGCCCACGGCAGGTACCACAACCAGCCAACCAAACCACACACGTACACACGTACGTACACACACACACACACACACACACACACACACACCCCCCTACCATCACCATCCCCTCCCCTCTGGTGGAACTTGAGCTACTCAGCGTGGGTGATAAATGGCCTTGGTGGTGGTGGTTGAGGAGTGAGAGTGGGGGAGAGGAGTCCTCAGGGGAGGAGAGGAGAGGTTTTTTTTTGGCTCTCACTCCACACTGGCTACCCCTGGGCTTTGTATTTATTCCCCCTCAACAAGATTTGGATGGGTTGTGTTGGGAAGGATGGGGGTGGGGGGGGGGGGGTGGGAGAGACATATACCTGCACAAAAAAAAACAATAACTGAGGGTGTCCTCCTCAGCATATCCTATTTTTGAACCACGAACGCTCGCATGGCCGCGTCCAACGTGACAGCTTTTTTAGCGATGAGCGACCTATCCCCAAAAGGAAGCGGGTAAAAAATGGGCGGAAGATCGTGCCCTAGCTGATTCATGACGCTAAAGCAGGAGAAAGCCATTGGGACTGCCGCTAAACGGCAGACTGATGACCAGCAGTGCCCGTGCACAGACCTACCTGCGCCTGTGCTAGACCTGGACAAATCTCACACGCTGATAACAACTCTTATCAGATCAGAAGATGTAACACAGCGCCCACGTTGTCAGCCTTTCAGGAAAGCCTTTCACACAAACACTCACACACGGTGGTATGGTTCATGCGTTCCCTCCGTATGAGCACAATGCATACGAACGGGACCAGAATATGTGTGTGAGATGATGAGGTTGTTGCTATTCGGTAGCTGGATGACGTGACGAGGCAGGGGTGAACTAGCCCCATGTGAGGCCCCTAGGCCAGGTCCCCAGGGTGCTGGGACCTGATGTTATCCGGGGCAATGACGCACAGTGCAGGATGGTGGGACCCAACGTGCCCTGGGTGAAAGGGCATCCACAGCAGAGAGGCCCAGAGTAGGTTTTTTATTATTAAGATACATGTGTCCAGGCTTTTCGGAGAGCTGAGAACCGAGAACCGTCATGAAATACACCTCTAGCTTTGTATATGTTTATGTACCGTAAGACTGTCCATGGCAGAGCTTGTACCATTCAATCTCATACTGCCCAGTTCTTAAATGCCTGGGTAAAAATGGTTCATTTACATTTCCAGCAACATTGTTTCCTTGCTGTTGGAAAGTTACTATGACAAAGTTTACAGTCAGCTGTGTGCTAATTCAGTCTACGATGAATCAGGTTAGAGATTCAGCACTAGTGCCAGTCCTCTCCCTTTTTCTGCCCATACACACAAACAACATATGATGGTGTTGGTTAAAGCTAGTGGTCTACATAATAAAAGCAAATAAATGCCTGGGCCATCCATTGAAGATGGAAGTAATACTGTACAGTTTTTTTCACACTGAGGAGAGCAAAGCTCTCTCTTTTCATTCATATCTTCATCCATCCCTCCATCCTCATCCTTTCTCTCAACATCCCTCCCAAACTTAATAAAGGGTTTTAATAAATGGGAAATCTCCTGCGCCCCTAGGCTGTGCTCTCTCTCACCTCTGCCATTCTTTCTTTCTCACTCACTCACTCACTCACTCACTCACTCACTCACTCACTCACTCACTCACTCACTCACTCACTCACTCACTCACTCACTCACTCTTACTTCCTCCCTCTCTCCTTCCACCTCATTTGTTCTCTGTATCTGACGCAGCCGGTGGAGAGATTGTGCAAAGCTGGTGATTTGCGGAAAAGAGGACAGCATCGTAATGGCGTGTGCTGCCGTGCAGCAGTAATTGGAGACGGTCACGGTCTGCAGTGTTGTATGATGGAAGCTTCTGCACACCCTCAGGGCAACAACTGGTCGGATCTGAAAACTGGATCCTGCTTAGCGGGTCAACACTCCGTGATGGCTTATATCTTCACCGGGAACAATAGGGTCAAGGGCAATCAAGGTTGTGTCTACAGAAATGCCTTCAAAACTGTATAATCGGTGGCGATGATCATCAAAGCATGAGCTTTAGCTCTGCACTAGTAAAGTCCAAATAGGTAAAGTGGACTAGTACTAGCAGTCAGAGCAGCAGGGCATGTGTTTTTGAGAGACCGAGCAGTAGAGCTCAGTCCTGTTCTCAGCAAAGTGTTCCCTCCCTCCCTCTCTCTCTCTCTCTCTCTCTCTCTCACGTGGCTATGGCAACCATCCCCCCTGACTCTCCTGATATAGCTCTCCCCACTGGCTCAAGGGAGAGGAGGAGGAAGTGGGAAGTGCAGAGCAGGGTGGGAATAGAAGGGTGACAACATGTTTTCAAGCCTGGACGCGCCGCACTGACCCCTTACCACCAGATACCACTGGATGTGCCGCACACACACACACACATACACAAACACATACACTCACACACCCACACACCCACACACCCACACACCCACACAGCCACACAGCCACACAGCCACACAGCCACACAGCCACAGACACACACACACACACACCCACACACACACCTGAAGTAGAGGACTTACACCAACCCCCCTGCCCTCTCCATCATTCTTGCCTTCTCTATGTGAAGCCACAGCACAGCTGTTATAGTTGGTGTATGGAGTCACCAACTGTCCATGGTCAATCCACAGTGATCCAACCCCAGATTTCACTGCTCAGTGACTCCAACTGCTAATTTTCCTGTGGGTGACACACAGCCGCACCAAGCATCCAGTTAATGCGTTTCTCCCTGGTCCAGCAACTGTCGCCCATCTTCCATGAAAACTCTGAGGTGACTAGAAGGGCGTCTAGAACCTCTCTATATTCCTGTGTTATCACTTACCCTTTGCCAAGCGATCGCTGTCCCCCCACCCCACCCCACACACTCCATCCTTTGCCTTCCCCCCTTTAAAGTCTTATCAGCCTGCTCCAGCCCACTGCTCCAAGAGGCCAACAAAGGGCCTCATCAACCCAGGCACAAGCTGCCGACAGAGGGGACGAGAGGCTGGACAGGCTGGGCAGCGGGGGGATCTGGTTGAGATGGTGGCTTTATTAAAGTCTAGGGGGGTGAATCTGGCCGTGACGGCCATCTAAGTGTAGCCCGGGGGAGAGGGAGAAACTATATCCCGTTCAGAGCGATGCCATCAGTCCATCTAGGAAGCTAGGTGCTGAAGCCATGCTATACTGATGCTTTTATGAAACTGACAGTTTAGAGAGAAAGAAATGTAAAAAAAACAAAAGGGAAAAAAATGCTAAATCTATCTTCCAACAGTCAACAACTGCAAGCCGCTGGCAATGCAATCAGCATCCACTAGACTACTGCCAGCTTCAGTTGGAGATGGGTGAAAGCGACCCCGGCTCTCTCTAATGCAACATTTGAAGTGAAGACAGCTGCGCCAGTTCGCAGTCAGTGAAGTCTTAATACTGAGGACGAGTTATCAATAGCATTTCTATACAAACACAATGAGCCGGCGCAGATGAGGAGAGGAGATTGCCATCTGTGTCGAGAAGGTTTTCGGTCTTTATCTCCCTTTCTCTTTGTCTCTCACTTCACACATAGGCCCACAGATACGTACACTGGATCTACCTGCATTGGGCTCCCTTCACTTTCAATGGGAAGGGCTGAAAATGACCCATTAGAGCTAATGAATTGATTCAATTGGGTATAATAGACCCATTTATCCATCAGAGAATAGCCAATTCATGCCGTGTTGAAATTGTGTGCCGAGGACCGCAGGAAGGGAGGGGGAATGTGATATTGATAGAGGGGGTGAGAGAGTGTGTGTGAGAGAGAGAGAGAGAGTGGGGAGATAGCACGTTTATTAGAGTGAAATTGAGAGAGAGAAAGAGAGACTGAAAGCACAATAGAGAGAAAGAAAGAGAGAGACAGGGAGAGAGAGAGAGAGAAAGAGAGGGGAATGAAGAGTGGTGGATTGTTCTTTTCCTTCAGAATCTAGGCCAGGCTGCAGAAGTCTGGACTTTACGCGGCATGATGTCCACCAATACTCACACACACGGCAAGCGATTCGATCCCCTCTGCAAACGCTGCAAGCTCCCCAACGCTGATAAAGTGTGTCTTTGAGGGGGGAAGGGGAGGGGGAGCAAGGGACACACCAAATTGAAAGTTGTGCAAAGCGAATTATCTTTGGCTCGGTTGAGCTCCACAGGCTGGGAGTGTGTGTGTGTGTGTGTGTGTGTGTGTGTGTGTGTGTGTGTGTGTGTGTGTGTGTGTGTGTATGTGTGTGTGTGTGTGCGCATGCACGTGCGTGTGCATACGTGCGTGGCGTGTGCGTGTGCATACGTGTGCGTGGTGTGTAGGGAAGGAGGGGTAAGCCAGGAAGCTTTGGAAATAATGATATAAAAGCAAACAGCAGTAGAGGGAGAGGAAGCGAGCCAAGGCTAACACACAAGCCCAGTGTGGGACTCGCTGCAAACACCCAAGAACCTGGGCCGAATTTGTTCTCCCCTTTCAGAGCCAATCGGTGATAATATCCATCTCCATCAGCCCAGTGTGGTCACAAATGTGCAAAGTCCTCGAGAGAGGCCTGGGCTCGTAGCTCCTGGTGAGATAAACATCCACCGGGGCAGGGGGGGGGGGGGGGGGGGGGCTTCCTGAGCACCGCCAATGGGACCCAGGGGCTCCGCTCAGTTAGCTAAACCTCCGCAAGAGCAACTTCTTTTAGCCGACCTGACATATGCGGGAGACTGCAGGGAAGGAATGAAACGCTTGCTGCTTGCTTTCGCTTCATTCAGACTATGTCCACTCATCGGTGCCTCGCACACACACACACACACTTCATTCAAACTATGTCCACTCATCGGTTCCTCTGCTTGGTGGTGAGGAGCTTAAGGGGAAGTGGCGAAGGGGAGCTTGCACGCACGCACACACACACACACACACACACACACACACACACACACACACACACACACACACACACACACACACACACACACACACACACACAACCAAAGAGAAGCCAAATGGCTGTCCTTCCTGAGCAGTGCTCATGAGTGCGTGTGTGTTTAGAGGGGCCCTTCTGGATCGCGTTTCGCTGGTTTACACAAACACAGTGCCCTTTGCAGATAAACGACAGGCTCGCGCTCACCACAGAGAGGCGTCCTTATCGGAGCCTGTAGGACAATAGGTCCCCTGATAGGTGCCTGCTGTTGTGCCTGATAGGGGGCCGGTTTCAATCAAGCTGTCCCCTCCACATGATAAACAGGCTAAGAATAGGCAGGCGTGCGCCGTACGTTTGCTCAAGGAAGCCGGCGTGGCCTGGACTATCCGCCGCCGCCGCCACAAAACAAACAGCAGCCGCACTTTGGCCAAAGCCATCAAGCCGGGTTTGTCACTGATGACGTGGGCAACCTGTTGACCACCATATAACAAACAGGAAAGAGAGGAAAAAAATCCTTCTTTCAAATGCCCCTCTCTCTTGCTCTCTCTTGCTCTTGCTCTCTCTCTCTCTCTCTCTCTCTCTCTCTCTCTCTCTCTCTCTCTCTCTCTCTCTCTCTCTCTCTCTCTCTCTCTCTCTCTCTCTCTCCCTCCCTCACTTTTTCTCTATCTCTCTTGAGGAGGGTCAGAGGCTACAAATACCCTTAAAATCTGAACCCTTTCATAGCATTCTGACCCACGATGTCCCATTCTGGTGAAAGACTAAAAGTGGGCCAACCTTTCCACAGCGGCAGCCTGGGAGCTCAGCCGCAACACCATCATGGAGAATGCGAGGGCTGGAGCGGCGCAAACCCAACTGTACGCGCAACAGATTGATGGGGAGACGTCAGCAGTTTGGCTTCCGTAAGCCAGGACGTTTCCTCTGCCAAAGTTTTGGGACCTCACCCTCTCTCTGACTGGGAGACTAGTCTCTGCAGTGAAAAATGGGAAACATTTGTGGTGTGCATGTATCCCCGCATATACTACCTTACAGCATCCAACTCAGAGAGAGGCTGAATGGGAATAAAGGTTGAAGTCAGCTCAACGGCTCACACATCCACTACTCACTGCAGTGCATTTCCACCAACACAATGCCACCATTACAGAGGAAGAACACCATCAGGGAGTCACTGCAGAGCTCACTTGACCAACCAAGCGCAGGAAGGCGAGCTCAGTCAGAGCCTCAAATGCTATTAGCTCGATAAACACCTGGAGGTGTGTGTGTGTGTGTGTGTGTGTGTGTGTGTGTGTGTGTGTGTGTGTGGAGGTGTGGAGGTGTACTCCATCAAGCACTGAACTGCACTGAACCAGCAGGAGAGCAAAGGGACAATGATGGCGTGTACAGGTTTGAGGGAACCTTAAAATCCCCCGCAAATCCAGCCAATGGCGTGACTGACAAAGAGAGATGTTGGTGGTGTGGAGGGAGTTAGAGAGGGAGCAAATCACAAGGGGGGGGGACTTTACAGAACCATCAATCATGCCTCCCTGGGTTCAAGTTTATTTGGCTTCATTTTTCTTTCAGTCTACCAAAGGAGAAAAGGATACAGCCTCTGTGTGTGTGTGTGTGTGTGTGTGTGTGTGTGTGTGTGTGTATGTGCTAGGATTGAGAAAGAGAGGGAAGAGCTGGAGGAGGGGGATGCAGGAAGTATGAGAGAAGGTAGAAACAGAGTGAGCCAAAGAGGGAGAGAGAGAAAGAGGGAGGAGAGGCAGCCCCTTGCAGCATGCTCTAATGAGAGGAGAAGACAGAGCAACCACACCTCCTCAATCACCCCTAAAGGCCGAATTATGCTCTGTTTTAGACGTAACGCCTAAGCACGTAATTTACACAAGGAACTTGTTTTAGACAAGTTTTGATTTAAGGTTCGTTTTAGACGCAGAGCGTGTTGCAAGGCTTGTGTTGCGTGTTGCAAAGCAAATTGACGCCAGAACTGTAGATTTATTTTGAGTTAAGTAAGCCTATTTATTGCAGCAGGACAAAGGAAAAAAACTTACCGGAGCATGAAAGTGTAGTGGGCGAAAGGCTTGATGTTATGAATACATGTGTTACACAAACTACAAATGTTGGCAATTCAGTACCAGTGGCGAAAAAGACATGACGCAAAAGTTCGTTTATTGACATCTTTTAATGACTGCGACAGGCTTTAAAACGATGTGTTTATGAGTTACATTATTTAAGATGAGGTGGTAAACGGTGAGAGAATCTCATCATGTTGTCAATGCTTGTAACTACAATGGTGCTGGCCATCAGTTAAGCCCACGTTAATGTTAACTTTTGTATATGAGCAGACCGGGCTCATTCTATCAAAATCGCGGGTGCAATTGATTGATTCACGTCAATATGAACTCAATGAATGATACCACCATGACTCACAAGTGGTGGAAAATGAATATGAAAGTATTTGTTCGTGAATTAGCACATTTTCTCCTAACAATCGCGGGTGAGAATGGGATATTCTCTAAGGTAACGGCAGGTTACTGTTAACTTTTGTATATGAGCAGACCGGGCTCATTCTATCAATCTCGCTGGTGCAATTGATGATTCACGTCAATATGAACTCAATGAAAGATATCACCATGACTGACAAGTGGCGGAAAATGAATATGAAAGTAGCCTACCTATTTGTTCGTGAATGACCACATTCTCTCCAAACAATCGCGGGTGAGAATGGGATATTCTCTCCATAAATTCGCGGTAATTTAAGCATTCTATAAGTGTTTAAAGAGGATTTGTAAAGGAGTTCATGTCTTTGGACCTCTTCTGTTATGTTTGTTCCTAATCCATAAGAAAAGGCTTGTGAGACGGTCTGCAGGGTATTCATGATTTAAAAAAATGTCTGGGTCTAAAAAAGGCTGTAGTATGCTATTAACACGGAAACGTGAGACTCTGTGAAAGGTTGTGGTAGCCGGCCAATCCCAGCCTTTGCGAGCTGTGTAGGGCCGTAGTGTTTTAGTCGCATAGTCAGGAATTTTGGGCGACGCACTTAAGCACGTAAGGGGGGATATTTTACCCCGCAAGGGGGGGTTATGTATCTTACGTGCTTACGCGTTACGTCTAAAACAGAGCATAATTCGGCCTTAAAGGCCGAATTATGCTCTGTTTTAGACGTAACGCCTAAGCACGTAATTTACACAAGGAACTTGTTTTAGACAAGTTTTGATTTAAGGTTCGTTTTAGACGCAGAGCGTGTTGCAAGGCTTGTGTTGCGTGTTGCAAAGCAAATTGACGCCAGAACTGTAGATTTATTTTGAGTTAAGTAAGCCTATTTATTGCAGCAGGACAAAGGAAAAAAACTTACCGGAGCATGAAAGTGTAGTGGGCGAAAGGCTTGATGTTATGAATACATGTGTTACACAAACTACAAATGTTGGCAATTCAGTACCAGTGGCGAAAAAGACATGACGCAAAAGTTCGTTTATTGACATCTTTTAATGACTGCGACAGGCTTTAAAACGATGTGTTTATGAGTTACATTATTTAAGATGAGGTGGTAAACGGTGAGAGAATCTCATCATGTTGTCAATGCTTGTAACTACAATGGTGCTGGCCATCAGTTAAGCCCACGTTAATGTTAACTTTTGTATATGAGCAGACCGGGCTCATTCTATCAAAATCGCGGGTGCAATTGATTGATTCACGTCAATATGAACTCAATGAATGATACCACCATGACTCACAAGTGGTGGAAAATGAATATGAAAGTATTTGTTCGTGAATTAGCACATTTTCTCCTAACAATCGCGGGTGAGAATGGGATATTCTCTAAGGTAACGGCAGGTTACTGTTAACTTTTGTATATGAGCAGACCGGGCTCATTCTATCAATCTCGCTGGTGCAATTGATGATTCACGTCAATATGAACTCAATGAAAGATATCACCATGACTGACAAGTGGCGGAAAATGAATATGAAAGTAGCCTACCTATTTGTTCGTGAATGACCACATTCTCTCCAAACAATCGCGGGTGAGAATGGGATATTCTCTCCATAAATTCGCGGTAATTTAAGCATTCTATAAGTGTTTAAAGAGGATTTGTAAAGGAGTTCATGTCTTTGGACCTCTTCTGTTATGTTTGTTCCTAATCCATAAGAAAAGGCTTGTGAGACGGTCTGCAGGGTATTCATGATTTTAAAAAATGTCTGGGTCTAAAAAAGGCTGTAGTATGCTATTAACCCGGAAACGTGAGACTCTGTGAAAGGTTGTGGTAGCCGGCCAATCACAGCCTTTGCGAGCTGTGTAGGGCCGTAGTGTTTTAGTCGCATAGTCAGGAATTTTGGGCGACGCACTTAAGCACGTAAGGGGGGATATTTTACCCCGCAAGGGGGGGTTATGTATCTTACGTGCTTACGCGTTACGTCTAAAACAGAGCATAATTCGGCCTTAAATCTCTCTCTGCCTCCCTCTCTCTGTCCCTCTATCTCTCTCCCTCCCTCTTTCTCCCTCCCTCCCTCTCTCACTCACTCACTTTTACTGTGGTACCTGAAGCCTTGATCTTTACCTGATAAGAAGCTTTCTTCACTGGAGAGAACAACTAAAAATGAGAGAGCACAAGCAAAATTGAATAAGACTCAAAAACAGGAAAAACAAAACAAGAAACCTTCCCCAAAATCATATGACAAACAAACTTTTCAGCGTCACTTGAATCCAAAAAGTGTGGTAGCGCACATGCATTGCGTGTAGGCCTTGCTCAAGCTTTAAAACACGGCAAAACTGAAAACAAAACATTGCCAGCGAGGCAACTCCCTTTCTCTTGGACAAATTGACACCCTGATGAACTGAGAAGTCTGGCCCACCTGGAGATGGGAAAATCAGATCCTGGGGCCCCCAGAGTTTGCCCATTTGCATCGCACCCACTCCCTTGGCAAACCTACTCTTTAGGACGCCTGTTTCCTTGTGGGTGCACCAAACTGAACTGTGTGTGAAGTGTGTGTTTAACACTAAAGCACAGTAGCAAAAGAAACCTCTAATCCTCTAAACACACCCATATACCCACACACACTTCACTTTAATCTTGAGCAAATATAGCCTTGGACTAGGTTACTGTTAGTGCTGATAGATCTTGTATGAGTGTGTATGTATGTGTGTGTGTGTGTGTGTGTGTGTGTGAGGGTGTGTGTGTGAGTGTGTTTTACAAGACACTCTCTGACAGACAGGCCAACACTGCACCACCAGTGTTGGCCTGTCTGTCAGAGAGTGTCTTGTAAAACACACTCACACTTTAGTGTTCTTTTGCTACTGAATGGGATGGGGAAACACACACAAGGGTAGCCTTGACCTCCTCTCAGGCTCAGCGAGACTCAAACAATCAGTGTGTCAACAGGGGAACGCTAAAGACATCACTGCTATAACTGCTAGTTTCCCGCCCAAAATAGGCTCTCACTGGGTTTCTTCCAAAAGCTTGATGGACATGACAGCGGTAGGCCATGGAAGCTCAATGGAATACACCATGCTGTATCTGAAGGAGGTAGTTAGGAGCAATAAGCATGAGATACAAATATTAACTGTTATAACTGTTATTATGGATAATTAAGGATAATAATGCTTAGGGGGTGAGGCACTAGAAGGCGGATTAGTGATATTTAGGCCAATAATGTTTTAACTCCTCTATTTGACTTAAAGAAGCACTGCAGGCCAAATGGCTTTTTATTGCTATGCAAAGCTTTCCTGTGGTGCTACATGTTGACTTCAGCATCTACACACATTTTTACGATGTGTAAAAGAAAGCAAAACATTAAGAGGATTTTTCTCACTTCCCCCAAAATATTTTGTATTTCTTATTAAAAATTACATACTTTGTTGCTTTCATAGATATTAGAGTACTTATATTTGGCATAATTCAGACTATGGAGACTAGACATGTAAATCCTTGCAGCTCCCCAGGCTGGAGAAGAAATGTTACACTCTCTATTCTTAACATTGAGGTACTGGAAATAATAGCCTTTTGGTTAACATTTTCCACAGTGAAATGTTTATTTTTCTCATTTTTGTTAAGTTAACCTCTTCCTGCCTACTTCTTGTTTCGTCCAAGAAGTAGTTCTCTATACAGTACAATACCTGAGCAATGAGAGACATTTGGAGGGAATTAATTTGTGCATGGTGCTGTACTCCCAACACTGATGTCCACTGAACACATTCTTTTTCTCTTCATCCAAAAGGCTACCGACCCTGATGATGATTTGTATTTTTATATGGAGACACCACCATAGCTGTGACGGCCCACCAGGTAGGTCTACCTGTTGGGTAGGCTGTAGATTCTCTCAAGCCTTGCATGAATACTTCCCTCGAAACTTTGGTAAAGAACTGTTCTGTTTACTTCTCCTGTCCTATGTCCTCTCCTGTGCGAGTACTTAATATAATTAGACACTGTGACCCACTCGCAGGGGGTGAAAGAGCCATCCCTTGTCAGAGAAAGAGCTCAAAATCTCTTTTTTTGGGAGATGCCAGCAACATTGCTGTCAAAAAAATGTTTTTAGCATTCACCAAAAAGAGCCTTCAAAGCCCTGACACCTGGCTCACACACAAACAGAGAGAGAGAGGAGGGAGGTTAGAGAGTGTGTGTGTGTGTGTGTGTGTGTGTGTGTGTGTGTGTGTGTGTGTGTGTGTGTGTGTGTGTGTGTGTGTGTGTGTGTGTGTGTGTGTGTGTGTGTGTGTGTGTGTGTGTGTGTGTGTGTGTGTGTGTGTGTGTGTGTGTGTGTGTGTGTGTGTGTGTGTGTGTGTGTGTGTGTGTGTGTGTGTGTGTGTTTGAGTCTTTCACAGGTAGAGTATAGATGACAAGGCCTCCTTGGTGCCAGGCCTGGATCAGGTAGCAGGGTGGAGGATTATGTTCTTTTAAGAGCGGATTAGCCATGTTAGCGCGTTCAAGGCAAATTGCTCCGAGAAGAAGATTCGGAGGTACAAAAAAGTAAAATTCTCCACTTAATCCCTCTCAAAGCTTCTTAGCTTCTCACTCTCTTTCCTCTTTCCTCTCTCCCACTCCCCCCTCTCTCTCCTGCTCACTCGATCTCTTCACTAGTGACTCCAAATGTGTATCCTCTGCTTGTCAGCCAGCCTCTGGACTACAGGCATCTCTTTGCGACAACCAGTCCTCCAACACCACCCAGGTGGATTAGCTCGCGCCACTGTCACTTAGTGGTATGACATCCAGGTGTGGTCTGCTAGGGCCAAAAAACAGCTGCACATAGTATTTGTGTGTAGGTGTTTGGGTGGTGGCAGTGGGTATTATAGACGCACACACGCACGCACGCACTCTGTCCATCTCAGTATCACGATAACAAGCAATCAGAAGAGAAATTCGTTGGGAGCTGGCTAATAGCCATTTAAATGAATGGTAGAATGACTGTACTGAGGGGGTATGGTGGGTGAATGTGTGTGTGTGTGTGCGTGTGTGCGTGTGTGTGTGTGTGTGTGTGAGAATTGTGTGCGTGTGTGCTTGTGCGTGTGTGCTTGTGCTTGTGTGTGTGTTTGTTTGTTAAGTGTGTCCTTGAGTGTACATGACTCATGTTATGGTGCCTCTAAAAAATACTACAATGATGCAATAATGTCCTTCAAGACCCTTTTCATGCTACTCTGTTCTTATAAAAAATGAACATTCAGGACAATGCAAAACATCTAACGCAATTTTCCACTGCAGGAACTCACAGGGTCGTTTTAGGGGGGCTGGCACCTTTGTGCGTTCTTTCAGGGCTGTTTTGAGAGGCGGAATAAATACCTACTCCAGAGTAGGAACTTCTGTTTGGCCCTGAACTTGCTGGGCGGGGTTTGCAGTATTGGTTGATACTTACTGGTTAAATGCAACGTTGAACAAGTTGAAAAACAACAAGCACAATATTTTTTTAACAAACCTTACATGGTGACCACAGTTTGGGAATTATAGTTTACGGAGTTAGCATGTTGAGGTCACTGACTTAACACATAAGCAAACCATCAGTTGAAAAAAGGGCTTTAAACAGAGGTGCTGGTATCTTCATTTATCATCAAGTTATTACAGCTGCCAAAAAAGCCATTTAATCGAGTGTTGGAGTAATCCAAAAGTGGTCAAGAAATTCTCTGGATTTGTGCTCTTTTAAATATATTGTTATTTTGTAGTGCTCAGAACTTCATGATCAAAGAGCTCAGGCTATGTCAAGTAGGTACGGTAGTTCCTACGCCACAATTGATACAGAAAGGCTGACGGGACAGATTAGGGGGCCATTACTGTAGGGAAGTGCCCCAAGTTCCTGCAATGGAAAACTGCCTACACACACACCCACACACCCACACACCCACACACACACTACAACAGATGTCAATGGACTACCATATGGAGTAGGGTTATAAATGTAGGTGGAATTAATTGGTGCGTTTGGAGCTAAACTAACCTACTGTCAAGGCACATGTCAGAGTACCTAAATATCAGAGCAGAGAGGTGAGTTGTGCTTTTGATGGGTTTTGGAAACAACGCCTTGCTTGCTAATATAGTTAGCCACTTTACAAATAGGTGGTTAAGCATTTAGAGAAGAAAATTCTAACGTCCTCCCCCCAATCCCTGGCCCAGTGCCATGCTACCAAGCTACACCTAGTATGTGATGCCTCGCTGTGCTGGGAATTGTAGCATCTACCTGAAGAGTAGCCCTTCACCTCAGTTTCTTCAGAAGATAATCAACTGCACAAATGGAACCTTAACAGGCAAGCGGCTCTGGATGAGTTTGCCTGCTAAACGACTTAATATAAAACTGAACGAGACAATTAGCTATATCAGACAGTCACACAACATTGCATTACTGTTAGGCGAAAACAATGGCCTCTTCACAAAACCTGATTGCTTCAACGCTGGTGAACAGAGAGAGATAATTGTTTCCTGGTGCCTTGACATACAGCTGTAAGATAATTAACCGAGACAGTGAAATGATGTTACTCTAAGTAGAGGGGGAAGGGGAGAAAAGGAAGGCAGTACTCTCTTTGTTTCCTTATTTAAATAATTGCTTGACTTTTTTTAATGAGCTATAGCAGCCATCACGTAGGCTAACTAGCACATTGCTGACATGTTGATAGAAATCCCACCCCCTCACCAGACACACATATACAAAGCACACCAAAGCGCACCCCTCCCACCTTCCTTGTCTTGGAGCTGCCATTGATTCAGGCAGCAAGGTGCAGTGGGCCATGGTATCTATGGCAACGTAAAGTGGCTGAGGCGGCCAAAGTTTCTCTTCCCCTCCCTTGGCGGTAGAGAGGAGGAGGAGGAGGAGGAGGAGGAGAGAGAGAGGGAGATGTAGATAGAGAGAGGGAAGGAAGAAGAGGGGGAGACTGTGCTGCTAATACTTCTTATTCTGTAGCTTGGCCAGTGCTAGCAGCACAGCACATCACAAGCAACAGCCTGATCTCTGCATACTAAACAGAGCGCTGTCATCCAAGAAATAGGCACAAACTCGTGAAATACACACGCACGCGCGCAGGCAGACACACACACACACACACACGCTGGCAGGCACATAAACGCACATGCGTGTGTAGACATAAGAAATCCGCCAACCTGACAGCTCAGTATGTCTTTGTACACTTATGTCTGTATGTGTCGCATTGGTATGCTGACACTGACAAACACAGACCCACACATCATGTGTGTTTCGGACACGAGCCAAGCCAACACCTCCTGCTACCCACCCGCATCTCATTTTCAATATGCCTCTGCACACACACACACACACACACACACACACACACACACACACACACACACACACACACACACACACACACACACACACACACACACACACACACACACACACACACACACGTTTCCCCCCCACCATTTCTTCATCTCTCACCAGACGTGTCCTCTCTCTTCTACCCTCTCTCTTCTCCTCCCTCCCTCCCTCCCTCCTGAGTCTTTATCTCTCTATCTCTCTGTCTCTCTGTCTCTACCTTTCCCAGTCCCTGCTGCCATGATCCATACAGACCTCCCATCTGTCACCAGTGTGAGGTTAGGAGAGAGAATTAGCACTGGAGCAGAGGCACACTGCACACGGCTCTGTTGTGCCACCGAGCTTAGCAACCGACAGAGCATGTAAAAAGAACATCTCACAGTCTCTTCGCTACAACCTCCAATAAGAGGGGGCACTCTTAGTGTATTTACAACAAAATGTCTATGTAAATATCCTACTTGCTCATAAATATCTACCTACACATGAGGCTACAGTGGCTCAGAGGAGAGACAGGCGGGTTAGCGTCCGAGCTGCTAATGTAGGTACTGGCGAATGTTTGATCAGCCTGAATGTTCAGTTCAGAATGTTCCGAACACAGCAATTGATGTGCTGACGGCGCTTCTGGAGGACTTGTGAGCAATGCACAGGACCTATTTTCACCCAGCAACGCTCACTGTGTGTGTCTGCTGGCATGCGTGTGAATGTGCGCGATCGTGCAAGGGGCTAATATATCATTCCTCTTCCCTGAAGACTCACACTCCCTAATCCAGTATTGATCTGTGTTGTTGCTCTAGTAGGGTTGTTGTTGGACCACAGGCAGCAGATTCAGAGGTGTTTTCTATTGTTTGGCTACCACTAGTCAAGTCAGGCAGAACTGTAAGTAACAGTTATGAAAACAGTTAGTGACCTAGCGCTGAGAGTTCATGCTAGTCTGCAGTACTTTGTCCTATTCTTTTTTCATTTACATTACAATTCAGTCTCCACTACATTCATCTCTGGTAGTGTGAATATGATAGCAAATGCTGTCCTCTCGTGAGCCCAACTTAATTTTTATTTAATTTTTTGTCACGCTAAAGTCATGCCAGAATTTGCTTGGCCAGTTATTTGGGTCAGTGCAGTAAATCAAAGTGACTCCACAGGAGTGAAGTATCAGGAGTGTATTTGGAACAGTGCATCAAGCCCCAGCACAGGGCATCTGGTAGACACATTAGTCTTACCAGCCAAAGTCCCAGTAAATCCACTGTATGCCAAACATGACCTGAAGACTTTCTTAAGCGTACAAGGCAGGGCTTGACCTCCTAAGAGTCCCCACTGTGCATGTTCATGTTCATGTGAAATGTAGGGTTTTCATCATGGAGTAATCAGGCAGCAGCAGTTTTTTTTAAATGATGACACGTGCATAGCCTGTTGTTGATGCAGATCTTTTCCACTTTCACTTTGAGTGTATGGAGGTCCACATCACACACTACCACACACCCAGGAAGGACGATGGAAAACACACATGTGCCTGTCTGTGCTTTTGTGACGATGCGTGCTTTAAGGGTCAATTCATTCCTCAGCTTCTCATGCAAATATTCTGCTCTTTTCCTTTGCAGCTTCTTTTGTTTGGTCGGCACAGCGACTGAACAGGTTGTCTTCATGTGGTGTTCTGAGAGATGAGAGAAGGAGAGAAGAGCTGCCTTCCCTACCCCCACCTTTCTCCCTTGCTTTCTCTCTCTCTCTCCCTTCCTCTCTCCCTCTCTCGCGCTCTCGTTCTCTCTTGCTCTCCCTCCCTCCCTCCCACCCTCCCCTCGTTCCTAGGAGCCTCTCCACAGGATCTGAGAACGGCTCAGCTCAAGTCCTGACACGTGTGCCAGAGAAAAGGGGGGAGAGAGAGAGAAAGAGAGAGAGAGGGAGAGAGAGAGAGCAAGGGAGAGAAACAGAGGGGGAGGGAAGGCAATAATCTCCCGTTCCTGTGGATAAGAAGAGGCTGGGGGAGGGGACGAGAGCAGCGGGGTGGTCTATCCCTCTCTTTCTCTCTAGTAAAGGTCTCTCGCTCGCTCGCTTGCTTCCTCTCTTTCTCTTTCTGTATTTCTTCTCATTGAGCAGCGTGAGTGAGGCTCGGCTTGTTAAAGTCTAGCTCCAGCACCGCGATACAGCCTTGCTGGAGACACTCTCAAGACAAATGTGTGTGCACAAGAACACACACCCTCCAAACATTAAACACACACACACACACACACACTCACACACACACACACACACACACACACACACACACACCACTAGATATCAGACATACCCTTCAAAAGAGGCAGAAGAGAGCATGTGGTAAGAGTGCAAGAGATTGCTTCTCTCTAAGTGAGTGTTCCTTTCTACCAGGCTTGTGTACCTACACATGTTCCCACAATTAGCATGTATGGATATAAGTGGTGTCTGTGTGTGTGTGTCTGTGTGTGTGTGTGTGTGTGTGTGTGTGTGTGTGTGTGTGTGTGTTAGTCCTTTCTTGCAATCATCCTGATGAGACTTGAGACGGCATACTGGGTTCTGTCTGTGTCACTGTCATACTGTCTCACACACACACTCACACTCACACCAACATACTCCCTAATAGACAAGACTTCATCATAATGACATCAAAACTCCTCCAGAAGACTGTACCAGTGCCCATCATGCCACTCTCCTCCAATCACCTGTCTCCATTAACCTGCTCCCCCTGGCTCCCCTCCCCAACACTTTGATCACCAGAGAATAAATTACCATCACCACAACTATATGCAAAATGGCAAGGAGGGACAATTAAACTCTGACTAACAAGCTTTTGAGAACAGCATTCAAGTTACTAATAAGATTTTACACAGGTCTCTTTCTTGCCACCTGGAAAGAAGCTGGACCACTGTTTGTGTTTGTAAGTGTTTGTGTGTGTGTGTGTGTGTGTGTGTGTGTGTATGTGTGTGTGTGTGTGTGTGTGTGTGTGTGTATATGTGTATGTGTGTGTGTTTGTGCGTGTGTGTATGTTGAACATGCTAATAATTAGGCTGAGTTCAACAACACAAGCACATTCGGATTCAACCCGGAATGAGATATGAAACTTGTCTGGGAATTCCCAGCCCCTTCACTGCATTTCATTTGCTCAGTTGGTCTGGCGAAACACTAAACAGCGGTCCACTTCAGTCACGTAATTGACCCTTCCGCGACCACTCCCCAAAACGGTAACTGATCAATCATAGCATAGCAACGGTTACTAAGCTCGGGACCTCAGTCAAGCGAGCCATTTTAAGCCATTCTAAAGCAAACACATATTTTTTCTGTATGAATTGTTCCAGGGCAAGTTTCTGTTCTGTTTTCAAAGAAAACTTGCCTTATCGAAGCTTTGCGGTGCTTCGGCGGCCACCATGTCCAATGTTTAAAACCTCTCTTTGCAGTAGCTTTTGTTACGTAGCCGTGGTTATTATAAATCCGCCAATGGCGCGCCAGGTAGCCAAAAGCCAGTTTGTGATTGGCCCCAAGGATCCTGAGAATGCTGAAATGAACTTCTATAGAAAGTTTGCCAGACCCACTTCTGAGGCAAAATCAAATTGGCCGGAAGAAGAGGGGCGGGACTTCCCAGACAAATATGAAACACTATTCAGCAGCTTTCCATACTAAACAAGATATTTAAAAAGTTCTAATGTAGGGTAAACGTTTTCAAATGGAACAGATGTAATATTTTTCTGGCCACTGGTGTACATTTTGGCACTTTTTGCATGGAACGCTAGACAAATGCTTAGCTCTGGTAGGTGTACATCCTTGTGCAGTTCCTACCAATGCTGAAAAACATCACTTACTCTAAAAGTAATGCAAAGTTACGAAAGCACTTGTGAAATTGTGAAAACAACTGAAGAAAAGGCCAACAGCTTGTATAACAAATTATTTTTATTTGATTTTAAGTTTAGTTGCTTTAACAGTGAAAAATGGATGCAACAAGTTTTCCTCTTTGCGTTCGCACAAGTTGAACAAGAGCGCGACATCTATTGGGAGGGACTGGTAATAATTAGATTTTCTTTAATATGACAGTTAGGCTATGATTAACCATTCTGGAGATGAACCTAGAAAAAATACATAGAAGTCTAAGTTTGATGCAGAGTTTATAATGAATAAGCCAATTTTAAAAAGCGATTCATCAATAAAATGACATTTTTGCACACCCCTTGCTAATAGCACTAGCTCCCCTACATATCAGCTGCACCCCTTTGCCTCATCTATCCAAAAATCTGAATAAACACTGATTGCTGCATCCAGGGACGGACTGGCCGTCGGGCATACTGGTTGTTTGCCCGGTGGGCCGAGGTGAAATATGGGCCGACAGTCCGAATTTTTTTTCCCCCATATAATGGTCTGACCGGCTGGCCCACGAAAGTAGTTCATCAGCGGCCCTATTGACACTGGGCTGGCCCAATCACATCCCCTGGGCTGACCCAACACCAACCCCTTTCGATTTGGACCTAATGCATTAGGACGGTAAACAAAGACAGCGTGGCCCATGGCCTTGACATGCTTGACACACGCACGCTAGTCTGCGGTCCATTGGCTGTCTTCTTAAGTGACTAGCTACACCTTCTAGCTTTAGCTTTGTCGGTGCACAGAAACGCACGTTTCGTTAGAATCCTCCAGTCCAAATGGAGAGAAAGCAAAAAGGGGGTGCAGAGAAACTGCGAGATAAGAAGAGGCTTGCTCTTCAAGCCAACGCTGCCAAATGTGCCAAAATATCGGAAATGTTTGCCACGGCAGGGTCATCATCAGCTCCCGTGGATGCTGGTGGCTACAGCCAGGGAGATACGATACAACGACCTACGGTAAGCTTACTGATCATGAATTAAAACGTCTCTAAAATATGTTTGACCTATGTTCTATGGCCAAGTTCGTTTGCATTGTAAATACAAGACAAGTCTGTAGTTGTTGCTAGCCCTCAGCCTACTGTACTCTTAAACAGCCAGCCGTTAGCCTACACTCTATGTTGTGTGTTTGAGTGGTGGGCTAGCCCGTTAGCCTATTGGTGCGCGGTGCCATGTCAATGTTCCGAAAGCCCAGTATTCCCAAACCCTGGTATTCCGAAAATATGCCAATTTGTCCAGATACCGAATTATGATAGCCCGTTATACGCTCCAGTTCAGGGGCATGGTTCAAACGTTAGTGCCACCTCATCAAGCGCGTTTCCTACAGGAGGAAAAAGACTCCCTTCTAGAAAAGGGAGCAATACAGCCTGCCCTGTCCTCTCGGAGACGAGAACAGGGGGTTCTTCAGTCGCTATTTTCTGGTTCCAAAAAAGGACGGAAAATATCGACCGATCTTATACCTCCGTATTCTGAACAAAGCTTTAAAGTGTATGATGTATATTGTATTGTATTGAATTTAGATTAATTAAGACCACCACCTTAACACACAAACTCTTGTTGAACTCATAAAGTAGTAGGTTCAGTGACGTGCGGTGAGACAGCTGTCAGAATCAATGTTTCGTTGGATTCATGATGTAACGTTGTTGTAGCGGAAATACAGCAATGCTATTTTCTAATTGGCAGGGATTCTAGACTTCGCTAAGCACTGAAGCGACTGAAACGGTGAATTTTGATCACATTCAGCGAAGTTAACAGGTAGAACGGGAGAAAATAGGGCGTCTTAAGGCCGTCCTGCCTAAAAGTAGGGCGTCCCGTTTCTTCTTATTTTTTAGTAGACTATAGGGCAGACGCCCTGCTAGCTATAAGACTGGTTGGTGTAGACATTCGAGAGACCAAAAAGACTGAAAAGGTGTGTTATCGAATTTAATGGGCCGGTCTGGTTCAAAATGCCCGGGCCGATTTTTTTGTCCCAGTCCGCCCCTGGCTGCATCAGCCACGACAAACATCCTTTTATTCTTAAAATAGAGAAACATCTTCCTTTTTCTTCTTTCAACACTTAATGGCAGTGTTCTAAATGTTCTTATGAACGAGTGAACAGTGAGTAAATTGCTATTACTAAGTCTGGCAGAGGACATGCATATAGGTCTCATAAAGCCATTTTACATGCACGTATTTCACAACTTAAAACTTTTACGAAGCAGCTGAAATTATATTCTTTCTGGGAATTAACATGTAGCTATTGCATCTAGCTACCAACACTTGTGTGATGTAAAAGACATAATGTAGTAGGTGCAGTTCTTCTGAGAGGCTGTATAATGTGCTGCAATGAATGCATATTAGTCTTGTAATAAGACTACTCAGACAGTGTAGAAATATTCACCATTTCCTCCCATGAATGACAAATACACCCACAGTACAAGCCCCTTCATGGCTGTACATTCATAATGACCCTGCCCACTGGTGAAAGAGCAGATCTTCTTTCTTCAGTTGCCCATCCTTCTCTTTCTTCCACTTGACTCCTCTCTTTCACTCAATCCCACTCTTCCTCTATTAATCTCACTCCTTTTACCTTGCCCATCCTCTCATCTCTCCTGCTGTGATTTTCCGTTTGTTTCCGTCAGTCCACCCGTCTCCCTCTTTGCTTTCCAACTCTGATACCGCCTATTTGTCCTTGCTTGCTTTACATCTCAATTTTTCAATTCCTCCCTTCCTTCCTTCCTCCCTCTTTTCTGTGCTCTCTCTTTTCCTTGTGGCAGGCACAAAGGGCCCATGGCCATAAATCTGGTCTTTTATTGGTGCTGAGTGTCTCTGGGTGGCTACAGGGAGGAATGGAGAGGGGGGAGGGAGCGAGAGAGTGAGAAAGAAAGACAGATAGAGAGAGCAGGAGAGAAAGAGCACACGCTGTGGTAGAGAGGGCACATCTCACCTCTGAGAATTAGATGCCATCAGCAGAGTGGATGAAACAGACCCATTGAACACATCACGATGCCCTGTCTCTTAAGCATACATAGGTCTAAGGTTCATGGTCCACTATACTATCTTGAGAATACGGTCAGGGCATATGATCATTTGCATCATTTTGCTAACTTCAATATTAGAAAACACAATCAATTTTATATATACTAGGGCACGATAGCTGTGGAGAACTTGGAACTAAGAGATCTGAGACAAAGCGATGTGTTTTTGGCCCTCCTAGGAATACCAGGGGCTGGTGCCTAGACATTAGGCTGAAATATTACAGTGTTGATTTCCTACTCCAAGCCTTCGCTGTTGCTGAGGCAACGACCACCATTTTAGCTTGCCTGCCATGCCCATCACACAAGGCATCATATATAGAATTATGGAAAAGGGGCTCATGAATACCCAAACACAGAAAAAGCCAAGTGCATCAATGCCATCTCATACTGATCCTTTCCCAGCACAACTCAAGCAAGGGGGAAAAAAAGGAAGGGTTTATTCTGCCGCATGATTTGTCTATTTCTATCAATGTAGGTTTTTCTTTTTTCTTAAAAAAAAAAAGAAAAGATTTATTTTTGCTTTTTTATGCCTTAAATTGATAGTTCAGTGAAGAGTAGGACAGGAAATGAGAGGGAGAAGAGGTGGGGAGTGGACAGGAGAGATGAGATTGGGCCGGATTCGAACCCGTGTCCTCCATGGGCGCCAAGCCTGAATGTGGTTGGGGCTACCGCTTTAGACAAAGTCTAATAATAATTGAGGTAATTGATTAAATGTACCCATTCTAATTTGAGAGGATCATCAATTATCAGCTATAAATCTGAAGTCTTTTCGTTCTTCTTGAAGAAAATCCCAACAAGATATTTTCACCCAGAGGTTTAATAATTTATGCTATCCACCATCATTCATACATCCTTTCAAGAAGCACCCACTAATAATCAAAGTCCTAACCTTCAGGGATCAATCATGTGTCATTATTGAAGTGCTTGTTTACCCAAAAGCCTTTCGTTTATGTTAACCCAGTTGGACCTTTTGCTAGTGGGTTAGAAAAAAAGAGTACGCTAACCTGTGCATGAGTCTGAAGGGGTCCATAGGGCAGGCCTTGCTTCATCAGCAGCATCCTCTTCTGCTCCTCACTCAGGTGAGCTGTCTGTCCAGGCATGGGCCCCTGAGCTGGAGGTGGACCTCCACCCTGCCCGGTTGGGCCCTGCATGTATGGCATCATGGGGCTTTTCCCCTGGTTGGCCATGGGCGGCGTCATTCTCTGACCCATATGGTCGAGTGCACTGAAGTGGCTCAGAGGCTTGGTGTTGCTGTAGGACAGCTGCTGTTTGAGGATAGCTGCTTGTTGAGCAGTCAGGTTGTTTGGTGGCTGCTGCTGCTGCTGTTGTTGCTGCTGCTGCTGCTGCTGCTGCTGCTGCTGCTGTTGTTGCTGCTGCTGTTGCTGCTGTTGCTGCTGCTGCTGCGGAGTCATCATGTTCATGTGATTTTGCTGGAGGTAGTTGTTCATGCCGGGCTTCTGCGGGTTCCCGGCCATGGCTGGCACCATGGAGTTGGACGTGTTGAAGGCTTGTGGGTACATCATGGGGCTATTTGGTTTGTCAGGGTTGAAGGGTCCCCCATAAGGACTGGTAGGGGGACCAGCGGGGGACCAGTTTGCAGCCTGTGACTGCTGCTGCTGTTGGTGCTTCTGCTGCATGAGTTTCGCTCTCTGCTGCTGCTGGGCTGCCATCTGTTTCAGCTGCTCTGCTGGGGAAAGGTCCGAGTTGGGGGCAGCTGGTACTGGGACTGGTACCGGGCCGCCACCACTACCTCCTCCTGGCCCTGGACCTCCGGCAGATATCGACGTCGACCCCACCGGCCCCACTGCCGGACCTGTGTTCATCATGTATCCATTGCCAGGCCTGGGCGCCTGCGTCTGCGCTTGAGTGGGCGCCTGTGGTGATTGTGCAACACAGTTAGCCGGTGATCCCGATGCCATGGCAACAGCCGGAGACTGCTGCAAAGGCTGCTGGGGCGGTGTAGCACTGGCTGCAGTGGCGAAAGGTGGCCCCGAAGAGGACGGCCGCACCTGAGGGGAGCCCATGGGCATCTGGCTGTTCTGGGTGGGTGGCAGGGGCGCTGGTGCTGGCACAGATGGAGGTGGGTCTTGGGGAAGTGATGTCTGGCCTGGTGGTCGTGTGAAGTCCGCCTCCTTCTTCTCGTCAAAGTCGTCTTCTTCATTGAACAGGTCGTGCATGTCGTCCTCAGGCACTGTGTTGGCTAGTTCATCAATCAGCTCCTGAAGCTCCTGGTCATTGAGGTTGAAATCTGAAAACAGTTTGTTCTGGTTTGACAGGGCCGTGTCCGATGACTCCATTCCACCAACATCGTCCAGAGGCTCTTGCTTCATGTCTTTGAGAAGACTGAAGCTATCGTCTAGGTCCAGCGACCCGTTCAGTTTGATATCAGGCAGACCGCCATTCTTGCCAAGATCTTCAGGCCGCCCAGTGATGTGGTTGCTTCCAACATTTCCATTTCCTGCAATGTTGTTGATCCCCAGAGGTGGCTTAATGTCCATTTGATGCAGGGGTGAGATGGGCGGTACATTGTTGGGTAAGCTCCCCAGTGAATCCAAACCACTCTCCTTCCGTAGCCTCTTGTTGTTCGGGGAGTAGTTCCCATCGCAGATGCCATTCTGGTCCCCGTTCAAAGGTGAGCGAGCACTGTCCAGTTTCCTTTTCACTGTCTCTTGTAGCTGTAAAGAAAACAGAGACAGAGGAACATTGTAAATACATGGATGACAATACTGAAGGAGAACACCGTTTCAAAAGTGAGCATTGTTTTAAAAAACCTCCACCCCGTCATGGTCCGTGCTGTTTCCTCAGCAACTCACGTTAATAGGGTGGGACAACAAAATTACATTTCTCAGGATTTGGGCTCAGTGCCAATGTGCCACATACACTCATCCCAACAACATTTTCAGTCTTCAAGGAATATCAAGGCTTTCAACAGGTAGATATCCTAAGGATCTAGCTGTACCTCAAATTAGTAGAAGAAGATTAATCACTATTTGAAAATAGGTCAAGATCAAAGTTAATTGTATTACCATTTAGGTGCAGCACCAGAGACAGTAGAATACTAAGGTATACAGATGTTCCATCTAAAGAACCTGAGACACCCTAGATATTTCAAACCCATATCTCTCTCAGACACAACAGAAAGAGAGAATAATAAAGAAAACATATCTACTTTGTCTTCTATTGTTCCACCATCTACAAATGTACTACAAACATTCAAGATGAGACCTCTTGTTATGCTACACGTCCCATAGTCCAGTGCGTTTGAGTATATGCGTACGTCATCTCCCTCTCGAGAGGCAATTAGGGGGCTAATTCAAGGAAGAGAAGCACACTGAGCCAGAGGTCTCTCAAGCACGTGATGCCTTTTGCCACGGCAGAAAGTGCTTAAACACCACCACCTGCCCTTTGGCCAACACGACATGCCAGCACACATTAACAGCCTCTAAACCAGTTGGAGGCAAACCGCTGTTTAGATGAAACAATGACGCGATCACAAATGCCTACTGGGCCTAATCACCATCCCGAGGAGGAGGGAAGGAGAGAAACGGCAGTAGACGAAGTTCCATTGTTCACACTTGGGCAAGCACTTGTTACACCAGTGGCTCTTGCTTCATTTGTCTCAGTCATTATGTGCACACAGCGCTGGCAGTTACGAGCCCGGCAGTTATCAGCGTTGCTCAGTGATAAGGTTCTAGATCACACACACACACACACACACACACACACACACACAAACATGCGCGTAGGCAACAGATGTACACTCACATCAACACACCCACACAGATACACAGGACTAATGTGGTGGTGCAAATATCAGGTTTGTGCTGCCACTACACCAAAGATATTGTCATAGCTTCTCTGCCCCTTGCAATAGACTGATTCATATTTAGTTAAATGCAAAATACCCTCACATGTGTCTTTATGACCAATCTGTCGTTTCAAGTACTTCACTGATGGGAATTTACAGGCCACATGACGCAAGGGTGTGAACTCACTGGTCAGATTTAGGATTGAATCCATCTTTCCCACTCAGTGTTATAATACATAAGGTGGTGCGTAAACACCTGCTGATTTTTACATCCTGGTGAATTCACCAGCCTATGATGAAAACACACAGGTCTTAATGCCTTTTCCCCTCTGTAGCAGCCTATACAGTGCTATAGTATACATGCCTTTCCCATCTGTAGCAGCCTATACAGTGCTATAGTATACATGCCTTTCCCCTCTGTAGCAGCCCATACAGTGCTATAGTATACATGCCTTTCCCATCTGTAGCAGCCTATACAGTGCTATAATATACATGCCTTTCCCCTCTGTAGCAGCCCATACAGTGCTATAGTATACATGCCTTTCCCATCTGTAGCAGCCTATACAGTGCTATAGTATACATGCCTTTCCCATCTGTAGCAGCCTATACAGTGCTATAGTATACATGCCTTTCCCCTCTGTAGCAGCCTATACAGTGCTATAGTATACATGCCTTTCCCATCTGTAGCAGCCTATACAGTGCTATAGTATACATGCCTTTCCCCTCTGTAGCAGCCTATACAGTGCTATAGTATACATGCCTTTCCCCTCTGTAGCAGCCTATACAGTGCTATAGTATACATGCCTTTCCCATCTGTAGCAGCCTATACAGTGCTATAGTATACATGCCTTTCCCCTCTGTAGCAGCCTATACAGTGCTATAATATACATGCCTTTCCCCTCTGTAGCAGCCTATACAGTGCTAAAGTGTACATGCCTTTTCTCATCTGTAGCAGCCTATACAGTGCTATAGTATACATGCCTTTTCCTCTGTAGCAGCCTATACAGTGCTAAAGTATACATGCCTTTTCCCATCTGTAGCAGCCTATACAGTGCTATAGTATACATGCCTTTTCCTCTGTAGCAGCCCATACAGTGCTATAGTATACATGCCTTTCCCCTCTGTAGCAGCCCATACAGTGCTGTAGTATACATGCCTTTCCCCTCTGTAGCAGCCTATACAGTGCTATAGTATACATGCCTTTCCCCTCTGTAGCAGCCTATACAGTGCTATAGTATACATGCCTTTCCCCTCTGTAGCAGCCCATACAGTGCTATAGTATACATTTCTTGCTCCCTCTGTATCAGCCTATACAATGCGATGCTATACATAAAGGCCCCTGGATGAAACATTGATTTTAAACATTTTAAGCAACAATACTATTCTATCTTTGTTTTGTACAACTTTGGAGTGAAAAAAGGAAAGGAGCACCATGCAAAGGTTTGGGCACCCCGAGCTTTCTTTAACATTTACCAAGGTCTCAGACCTTAATTAGCTTGTTACAGCTATGGTCTTTTCACAATCACTGTTAAAAAAGGCCAGGTGATGCACATCTCAAAGCTTGATAAATACTGACTCCTCAAACCTTGTCCCAACAATCAGCAGCCATGGGCTCCTCTAAGCAGCTGCCTAGCACTCTGGAAATTCAGATAATGAGTACAAAGCAGAAGGAGACTATAAGGAGATAGAAAAGCATCTTTAGGTAGCCCAGTAGTTATGTATTTAAGAAATAGCAGTTAACCCAAACGGTGGAGGTCAAGGTGAGGCTTGGAAGACCAAGAAAACTTTCAGGGAGAACTGCTAGTAGGAATACTAGAAAAGCAAATCAAAACTCCCGCTTGACTGCAAAAGACCCTCTGTAAGTTTAAGCAGACACTGTAGTGGTTGTGCACTGTTCTACTGTGCAGTGACACCTGCACACATATGCCCATAATGAAAGTCATCAGAAGAAAACATTTCCTGCGTCCTCACAACAAAATTCAGCATCACAAGTTGACTGTGGACTAATTAACTTTTTGGAAAGTTTTAGAGAAAAAAGGGTGCAGAATTTCATGAGAAAACCACCTTTCTAACAAGGGTGGATCGATCATGCTTTAGGCTTGTGTAGCAGACAGTAGCACAGGGAACATTTTACTGGTAGAGGGAAGAATGGATTGGATTCAATTAAATAACAGCAAATTCTGGAGGCAAACATCACATTATCTATAAAAAAGCTGAAGATGAAAAAAGGATGGCTCCACAACAGCATAATCATCCTAAACACACAGCAAAATTCAAAAGGTTTTGCACTGGCCTTTACAGTCCCCCAAACTAAACAACACCGATAAAACTGTGGATAGACCTCAAAAGAGCAGGGCATGCTAGACATCCCAATAACCTAGAAGCCTTTTGCAAGGAAGAATGGGTGAAAATCCTCCAAAAAAGACTCTGGCTGGAAAAAGCAACATTGTGATGGAAACTCCAGGTCAGTCCAGACACATAAACACACAAATATATCACACACACACAGGTCTTAATGGCAAGGCCATTTTTGGGTGTCACCATGCCTGTAATACACATTGAAAGCCACTCAGAAATACTCCAAAAGTAAGATACTGTGTTCATTTGAGATGAAGTGCTTGTTTGCCAATAACCCAATAACCTTGAGCTTTTTTCAAGAAAGCTGGAAGTGAGTAAGACAATCCACCTGTGTCAATACCTACGGTGGATAAGTGCTTGAAGGAACGACATACTTTCCCTGAAAATTATCCTTGGGAGAGCTCCAGCTATACCTATATAAAGCTAAGGTGCCAATGAACCGCACCCATACTATACAGTCAAACCCAACTACACTTGATCTGTGTCCTGGAAGGGAAAGAGCCCAGTTTTGTATTCAGATGTGCCTGGGGCCTATTCCGCTACAGCATCTGTATCTGCAGCAGGAGGAGAAGATTGATAAGGCCAGGGCCGCGTAATGAATCAAACGTGAAGATTCTGTCATCAGCTGATGATGAAATTACCTGCTGTCACAGTACAGTATGAGACATATGGCTAGCAGCTTCTGTCCTAATATGCAAAACCACAAGGAGAACAAGGGAGGTCAGTGTTTACATTAAATAAGAGTAAGTGAGCAATGAAAATCCCATGATTGCTTTAAGAAGACAAAACATGGAAGGCTGTGGAGATATTTCCAATGGGCTCTTAATTTGGTCCTGCCAAAAATGTACAGGTCACATCACCAACTGAACTCAATGAAAGCTGTTTGAGGATATCAAAAGCTGCACATGTGTGGGTAAGTGTGTTGGTGTGTGTGTGTTAGTGCTTATGTGCTGATGTACTCTGTTGCTAATTAGAGAATGTTGATCACCCACACTGGCTGTTTCATCAGGGCTTGATGGCATGTGTGTGTGTGTGTGTGTGTGTGTGTGTGTGTGTGTGTGTGTGTGTGTGTGTGTGTGTGTTTTGTCTGCTTGTGTGCACACAGGCACTCATTACAGGCCAGGAATGAACCATTCCAGAACCACTGGCAAATTCCAACATCTATCTGCAAGATCAGTCTCCCCTTCATATCCTCAGGAGATTGGTGTGTGTGTGTGTGTGTGTGTGTGTGTGTTTGCATGTGCGTTTTAGCATGTGCTTGTGTGTGTTTTAGCATGTGTGTGTGAGTCTCATGCGTGCCACTCCATTCAGACGTGCCAAATGAAATTCTGAAATAACGAGATTCATGGATATGCATCCCCCCTCCCCCTTTCCCTCCTCCTCCTCTTCTTGTTCTTCTTCCTGCATGTCCTTCATCCCTCTCTCCGTCTATCCCCACGGCGACGACAGGAGTCAGAGCACATCGGAAAACAAAGACGACCCATGTTTACTCACCAGCGTCATAGAAAAAAAAAGGAGCAAAAGATAATCAAGATAAAAACTAGGGCACCCATATCTCTTCCTGTCTTTATCTCTCCCTCTCTCTTTCTATCGTTCTTTATCTCTTCTCATGTGCTCTTTTTCTCAGACCCAGCTCATTTGAGGCAAATGGTAGGATGTGTTATTGTTGTTGTGGTCTCCCTCAACCCTTTTTCTTGCCTCCAGTGGGTGGGGTGCCGGGGTGCAGCCGGGCGACACGACGCCTGTCAATATTAATAGCATTCATCGTGCCATAAAGACGATTAGGCTGGCTGTCACTCACCTCCCCCATACAACGAGGAAACCGCAACTGACTGCTTCCTCCACCCCGACACGAGACAGAGAGAGAGGGATAGACACAGACAGAGACAGACAGAGACAGTGAGAGAGACAGAGAGGGATAAACAGATAGAGACACTGACGGAGGGGGTGAGGAATGGATGAAAAACAACAAGTCTTCTCAGAATCTGCCCAGACCATCTCCTCTGTCAGTTTACCTCATAAATATGCCCCATACTCATTCGTTTTTTCCCTCCGTCTCTTTCTTTCCTTCCATTCCATCTACAAGATGTAGCTTTGTCTTTCTCTTGCTCTCTCTCCCCCCCATATCATTTTTCTCCCTCTCCTTCTCCCCTGCTCTCTATTTCATATTTTGCGTTAGAGAAGCAGGTGATTGATGTCAATAATAGCCATCACCCAAAGTAGTCTGCGAGCGAAATCTCTCTAATTATCGGTGCTTAGCGCCAGCCCCGTCGTAAAACCAACCTACAGAGGTGGCTAAACACTGCGCCTTCACGCTCAGCCGTGTAATTACAAGCCGGGATAGCCCGACAACCCGCCCCGGCAACCAGCCGGGGCTCGACAGCCACGGCAGCGGTGTCGCTACGCTAGGCGAGCGGACTGAACGCCGCGACCGAGAGAGTGAGAGAGAGAGGAAGGAGGGAAACGATTCTTCACTGAACAAGGAGGGGCACACACACACACAGACAGACACACACACACACACACACAGAGGACTGAATGTGTGGAGAAAAAAGAGCAAGATGTTCTGATCCAAAAAGCTCCTTCGAACATTAGAGAGAGAGAGGGAAGGGAGAGGGAAAGGGGAGCGGAAGGGTGAAAGAAAGAGAGCGAAAGAGAGATAGACACCAGAGTAGGAGAAAGGAGGCGGATAACAGAGGGTTGTTTATTTTTTCATCCACCGTGTGTTAAAGCCCTTTGTAGCTCACACACATCTGTGTGCACGTGCACACACACACATAATCAAAACACACACACACTTGCTCTCACGCCTGTTTCACACTGAAAGAACACACAGAATGAGCAAAAACAGAGGTAGAGAAGAGAGAGTGAAGAGGAGGCAGAGAGGGAGGAGGGAAGGGAGGCAGTGGAGCAGGAAAAGGGGGAGGAGGGGGGGCCTCTTCAGACAGGCAGTTGCGCTTTCGTGCGACTGAAGCAGCAGCACTGGCTCTGAGTCTCACCAACAGCAGAGAGTCATTTGTCAGGAGAGACGGAAAGAAAAGAGAGAGAGAGAGAGCGAGCGAGAGAAACACACCAAGGTGCGGTTGTTATAGCAACCTCCTGCTCTGGTGGCCCCTCCCCCCAGCCCCTCTGCTGATTGCAGTGGACAGCTTTGCCAATAATGTACAGGAAGCAACCAGCCATGGCTCAACCTCTCTCTTTCTCTCTCCCTCCCTCTCCCCCCTTATTCCCTTGCCAGAAAAATGACAGCATTTTTTTAGAGAAGGCGCTCCATTACAGAGGAGACCAACCTGCACTGATTTTCCACAATCGCCATTTTGGTGGGTGGCTCTGCCATCTCCTGATAACAGAATAGCACATTAAAACCAGCTCTGCACTAATACAATATGTGGGTAAAGCAGCCACTGTCCACAAAAAACGATCTCCGCTTTCTCAGCTTAAACAGCTGACCTGTGTTTGACAGAGAGAGAACATTAAACATGATCTCTTTAAAACAACAGTGGTACCATGACTTCAGCAAACGCATTTGACATGAGGTATCTACATACAAGGTGTCTACATATCCACTCCTCTACTTCCTGCTCCTGTCTTTTTACCTATCTTTCGGAAGAAAGAAACTCAGTCATCCATTGATGACAAATGCCTCCTTCCCTTCCTCTTCTCCCTTGATTCTGCCCATCCTATCACCCTTTCAGCATCAACAGAGCCCTGCGGTGAGGGAAGACGACTCCCAAACTTCCAGACACATACATTCCCACATGTACTTACGCACCCGTTTACCTTCAAACCCATTCCCATCCACTGCCACAAACCTCAAGGAGCAGTCACTCCCATCTGTAACCTACAGGGGGGCCCGGAAAGCCACTGACCTTGCAGTCACCTTCATACTCCCATACATGAAGCACAGTGCAGACATCAGTGTGTGGGCAGATGGATGTTTATGGATGTATTTTGAGTGACAGATGTATCCCTAGACAGTAAACCTAGAGGACTAATAAAAAACAGGACAGACCCTCAGATGCTAATGAGAATAATCCCAATGGTCGGTTCAAGGAATTTGATGGATGAAGGCTTTGATCAAACTCTAATTCAAAATAAGACAAACCCCCTTAGAAGGAGTCTGTTGTTCAGCCCAGCGCTTGTTAATTAGATACTTATCATTTCCAGAGGATGTGCGGTTAATATTCTTGTATGAATGAATATCAAGTTTCAGTGCAGTTGAGTGGAAGTACTGTGGCATGTCTTGGTGATGACGCAGAAGGTTGTGGCATCAGAAGATGAAGTCTCATTCAAAGCAACGAATTCTGGCACAAGTCTGGCCCTGACCAGACGTGCATTTGGCAAAAGCAACATCTTTGTAAATACGTACACACACACACACACAGACACAAACACACAAACACACAGACACACACACAGAGACACACACACACACACACACGTGTTTAACGAAGCGAATGCATTTGTTTGAGGGCACACACACTGACTCTCTCTCACACACACAGAGGAATGACAGCGGATGTACATCCTTCCTCCTAAGCCAGACTCATGTGTGTAAAGCATGTGTTTCCCCAGGCTAATCCACGAGTCTGAAGGAGCATGTGTAGGGTGGATGTGGATGGCTGTTTAAGCTGCCAAGAGAGAGAGAGAGAGAGCTAGAGAGAGAGAGAGCGATAGAGAGAAAGAAAGAGAGAGTGAGAGTGAGTGTGTGTGTGTAGGCATGGTCCAAAGGATTTTTGTTCTAAGTTTTACAAATCATTACACACACGCACAACACTTTACTAAAACAAAGTATCTATAAAGCATTAAAAAACACATCTTTGAATGTTTATAAAATATTCATGATGCATCATAGTGATTGATGTACATCCGCATAATTACTTATAAATAGACATGCCTGCATTCATAAAGCATTATGATATTGCAGCCCGAAACAATTATTCTTATGAAAGCTTGTATGATAATAAACATCATTTAACATAAGGCAAAGATGTCATCGATGCCATTATCAAGAGGTTAAAGAAGGTTTAATCAGCATTCTGATACTTTAAGCTGTAAGGGCTTATACTACTACATTGTTGAGCTTTATGAGTGCAGTAATTACTATGTATAAATTATTATATATACACTTATGTCAATCATTATATGGCATTCATGACCCTTTATGAATGTGTCTAAATGAAACGTGTGAAATCGGTAACACTTTACATCAATCCAGTTTTCATAAACTTAATACCATGCTTGCACCTCTATCTCTCTCTCACACACATACAGACACACACCTGCACTCACAAACTGAGAGCCCATCCCCTTGAGGTCGTCAATTTCTGCAAGCTGATTTATAGATGATTTGGACTGAAGTAGCTTTAGGTGTTTGGGCTCATTTGAGTATGTGTGTGTGTGTATACGAATGTGTGAGAGGGTACTGTATAAGTGCTTGTTTTGTGTATAAGTGTGTTTGTATGTGTGTGAGTGTGTATGTGTGTGTGTGTGTGTGTGTGTGTGTGTGTGTGTGTGTGTGTGTGTGTGTGTGTGTGTGTGTGTGTGTGTGTGTGTGTGTGTGATGCTTGAGTTCATCAGACTGTGAAATGAGCTCATTATGGCAAACGGCCCTTTAATTAACAGGGTGAAAGGAACACACACACACACACACACACACACACACACACACACACACACACACACACACACAAACCAAAATCAAATTAGAGCCACTTCCGACACTTAATATGTGGCAACACTAAAATATGAAAATATTCAGATTGCCATCCACAAATGTAGATTCTACACCTATACTAAATTGTGAATCAACAAGACACACCGCATAGCAGTGTGTAATATGATCGCAGCATGAAGTCAGATAAAGGGCAAGAATTAAGTGAAATAGCAAGATATTGTCAGTTCCAAGAAAAGTGTGCAAAACATGGGTAAAAAGTTAGTTGTTTGTTATTCTGAGTGAAAATGTAAGGAACTATAGTTTGTGGGTGTAGTGACTGTACTCTGTTGGGTGTGAAACAGTACCTGTGAATTTGAGCTTTTTGTGAAATGTGATTGTCACAAATTGTCACAATGTGAGCTTTATTGTATAACTGTACTTGGCATTTATTTACAAAGTTTTAAAACATATGCATGCTAATTTAAAGTGTTGGATTATTAGTTGAGGGCAGGAATATGCCTCATTGTGGAGTAAATGCTTAATGACCTACTAGGACAGGAGTATATGGCCTCATATATCAATAGTATGGTTAAATATAGCTGCAAGCAGTGACCTTCGGCGTCCAAGCAGTTTGGGAAACCTGGCCCAAGTAGTAGGCTGAACGATTTGACCGCTTCAACAGGTGAAAGAGGACCATTTTCATTAAATAAATGTAACATAAGGATTTGAAAACAAAATAAATGCTGTAGATAGAAAGAGGAACAGAGGAAAACATTGTTGTAGCATATACATCTTATGGCTTATTTGTTTGAAATTGGGATAATAGCTGCTATATGCTAATTAGTGATAATTCACAACAACGATCATAAATCCATTTAATGTTGAAATACTTTCATCCTTCAAACGTAACTTTGCAGGAAATCTTGCAAAAGTGCATTGTGTGACTTAAGAGCATTTGTATGCAAGTGCCCATTTCTATTAAATTAGCATGAAGCATTAACTAAATTCTTTAAAATAGCATCTAAATTTCTCTTTTCTGTCTGTAAAAAAGTATTTTCACTCCCCCTTTCTCACATCTCTCTGGTCCATCACTGATACTGCACTGAAACCTTCAGAACCTGATTTAAATAGGCAGACCTGCTTGATTCAGCAACTCATCTCTATTTATGATCAAACTCAGAAATATATATAGTTTTTTTTCAGTCAAACTATTTTGTATTGCTCTACATCAATATCTTTTTATGTCCAAATGGTCATGAAGACACTCATCTGAACCTTTGCACTTGGATTAGTGTTATTGTGTTGGATAAAAATTGTCTTCACAAAAAATAAGGATACTGTGGACCACCAAGTCTAAGAACAGCAAGTGGTTTGGGTGTAGTTAGTTTCCCTTATACTGTACAATGTGAGGGGTTTAACCAGTGTATAAATTACTTATCAGCAAGCTGATGCAGACCGGTAACGGTAATGGAATGCTTTAACTCACTGTGATGAGAAACTCATTCTCAATAGGTAAAGATAAAGACATTGCTGAACATTTTACAGAAGAAAGATTAACCTCAATAATAAATAATAAAGATTCCCTAATACAAGACAGCTAATACCACCAAGTCTACTCAACACATTAATTCGTTTCACTAAACTCTGTTGTGTAATTTCTGCACGCGCAGTAAGCACACCATGCTAGCCAAAATAGAGTCCTTATTCTGCAATCCCACGAGAGCGCTGGCATCAGGTGCCAAATTAACACCCCCTAACCCTTACCTGAAGTTCACTTGTCTTTTCCAGCTTATCCTCCACTCCCCTCCCCTCCCCTCCCTTCCCTTCTCTTTTCCGCTCCATCCATCCCTCACTCCCACCTCACTCGTCTCCCTCTCTCTCCTCCCCCTTCCCATCCTCCTCTGCCAGAACTTGGTTCCTGTCTGTGGGATACAGAGATTTAAAAATAAACCTCAGCACAGTGTTCCAGCCTCTTCCTCTGCTAGCTCTCTCTCTGTGTGTGTGTGTGTGTGTGTGTGTGTGTGTGTGTGTGTGTGTGTGTGTGTGTGTGTGTGTGTGTGAAGGCGTTCCTTTCTCTCCCCCCAAAAAAACGAATCAAAAGCTATTGTCAGATTAACAGTCCGGTATATCCAACATGGGAACTGACATAAAAACACACATTTCCATTTTGTGTGCATGTAGTGGAGATGAGACTGAAAATTGGGGGGCAGCTTTAGCAATGAGTAGCCAGGCATATTAGCACTGGGTATTAAGATATTGAAGAAAAACAGAGAGAGAAAGAAAGAGAGGAAGACTGATAGAGGGATAGAGAAAGATAAAAAGAGAGGGAGACAGACAGACAGAGAGAGAGATACATAGAGATAAAGAAAGAGAGGGATACAGACAGAGAAAGAGAAAGCAGAGTGTTAACGCACACAGCTTTCGCTCGTTGAGCACTCCCGCCTCCTCCTAAACGACACTAAACACGCCCTCCACCCTTGCACCTCTCCCTCTCAACCCCCCCTTCTCACTCTCTCTCTCTCTCTCTCCTTCCCCTTCTCTCTCGCTCTCGATCCCCTGTTAATGGGCCTCTGTTTAAACACAGGCTGTGTTTGCGCTGCAGCGGCTGCCTGCGTGTTAAACACAGCCCCTGAAATCCTACGCCAATCCAATAAAAGGCATCAGCCGCCCAGGGAGAACAGGCAATTACTACAGCCCGCCCCACACTACTGTGAGAGAGAGAGAGAGAGAGAGAGAGAGAGAGAGAGAGAAAGAGATGGGAGAGAGAGAGGATGAAAGGAAGATAGAGATTTATACATAGAGTGGGCCAGAGAGGAGGTAGGAGTCTAAGGATGGATGAAGCTCAGAAAAAAAACCTAGACTGGGTATGGTGGTGATAAAGAGAAGTCAAAAAGGCCTGGGGGGGGGGATGGGGGGTGAGGTACACAGACACAAAGAGGGGAGTGACAGAGGCGGGGTGGAGATGGAGGGGTTGGGGGTGGGTGGGAGACGGATTCAGAGAGGCGAGCTGAACAATAGAGTGCTGCTGGCCGCCAAGCCAGATCTCCGGCACAGGGCACACGCCTCTGTTTCCGCAAGGGTGGGCCCTGCACTGCACATGGAGACAGACTGGCGGACACACGCACACACACACACACACACACACACACACACACACACACACACACACACACACACACACACACACACACACACACACACACACACAGGGCCCTGAGAACTCCACACCACCTGCCCACTGTGTCCCTGCACCCTGCATCACCACCCAATCATGTGACACCCACCCACACAAATGCCCTCATGAAATAAAATGCCAGCACACAGTTTGACTAAACATAGCTAGCCCAGGGCAGCAATCACACCCAATCGTTTCTATACACACATATCTTTGTCTGAAGAGTCTAGAAACTATTTTTTTTTTTTTTTTTAACCCATATGACTTTCCTCTGTTCCACTCCATACTACACCACCTGCTAAATCTCCCCATAAACCTGATGCAGGGACCTTGTTAGCATGCTAATGTGGCTAATGGGCTCTGTGTTACTGTACATGGCTGCGGCAGGGGGTAAAAAAAAACGAGCTGCCGCCACTCCTGACGGATGCTAATTATGTGGATCTGCTTCCTCTCAAATGAGCCATTACACACAGGCACGACGGCTGATATACACACGGCCGAGGCCTTCACAGGGTACACACAGGGAGGGGGGGGGGGGAGGAGAGAGACAGACTGACGTCAGGTCCAAGGCTATCACAAACAACTCCACATACCCTTCCCATACCCCTCATGACTCCACTTAGCAGCACCGTCATCCACCCAAGGTAACCACCAGTTTCCTAACACATTAGACATAACATATGAAACATAAGAAAAGCACCATGAACACACACATACACACTCCCACATGTTAACATTCATCTATTTGTTAATGGCCACAGGCAAAACTGGGACGCATCCATGGCTTTACAGCCACGGTTTAAATCAGACCAGGCCAGATGGATGCATGTACAAACACACATCATACACACACACACACACACACACACACACACACACACACACACACACGAACCAACCCACACATAACTATTCTGTTTATTTCACACAGTATGCACACTTCTCGTGTGTGTGTGTGTGTGTGTGTGTGTGTGTGTGTGTGTGTGTTGTCCTTACCATCAGCAATTTCAGAAGTGCTGACATAGCAAAAGAAGGGTAAGAGAGAGAGGGGGAGTAAGAGAGAGAGAGAGAGAGAGAGAAAGAGAGAGGGAGAGGGGAACGACACTCCCTCTCTGACTCTCCCTCCATCAACAAACACATGCTGTGGTGGGCCAGCCTGGCAGAGGAAGCAGTGACTAGTCGCTGAAATATGAGAGAGGGGGAGAAAGAACTGGGATGAGAGACAGGGCGAACAAGCAGGGAGAGAGAGCATGAGAGATTAAGAGCAAGGGATGCAGCAAAAAAAAGCAAGGAAGGAAGAAACACTGGATGAGACAAGAAGAAAAGAAGGATCTAAGGAGGATTTAGTGTTGGTGTTCCTGTTTGAAAGCACAGTTAGGTTCACTTTCCTCTGAGTATTTAGCGCATGGCAATTCACAACTCCTTGTTGCTGAGGGACTGAGACAAAGACTGAGACAGTTAACAGTTAATTAAGAGTGAGAGTTGTCAAGCTTCAAAGCAAAGCAATGGAAAAGAGACAAAAAAAACTAAATATAACCTACATAGTAATGAATTCTGGGCCTGCTTGCATTCTGTCAAGGGAGTGTGAGGGACAAGCCTGTGACTTTCTGGAGTAAACCCCCCCTTCCTCCCCCCCACCCCACACCCATTGGTCTGGAGCCTGAGCAGACTGAGCTGCACTAACCACAGAGTTCACCACCACCACACCTTTTGAGGTTTCAGGAGGAGGGTGGTTTCTCGCCTGTAATTTCACTGTCTGTGCTGCTTTGTCGGAGGGCTTAACATTCTTGTGCGCTGAGCGAAGGCTGTGACAGCCAAAAGGGAGGCGTGCACCTCCCCGTCAGCCACAGCCGGCAGTGGGTTAGAAGAGGTCTCTCGAACATCAGCCATCTTCTATAGAGCCTTTAGGTACCTACACCAAAATATCCGACAGACAAATACAGTAGATAGAAAGAGAGAGAGAGAGCGAGAGAGAGAGAGAGAAAGAAAGAAAGAAAGAAAGAAAGAGAGAGAGGCACAAGGAGGCCCTTGTTGTTGAGTCACTGATGCTTTGCTCTCAGAGCAGTCATGAGGTTGGAGTGACTGTGGAGGGGAGGGTCTTCAGAGTCAGTGTGCCTCTCTCTTCTTCTCCAGTACCTGTCCTCTGCAAAGGGTAGTCAGACAGACGGACAGCAAACCGACATCTCATGACTTCCTTCTCCCATAGCCACCACTGTGCTTCCCATCCCTTGGCCTGAAATGTGTTCTTCTCTTGCTCAAACAATTTGTGAATACAAATAGTTCTCTCTCTTTCCCTCTCTCACATACCTTTTTTTTCTTTCACTATATATGCCTGCTTATCTTGTTTCTAGTGTTTACTATCCAGAATTCAACCACCAGACACCAAACAAGCACACTTGATTATTCTTCCTCCACTCCTCTGGTTGTAGCCACTCAACTCTCTCTGCTAGGTCTGGCTTCCCTATTTTTAGAGTTCTGTCACTTCCTGTTCCTGGAGTTGCACCACACTGTGGATAGTGAGAGAGAGAGAGAGAGAGAGAGAGAGAGAGAGAGAGAGAGAGAGAGAGAGAGAGAGAGAGAGAGAGAGAGAGAGAGAAAATATGAAGACACGGGGAGGAGAGGGAGCGAGTGGGATGAGTTTGAGGGGCAAAGCAGATTTGTGCATCTCTCTCTATCTCTCTTGTTAGAGACTTTGAGAACACAGAAAAACATGAAATAAGGAGAAAGAGAGAAAGAGACTGAGAATCCCAGTAGAAACCATCTTTACCCTACATTTATCATGGCTTTACTCAAACCTTCAGCTGGGCATCTTATATCATCATATTAACAAGATCAAAAAGACCACTCTCTTCTTTCCTGAATGCCTAAAGGTGTCTGTTGACAATATCAACATGGAAATAAGATGTGTTAGCCTGAAAGCATGGCAAGCAGTACGATACGAAAAAGTACGATACAGGTACAGCCTTACAACCTGGAAAACCTATGGCGTTTCAAGGAATAGCAGTGCCGTTAGAAAACATTTCAATCAAACCAGACTGTGTGGTACGGTTACACAATATAATATTTACACGCTGTGCACTGGTGAAGGCTTCACAATCCACTGACATCTGCACCGGACTGTGTACGACAAGGCTGTGGCTAACCCTGGTATAAATAACTCACAGTAGAGCACACAGCAGGTATGATGCTGTATTTGACCACCGTCGTTTGCCTGGCAGTGCACACACTGTATATTCCCCAGGACCAAGGCAAAAGTCACACAAGACACACAAAAACCCACCACTGACTCCACGAGGCCACAACAGTGCCCCTGTGCCACTCGGACTCAGAACAGCTCAGCGCCAGCCTGTGGACTCGGCCTGGTACACAAAGGCAGACAGACACTGCAGGCAGGGCTTCCTCCGAGCTAATGCAGCCTACGCTGTGAGGGGCACACACGCAGTGCCCGTCAGGAGCAACAGCCAATATCGATGGTGATGCGGGCTCAGACATGACCGGGAAATAGGAAGAAAGAAACAGAGAACCGGGGTAAGAAAGCAAAGGAGAGAAAAAGAAAGATAGAGAGGAAGAAAGGAGAGAAAACTAATAAGGGGCAGAGAGGAGAGAGAGAGGACCAGGTAAAGAGAGAGAAAGAGAGAGCTGCAGGACTAGAAGGAAGCATAGCAGTCCTCGCACTGAGGGAGTTCCGCCTCGGTTGTGGCCAGATGGTCAAGTCAGCTCTGCTCCACTGTCCCCACCAGGACCCCTTTGATAACATTTTGTGTGTGTATGTGTGTGTGTGTGTGTGTGTGTGTGTGTGTGTGTGTGTGTGTGAGCGTGCGTGTGTGTGTAAGAGAGAGCGAGAGAGATAGACTGTACGTGTCTGTGAGTATGTATGTGTGAGAGAGGAGTGTGTGTGTGTCTTCTTTAAGGCCCTTTCATCAGAGCTCTGGTATAAAACATAAACTATGCGCTCAGCACCTGTTACAGAGCATCTGCGCACGCGCGCGCACGCACGCACGCACTCGCACACACACGGCAGCAGAAAGGTGTGCAGACACAAATTTGATAAAAATGGAGTGGCTTTTGTCTCCAACCTCCTGTTTTCTGCACAGCTAAAGAGGAGAAGGAACCTTAAGTATGTGTTTATTTACTTCTCTCTTATACATGTCAGCACGCACTCACTCACACATACACACACACACACACACACTTGGGCTTAGGGACACTGGGAAAGGTTTAGTCACCTGCTGTCTGAAATGAATGCACCAGACGAATGAGAAAAGAGGATTTTTGTTGTCTGAACATGTGTTTTAAATCCCTCACCATTACAAAGCTCAACCCCACACAGACCACACACTGATCATGGGCCCATCACCCACACCCAGGATGATGCTATGTGGGCCAGATAGCTTCATTGGTGAGCCACATGCAGATGCACCACCATCAGTGTCCAAGCATGGAAAGATAATGCCTATGTGTGTGCGTGTGTGTGTGTTTGAGAGAGACAGAGAGACAGTTGTGTGTGTGCGTGTGCATGTGCATGTGCATGTGTGCGTAGTTGTGTTCGTCTGTGTGTGTGTGTTTGCCTGTGTGTGTGTGTGTTTCTCTGTGTGCAAGTGCATGTGTGTGCAACTGCTTGGCAGCCTGATGAGAGTGCTCAGTTTGCTCAGGGGCTGAGGATGCAGCCAAGCTGGAGCGCACAGGGCCTGTGTGTGTGTGTGTGTGTGTGTGTGTGTGTGTGTGTGTGTTTGTGTGTGTGTTTGTGTGTATTAGAATGTGTGTGGCAGTCTGCCTTCACAACAGGCTCTGGAGGACGCAGCGGCTGGCTGGGTTCAGCTTAGCCAATCATGCGCCTAGGAAGGCAGAGCTCCCGGCGCGGCGAATAGCAATGGGGGGGGAGGAGGACAGTGTGAGCGAAAGAGTGAGCGAGCGAGGACTCAGAACGAAAGACAGAGAGGCAGAGAGATGTAGGTAGACAGGGAGGGAGAGGGAGATGCTTCTCTGGCATCAAACAACACTGACATTTTTCTGTACTTTTCTTTTTTCCTCCGCTCCACCCACTGAGAGAGAGGGAGAGGGCTGCCATGGCAACAAAGTGAATCTCTGACATGAGCATCCCCTATGGCAGAGTATTAACAATGTCCCACTGGCTATACAGTGCGCCATGCATTACTCTGTGAATATGTGTGTGTGTGTGCGTGCGTGTGTGTACATGTGTGCGTGTGTGCATGCATGTGTGTGTGGCGTGTGTTATCTGGCACACTTGTGAGCTGCAACCCCACCAGGATTTGACCTGCTGAGTGAAAAAGCACAGC